>NW_027316167.1:40044333-40329333 GCF_026437365.1 Eucyclogobius newberryi
TCCATGTGTTTTCTGATTTTTGGGCTCCGTCTGATTCAGCCCTGTACAACTTTGCTTTTTGCGGCTCTTTCATATTACTAAGCAGCGTATGCAGGCGGCTGCTGAATAAAGGAGACAGTGGCTTAGGTGGTAGAGTGGTTGCCCTGTAACCAGAAGGAGAGTGGTTTGATTGCTGGTTGGCTGCCACTTCTCACTTTGACTGCTGCAACCAATTACAGAAGTGTCATTGTAACATCCACTTAAAAAAGATGTTCTGATGTGAATTACTGTATACGAGCACACAAAGCTACTGACAAAACTTAAAACAAACGGATACAACTAATAATTGGTCTTTTCTTGCGCCTACGTGCCGAGATATTAATACCTGGCGGTATTTTTTGGGCGTGGCGACCCTCCCCCTCAGCGACACACTGCAAAGACCAGAGAGCAGTAGGTTTAGCACAACACATGACAGGGACAGCAGGTAAACAAAGGCTTCAGCTTCAGGTTATAACTCCTCCCTTTAGGGCAGGATTAAGTGGTATGTTCTAGCTTCTTAAATCAGCAACTTCAGTTTGAACGTGACTTGTGGATGGATGTATTTATAAACCATGTATCGTGTACTTGTACTTTTACTGGGAAATGAATTGAAATCAGGATCAAACTGCCCTAATGCCTCTCCTAGAGTTCCCAGACTATTTCACAGTTAAACCACAACCACGCTATCACACTGGTATTTGCACTGCTCCACTAAACAGGTCCCACCTTTACATGCAGTCTAAACCTTCTGTTCTAGTCAGAGCAAGGCAGTAATTGTCTTTTCTAAACCTGCATGACAGTGTGGTGAGCGTTTCCAAGCAGCAAACAAGCAGCAAACAAGCAGCAAACAAGCAGCAAACAAGCAGGGCGCTAAGGCTAGTGTGAGCGAGGGTGAGGGGGGAGAGAGGGGGAGGGGACAAGGGGAGGGAGGGGGACAAGGCCACTTCTGTTAGCGACACAAACATGGCCGCCAGCCAGCAGCACTACAGTGTTCCTCTGCCACCCACAGTGTCCGCCCCTCCCCCACTCTCACTCGCAGCACTAGTACTTCTACTTCTTCTGAGCTGAGCTGTTTCTTTGAACTGGAGCAATGCTTTCCAGAAGTGTACATAAATCAAAGTTGTATAAATATTTGCTATCATGTAAGTTATGTATTAGTACTCATATACACATTTTGTTGTATATTTTATTGCTAATGTTACTATTTATCAGACCTCCGTGATTTCCCCAGATTTGAGTATTGGTCTGATATTGAACATTTAGCAGATGTTTTTTTCTGCACTGCCCGGTCTGTGCGCGCTCATGTGCGCGCTCATGTGCGCGCTCATGTGCGCGCTCATGTGCGCGCTCATGTGTGTGCTCATGTTCCATCCCGTTTGGTTTCACTGCATAAGGATTCTAAAGTAGACCCAGAGCTCTATAGGCGCCTTGGACCGTCTCCATCCAGACAAAGTTATTTTCAAACATGCATCTACATAGATTAAATCTCTCCCTCGTCATTTTTTTTTGGGGGGGATGACAAATTTCCTGTTTGCCTTAGCATTCGCCACATCTCACAGCGACACAAACCTTTTGTAGTTCAGGTAAGATTTAGATTTTATTTATTTAGAAGTCACTAGTCATGTTTGAGGTCAGTTGCAGAGCTCTGCCTCTGGACCTGACCATGGAGACACACTTCACAGTGCTGCTAGGCTGACCGCTCTGGGGGACCGGGGCCAGTCCAAATGTGGCTGAAGTGCACTTTTAAGTCGAGCCTCCGAGAAAATCAGTTTTCAAAATTAACAAAGGAATAGCATTAGAGTAGTGGCGTGTGGTCAGGGCAATCAAGGCAAGCAGTGATTGACCTATTAAATAAATTATTCTGTGTATAAATTAGACAGAATTATATAGTAATTGAGCCTGAATAAGCCTGTTTTCCCCTCACTTTTTCTGCTGAAGCTTGGCTGGAAGTTACCTTGTCTTTTAGTGGCCTCTACAGGCCGCTGAGCGTACTGCAGGAAGCTTGGTTCTTCTTCTCCTGCAGCTGCTAAGTCTGTGGGCGTGTTCAGACTCCCGTTCATGCTCCGCCCTCTAACATGAGCTTTTAGAACCAGAGCGGACAGCAGCTTCTTGTAGAGCTCTGCACATGTGCTCTGAATAAACCTGTGTGAGAATCTTGTGCCGAACTGAGCATGTGCAGAGGAGAAGAGAAGCAACAGCAGAGCCAAGTTTCAACAAACAGACTTGAAAAGTCTATGTTTGTAGTTAAGGCTCTGTTCGTGTTTCTAAGGATTAAACATAAGTTAGAAATACAAACAGTCATTTAACAACATAGAGTGCTAATTTGTGTAATCAATTGATCGATGAAGTGCGACTATTTAGTCCATTCAGCAGATGATTTAGTCACCGGTGTTTAGCTCGGTACAATAGACATTCCTTCCTGCGGGAGACGGGGTTTGAAACTCACCCTTCTATTTTTTCACTTTTGCGTGCAAATGTTGTCCACTAAGTTTTGATAAACACCCCAAAAGTCACTGCATGCTACTGCATTAGATCGTCAATTAGAGTAAGTTTAATTCAAGTATCATGTACCTTTTATTAATGATTAGCTGTGAAGAATCTAAACATGATACTAATATAAGGCACAATTTGCTTTATCATCCATTCTACCACTTACAACTCGGCACCTGTCATACAGTAGGATTAGTATTCATGCCACCTGTAGTAAGTACATGAAGTCCCTGCCTCAGCCCTGCCTCAGCCCTGCCGCAGCCCTGCCACAGCCCTGCCACAGCCCTGCCTCAGCCCTGCCTCAGCCTCAGCCCTGCCGCAGCCCTGCCACAGCCCTGCCTCAGCCCTGCCTCAGCCCTGCCTCAGCCCTGCCACAGCCCTGCCACAGCCCTGCCACAGCCCTGCCACAGCCCTGCCTCAGCCCTGCCACAGCCCTGCCACAGCCCTGCCTCAGCCCTGCCTCAGCCCTGCCTCAGCCTCAGCCCTGCCTCAGCCCTGCCGCAGCCCTGCCACAGCCCTGCCACAGCCCTGCCAAAGCCCTGCCACAGCCCTGCCTCAGCCCTGCCACTGCCCTGCCACAGCCCTGCCACAGCCCTGCCACAGCCCTGCCTCAGCCCTGCCTCAGCCCTGCCTCAGCCCTGCCACAGCCCTGCCACAGCCCTGCCTCAGCCCTGCCTCAGCCCTGCCTCAGCCTCAGCCCCAGCCTCAGCCCTGCCTCAGCCCTGCCGCAGCCCTGCCACAGCCCTGCCACAGCCCTGCCAAAGCCCTGCCACAGCCCTGCCTCAGCCCTGCCACTGCCCTGCCACAGCCCTGCCACAGCCCTGCCTCAGCCCTGCCTCAGCCCTGCCTCAGCCCTGCCACAGCCCTGCCACAGCCCTGCCTCAGCCCTGCCTCAGCCCTGCCGGCCAAAGAGCTGTCAGCCAAACAGGAAGAGCAATGGCAACCGGCATAATGCTTAAAATAACATTCTGCCAAGTGCTTGATGGAGTCGGCTATTACAGCAGAGGTTTAAGTAAACACTAAAGGTATGAAAATGGCCTCACTTCAGGACAAATTGGTAGCATTCCCAGGGTAATGCTTTATCTGAAGTGCCTTGGACTTAAGCATGGCTAATCTCTTCATATTCTTATTAGAACTTTGAGCTAAATCAAAACATGTGAATGGGATGTGCCAGACATGATGTTCTCTGAAGGACCCTTAAGTCGTCCCTTTACTTTGGAGTATGTTTGTATTTTGTGTTCAAATGGCTTGGCAGAAATATTTGCCATTGTAATTGTTCAGTTATGATCGCCTTGGTTTCTTGACTGTGGATTTTCAAACTGTTTGCAATGCTTTTGTGACAAAGCAAGTGCGAATACATTTATTTAACTTCTCTGCACCAAATTTTAACCTATTTTTATGTAATGCATTGGTTTTGGAAGTCAGACCTCACAGAGTTCACATGTATCTCTTAAATGGTGTGGTTCTCGTACGGTTAAGACAGTAGAGACCCGTACCGTACCAAACGTATTTTATTTTGTCCTAAAGTGTCCTCATATCTGGTATTGTACTGCCACACTTATTTATTTGGATAAAGTTTGCTAATGCAACCCAGAACCAACCGTTTCAGACGTCACCAAGCTCCGGAACCATCAGACCTTTTTTCACCCTCAGATTTAGAGTCACTTTTGTCAGAAAACATGTGTCTGACTCTCAGCCTCACCTTGTTATACAGTGTATCATTATAGGACAGGCAGTGCAGACATGTTATGGTCCATTGGACAGGAGTGGTCTGACCAGTTCGCTGAAGTGATCAGACGAGTTTTGTGTCCAGTACAGAGCAAATGTCCCGCACAGTCACAGCAGGCCTCACTCCCCCACAGCTCCTATAAAAAGTTCCGATAGTTGAAATGAGTGACTGAGGCAAACACAGGACGGATCAAGGATAGTGGTGAACCTGAGGCCCAAAGGCAGCAGAGGCATCCCGATGAGCCCTTCATCTCTGCATGACAAGTACCAGGCAGCGCTGCTTAGACATGCTCTGTGTGCGCCGCTTTCACTTAGCATGCCCCCCAACAGCTGCTCCATCACCCCCGCCTCGCAGGGCCAGGGAGCCACAGAGCCAGGCAGAGCGGCAGAGCAGGAGGAAGCCCGCGACACCTCACAAAACACCATCAAACACCCAGCCTTTGGTCCGAGTCACCCGGGTTACAGCAGTGCTTTTTTCATGGGTGTAATTAAAGTGCACATGTGGCAGCGGTTCAGCAAGTGAAAGAACAGAGGAGCCCACTGTAAAAACTGCCAGACCAACAGAATAAGGTTTATTAACAACATTTTTGGAGCTGTGTAGTAATAAAAGACACACACAAACTAAAGCTGAGGTGATACAACACAAATCTTACACACTATTTTACCAAAGCATCAGAATCAAACACAGATGTGTTGAAATCCTTTTTTGCATTTATTATTTGTCAGTTTGCTCTCTCAACATTTGAGCTTTCTGCATCTGAAGAGGATTTTTTCTTTCATATAATCCACTTGCCTCCTCCTAATGTATTTTTCACCCACAATAAAGACGTAAAGACCGGCCCTTAAAGCACCTTCACACATCAAACTTTACTCAAATGCTAAATAAGAGATCCAAAAACCTCCCCCATAAATGTTGTTTTTCCTTATATTTATGTCAGTAAACAACCAGAGAAGTTTCAAATTGATAATTTTCTTCCTACTCTCCTGCGCAGAGTAAAACTTTAGTTAACTTGCAGTAATTACATCGCTCTAGGGACTTGACCATGTGTTTGCCACTGGCAAATGGCAAAAACTTCTGTTATCTCTGCAGAGAACTAATAAATGTCTCTGTGGGAAACCCTGCTAACCCTAACATGTTGTGAGACTATTCATCCCTGCTTCTCTTCCACATAGAGCTGTGTGGTAGAAAGCCAGTGCGTGCCTGAGGAAAGTGGCTTGTGTTTCAGTAAGCCGGGCCGGTTGTATTTCAAATCCCTCGAACAGAAGGCGGTGGCAGCTCATGTGTGGGCCCCTCCCCTGGCTTAGCGCGCTCCCACGTCCACAAATGTCATCCGGCTAATGCTAAGCTAACTTTATTACCGTGGTAACACAACCCAGAACACCTCCACTCTTTCTGCAGGCCACCGCTAGCACCGGCCATGCTAGCTTAGCGTCTTCTCCAGTTTCGTGAACCCTCCTCCACTCTGTTCCCATGGCTGCTTAAGCTAATACATGAATTATACAGTGTTAGTGCTGAAAGGCTTGTCTAAAGGATTACATCTGCGCCACATGTTAAGACACTAGAAACACTCACTATGTTGACATGCACACCAGGAAAACTGGCCTAGTCCAATTTTAAACTGATTTTTCAAAATGTACGTAAACCCGGGAACTACAGTGCATCTTGACCCCATGTGTTTGGGTGTGGGCTCGTTTTAGATCAGCAGAGATGACGAATTACAGCTCCTCCACCGCAGACTAGCACAAGTTGTTTGGTTTTGGTGCTTTACATTTAAAGCAGAACAAAATTAACTCTGGCGATAGAGCTCCCCCTGTAGCTCCCTTGTCAAAATCTTTTGTCAAAAATTTTCATCCCTGCTAAAAAAAAATGTAAGACTGAATAATCACGTTCAAAAACATTTGTCATTGCCAGAAAGAGCCAGGGTTTCTCAGGAGAGTTGTTGACAAATGTTGCAAGGCTGGTATTCCGCCTAGAGACAACAGGTGGCGACGGCGTACATTTCAAAAACCACGGAAATACATATTTAACCATCACAGGGACTTACAAAGACATTCAATAAGGTGAAAATGTTACTTCAATGTGTTTATTTGTGCTGCTATTATTATTAGTATTATTAGTATTATTAGTATTAGGCTCGAGCCGAAGGACGAGTATCGTCCCGGCGAGGGACTTATTATAATTGGTACTGGGAGCTGGAAAAACACAAAAATCAAGTACTAAACAAAGATGGATATGCTTGTGAGTGGTACCGAAAATTAGAACTCCGTGAGCTCTAATTTTGAGTGAAGGTTTCGTGAAAATATATTGAAAGACGGCTCAGTAGCGCCACCTCAAAAATCAAATAACATTGGGCCAATGGGAGCCCGACGCCAAAAAAGTGGCCTTAAAAATATGACGTCAACGTTTCCTAAACATTTTTTTTTGGAAAGTTTTGACGTAGCGTTTGTGGAAATTTTTAAGCTGAATGCAATGATATGCAAATGTAGTGGCTAGCTAACAAAATGGCTCTCTAGCGCCCTCTCCAAATTTGATTTTAAAAAATTTGTAAAAGACGGTTTAATTGTCGTAGACAACTGAAAATATTTATAACAGATTAGGTTGTGAGCGGGCACAATGTGACAAAATCACATGGCTCTAGCTTGAGTTTTGACTCCCTGAATGTTAACGAAAACAAAAAAAAATTCGACACATAATTCAGGATCGGTGAATTTTTTTTTTTGTGTCTAAAAAAATTAAAGTAGCAAAATAACTCTCTAGCGCCATCTACACTGATTGACCTATTTTGTCGTAGATTTATGAAACTTGGTAGAAACATACCTCATGTCAAGACAAGTAAAAATTGTATTATGACCCCACCCTAAACCCCACAGGGAGTCGGCCATTGTGGGCGGAACCCAGTATTTTAACACCTCATACTTTATTTTTTCCCCACCTTGGATTTTCAGTTAAAAGGCGTGAACATTTGTCAAAATGAACTTCACCCATGTGTGACTACAGGTAATTCTTTTGATTTTTGATACAATTCCAAATGTGGGCGTGGCAAGCTCGTTAACAAAAATGGCAATTTTTTGTGATAAAACTTGCGTTTCTCTGGAATGACATGTCCTTTTTCCCGGCATTAAGATACGTTTTGTGTAAAATGATGAGCTGAACACAATGATGTATAACATATATAGGTAAGTTATACAAAGGCTCTACAGCGCCCCCTTGAACATTTAAATGAGGTCAAAAATTTACTTAAATACAGTGATCCCTCGTTTATCGGGGGGGTTACGTTCCAAAAAGAACCCACGATAGGCAAAATCCGTGAAGTAGAAACCTTTATTTTTTTTACAGTTATTATACAATGAAATACTCCATAAAACATTGAAAGCAAGGAACAAAACCTTTTTACCGACCCAAGCATTTGTTTAACAAATAAAAGTACTGTATAAACGTTTGTTGTTGTTTTAAGTTGAACTTTTTCTGCGATAGTTTCATCTTCCTCTGCCTTTTGGGCCCGACGCAAGTGCCTTTTGTTAGTTTCTTAAGTTTCACTTCTCATGCCTGACCGCTAGGGGGCGATAATGTTCTGTTTACCTGTATTACGTGTCTGGGTGGGACCGAGGGAGACGTTGTTGTGTTGCTAACGTGAACGTGGTGTTCGCTAAATAAATGAACCAAACCTAAAGTGGAGTTATCATTTGGACTAACACCTTTGTCGGTGCAGAACATTTTGTCGACATTGTGTGTGTCAATAACGTTACACCGTTATTGACACAGGTAGAGAAGACGCGGAGAGACTGTTTAGCCAATCAGAATGCAGAACACAATGCATGATGAAAATCCGTGAAGCAGCGAGAGTGTGAAAAGTGAACCGCGATATAGCGAGGGATCACTGTATAGTCAAATCAAATTTGGCATATACAGTCTTCTTACCATTCTGATTGATAAAAACAGGGATGGCATCCCTCCATCAGCAAGCATGTTACCATGGAAACCTGACAAATATTGTCATTGATTTATATGTGTTTTGGTTTACAAGCATTTTTAAAGGGATGAAAAAATGCTCTTTGATGTAGACAAATTAAATTTGTCACAGACATCCTTCACGAGCAATGACCACATCTCCAGCTAAGATGCAAAGTGTTTATTCTCATAAATTAGAATGATAATTAGAAGAGGGAAGGAGGAAGGAGGAAGGTGCACAAAGTCACAAACGCTGATGTGTGTGACCTGGATACCTGAATAGTTTATCCACAGGAAGGTGTGGTCCTGCTCCAAAATCTAAGATAACAAACTTATATTCATTTCTTGCCATTTTAAACAAAAAAGCCAATGACAGCGTACATCTAGCTGCAAGCATGTTACTGTGACAAACACTGCCACAGACTTACATAAATTTTGGATTAGAGGCATTTTGAATGGGATTAAAACATGTACTTTGTCATTAACAGTTAAAATTTGGCATTTATTCTCCACATCACACTGAACATAAAAGCCAATGGGGACATAACTCTATCTCGAACCGAGCGGTTGTGAAAATGTTGAATGAAGTATTATCCAGTTTGTATTGTTTGTGAGGGAAGAGGTGATGTAGGCCGAGGGATTAGAGGTGTGCTCTTCACGGTGGCAAGTACCCCGCGGTCGCAAGGGGGGCGAGTGCCTTTATCGCCGTGTGGCTTTAATTATTATTGTTATTGGATAGTGTGCACGGTGGCAAAGGCGGTTAGCTCTCTTGTCTCCCAAGAAGGAGATCATGGGTTCGATTCCCGGCCCAGACCCAGTCTAACCCAGACCAACATCACATGATCTCTCTGGGTGGAGTCTGTATGTTCTCCAAACACATGCATGTGTTAGGCAAAAATTGGTAATTCTAAATTGGCCCTAGTGAATGAATGTGAGAGTGAATATTTGTCTGTAATGTCTGTCGCTGTGTTGACCTGCAACAAGTTGGCCACTGTCCAGGGTGTACCCCGCCTAAGGCCCAAAGTCACTGGAATAGGCTCCAGTCACCCGCGACCCCGAAAGGGAACAAGCGGTAGAAAATGGATGGATTGGATATAGAAAATCTTTGAGTTCAGCTAAAAGTGTTGCGTTCATATTTTTGTTCAATGTATTTCAGTTCTGTTTTGACCTTGGTTTAGATTTTAAAAAACACTGTTTGAAAACACTATTTCTTTAGACATTTTCTACACTAAATAATAGTTCTTTGTTCCCATGTGGTCTTATACTAGACCTGATAAAACTCATTCAGAAACTCTTCAGAAAAGGTCACAATTGATCCTTTTTTGTCTTGCCACAAATGCTCAAATACTTTTAACAACTTTAGGATGGAGTAGATGTTGCTCCATTTAATATTGAAGGAGACATTTATTTGACTTGCATAACTTTTTTATTATGTATTGTATTCATTTGTGCATCTTTGAGTGTCGTTTACGAGCTTAACGTTCCAACAAATGTAAGGAAGTGGTGCCCTTCTCACGTCTTTTACGTAGTATATACCCAACTTTTCGGGCTATACAGCGCTCCTGAATAAAAGACATGAAATAGTACGTTGTAACATGAGATATTTATACATTAAAAAACACTTTCTTTTGAACCAGGGTTCTTGTGTTGTACCTGAGCCGTGTGGGACATATGTGATACAATATGAGTTGGATTATAATAAAACACACAGCATTTTGAAGCTTAACAGACACATCCGATCTGTCCCCTCTGTCCCCACTGTCTTCTTTGTCCCTACTGTCTTCTCTGCCCCTACTGTCTTCTCTGCCCCTACTGTCTTCTCTGTCCCTACTGTCTTCTCTGCCCCTACTGTCTTCTCTGTCCCTACTGTCTTCTCTGTCCCTACTGTCTCTACTGTCCCCTCTGTCCTTGATGACTCTGTGTGAGCTGATTGACCTGTGTCTGTGTCTTCACATCTGGATCATCTGCTCCTGAGCTTGTACTTATAGAGTGAGTGTTACGTTGTAACATGAGATATTTACACAGAAATATGGTCCATGTCAGTGATGCACAATTCGTCTTTTGACTTGTGGGACTTGTCTGGCCAAGAAAGTTCCATTTCACTGCAGCAGGTTCTAAACTGCAGACCGCCGTACATCACATGTGCACGCTCCGTGTGTCTCTGCGTTCTGCTGCGTCTAGATTCACTTCCTCATTAGACTCATTTCTCCTTGAATATGAGTCTGATTGTAATAAAACACATGCGTTGTGAAGCTTAAACTATAGAAAATGTGATGTGTCAAAGTGTGTCAAACACTTGCGCTTCTTGCTAGAGTGCCCCCCGGTGCCCGTTAGGCAGTAAAATGTATAAATTAACCGCATCGTTGTAATGAGCGCAGGGTTCAAAGCGTGGGGGAAAACTAGCGGCTTAAAGTCCGGAAAGTACGGTACATTAGGAATGGAATGAGTCACAATTTCCAGAAGCCGAGACAAAACACGAGATTGGGTCAATGAGAATGAGACAGATTTTGACATAATTTATGATAAATTAATTAATTGTACAGTCCAGTTCATTTTTTGCTTTCATTATAGCACTGCTTATGTGGAATTACAGCAAAGTTAACCCCCTTTTTTGTCACACATGAAAAGAAAATCTCACAAGACAACGTTTTCCCCGTATGTGCACGATCATGTAGCAGGTTTATCCCTCCAGATCTTGTCCCATTCCTCATATATCCTATTTATACATGTTTAGTGTAATAAAACTTCAAATACAAAGGTCTTAAAAATGTCATGGGACTTAAAAACAAACAAAATATGCATTGCCAGCCTGCCCAGGGACCACACATTACCACCTCTTTACTGTAGAGGTCAATGTATGTTCTGCATATAAATAAAGTGAACAGACGCCCTCTGCTGGTAACATCAGGGAAACATTTTGAAATGACAGATTAGCAGCATGGCTACTACACAGTTGTATTCTAGTGTGTGTATGGACTCGTTTAGGGAGGAGCAGACCATTCGATTAAGGGCGGAAAATAGAACCAGTTTCTCGATTGCCATTCCTAATCAGAACCAATAAAGCTGGTTCTGTGCATCTGGTTTAGTATACTACAGGATTCATTCAAAAAGCGTTTATTTATATTTTATTTACAGGGAAAATCCAATAAGAAAACCCTTTTTCATGGGCACCCCATTACACACAAGATATCCCAATAAAACGGCAATAAAACATTCAGTGCACATACACCAAGTATGTATATATATATATATATATATATATATTTTTTTTTTTTTTAATTTTTATTTTTAAAGCACCGGTACTGCAGCTTGTCTTTATAATCATGGAAATGCAGCAAATGGTTTAATTTTAAAAGTCTCTTTGTTCCAAAGTGGCTGAAGGGCTTTTTTCTCTCTGTGTTGACTTGGTGGGATTCTGAGCTTGTATAATAGCCTGTATAACAGCAATGAAAACATTTGGTTATTATGAATAAAACCTTTTGTAAAGAAAATGCTCACTTCAGGATTCAGAGAGGTCTTTCTCCGAGTGCTAAACAGTGCTAAATAACAGCTTGCAGTGAATGTTGTGTTGCACATCGTAGCCGTGTCTATAACAGTCTTTAAGCGTGGATGCCTGTCTCGTTAGTCACTCACAGTCTCAGTCTCGTGTTACTGAGATGTTGTGTGAAGCCAGCTGGAGCAGAATCTCCTCAGAGACATGTTCTATTCTGACGCCGGCTAAAGCCACTTTTCTCTCCCAGCTCTTAAGTGATGGTGTGCTGTAAATTATACGCCTGGAGGAATTGTGGGCCTCGCCTGTGGTTGTCATAAGATATCATATTTGCCATATACATGTCAACAAGCTCTAAAGTCATTGGCTGCTGGCTGACCCATCTCTTCATCTGGTTTTCTTTGAATGAGGAACTCCCACTGGATTTTGGTAAAGATGAAGGGACCAAATGATGTTTGTGTAAACAGCATTTTTCTAGGCTACTTATTCTTCGCAGTGATGTACAGTTTGCATGTGAGGCCTGGCACACGCTGGGTGGCAGGGGCTACGTGGGCTCTGCAGTTTGAGTGCACTAAGATGTGCCATGATACAAACTACAGTATGTTTGAGGGACGTAGTAATCGAGATTTTTCAGTTCTGGAACCAATATTGGTACTTGGACTTCCTAAAAGAGTTGTTAATGCCAACGTAACATTATACATAATATTCCAGTCACTTTACAACAGCAAAACAATGTAAAATATACTTGGTGATCCAATTGTGAATTGGCAATAACACTTTTGACAAGCGACGTTGAACTTTTACTTTCACTATAACACAGCAGACCAAAACCAAGCAATGATAAAACCTATATAAAATCAGAAAGAAAAACAATTTGAATCTCCTTTAGGATAAACATAAAAATAGGCTTACTATGTACACAAAATATACAGTTAAATTTCCAGATGTAGAGCAGAAAGTGAACAGTGAGAGATTAAATGATGGTTATAGTGACAATGTTTAAGAAGTGTTCATGAGTCCAACAGCAGAGGGAAAGAAACTGTTCTTGTGGAGGGAGGTTCTGGTCCTGATGGACCGTAGCCTCCTGTCTGAGGGGAGTGGCCTCCTGCCTGAGGGGAGTGGCCTCCTGCCTGAGGGGAGGGGCCTCCTGCCTGAGGGGAGGGGCTCAAATAGTCCATGTCCAGGGTGAGAAGGGTCGGCTGTGATCTGACCTGTTCGCACTGGAGACGTACAGGTCCTGCAGAGATGGAAGTCTACAGCCAATCACCTTCTCAGCAGAGGGTGCTGTAGTGTCTCCAGCGTACCATGCGGTGATGGAGGAGGTGATGGAGGAGGTGAGGATGGACACAATGATGGTCGTGTAGAACTGTACCATCTTCTGCACCGGCAGCTTGGCTTTCCTCAGCTGCTGCAGGAAGTCTTCTTGGTGAGGGAGCTGATGTTGGTCTCCCATTTGAGGTCCTGGGTGATTGTGGTGCTGAGGAAGCTGAGCGAGTCCACGGTGGTGATGGGGGAGTCTGTGATGGTGCTGGGGGGCTGTTACTTTCCTGAAGTCCACAATCATCTCCACTGCTTCCAGTTTGTGTACAGGGAGAAGAGCAGGGGAGAAAGTACACAGCCCTGTGGAGCTCCTGTGCTGATGGTCCGTGTGTCTGAGACATTCTTCCCCAGCCGCACGCACTGCCTCTGATCCATCAGGAAGTCAGTGCTCCACCTGCAGGTGGAGTCAGTGCTCCCCCTGCAGGTGGAGTCAGGCACGTTGAACAGTTGTCTAGTAACAGTTTCGGGCACAACGCGTCTTTAAACACTGTCTGGCACATAAGCGTGTACAAAAGGTAGTGGTAATTTGATTCATGCCTTTGACCCGGTGTCTTAGCGGGAGAAGCGCTGCAGATGCACAGAGCTAACCGTGCTTTGTAACTGAACACAGTCTTTCAGCATCGCTCAACATTACCTTTTAAAATGCAATATAGCCTATGCTGACATCCATTATTCTAATTACATATACAGTCAAATAAATATATACTATCATTTTTAAATTCAATGTTTTTCTTCCATTCAACATAATTGTAACTGTAACTATAACTATATCAATGTACAGCATGTAGCATGACTGTACTTGTTTAGCCCTTTCTTTAACATAAATGTGTGGTGTCTGCCCCACTCTGCAGCCTCGCCCACTGTACACGCCTGAGAGTGCATAGAGATGTCACTCTGCTCCTCTGTGGGCTTTGACTGACTCTCGGGGAAGTGAACTGGCCCAGTGTGTGTGGCGGCTGCACTGAGCTGATAATGCAGTGCCGACGTGGGGGGCATACTAACTCCTGCTTCTCTCCCCTGGCTCCTGGCTCCTGGTGGGGGAAGACGAGCTGACCTTCTCACACACGCTGATACTGTGGAAGAGTGACGCTGCACTTTTACCACCTCAGTCTGTTTGTTCAGGATGTATGAGAGCCCAGAGGTTGCACAGTTTTCTCTCGTGTGTAATGTCATCTTAAGGTCTCTGTCTGGTCTGGTTTCCTCTGGCCTGTTTGCAAATGTAGATTGATTTGAAGCACTAGATTCCTTGTTGAGGCTGGAGTCTAGTCAAAGATCAATGACTATGATAACGCTCTGTGGATCTAACGATATCTGTGACTGATATCTGATACTCTATTATCACCAGTGTTCATAAGAATATGGCTCTGAAATGCAGAGGCTGCATAGACCATGGTCCTTTGGTCCATTTCAGATGATGACATTTTATTTTAAGGGAAATAAATTATAACATGATTAGATCATTTACATTTTGTTCTTTTATAAACCACAATATTGATCTAAAACGGCTCAGTAATAGAAGCCGGTCCGTAGTGACATTTGGCTGTAACAAGCAGCCGACTTTCACATGGTTTTATTTTTGAAAAGTGGCTGTGTGACATTTTAGAAAGCTAATGTGTCACTCGGAGTCTGAAATGTTCAAACAATCACAGCTACACGCAGCGGTGTGGACCGAGATGAAAACAGGAATTTTCTGAGCAAAAAAAAATTTCCGTGGCTGCAGAGCCGCGGCGTGGTCAAATGGCCCAGCAGTTTCAGGAACCGCGGCACTGCCACATAGCCTCATGGCTAACCCTGACCCTAACCCTGACCCTAACCCTGACCCTAACCTTAACCCGGCGCGGTCTAAAACGGTGGGGTCAAATAGCGCAGCAGTTTCAGGAGGCGCGGCTCTGTAGACACTCCCAAAAAAAAAAAGTTGGTTGCAAAAAAAAAAAAAGTCAAGATACAAAATACAAAACAATCAAATCCGTTTCATGGATGATTATTGTGCTTTCTCAACGTTTCATTATAATGGCATTTTCAGACCTCCAGGCGCAGCATTGATGTAAATATTAGAGGTCTTAGCAGTGGCTCACGTGATGATGTGAGTGTCCACACACAGATGACTGGCCCTGGGCTCCCAGAGCTTATTCCACTGAGCCAAATATTATACTGTGAAAACTGTGATATTTTAAAGTCATCCCTTTGCTAGAGTAAACTGTGATCATTCCAGAGCTCCAAAAGCCTTGACCACACAGCTTCCCAACATCTGTGCTATCCATAAGTTTTGTTGAAGGCAAGACTTTTCACCATTTTAAAGAGAAGTGGAGAAGATAAGTCTTATATTGTTAATTTCTCAGATAATGTTCCTCATTTCGAAAGCCATGGATGGATCATTCAAATTGCTTTACATATCAGTGTTTGTCTGAGTAAAAATCAGGTGGGATGCTTTCAGTTGCTTTCTACACTAGATTAAAGACTCCTAAAGTACTTTTTAAAGCTAGAATAATAAATAGGTCTTATCCCAGGCCAAACTGATCTGCCGATTCCAGTGGCGCTCGCTCTGCTCTCACTCCACTGACTCACTCAGACATGCTCCACTGGTTTTTATGTGTCCCGGGTGTTGCAGAAAAGCCTCTGCTCTGTCTGCTCCCACTCTCAAACGCACAGGCTCCTCATTCATCTGCATGAAGAGTTATTGGTCCTGGCACCTCCCGGCTCTGTCCTATCTCCGCCTGTGATCAGCGCAGACACGACCCGCTCATTGTCCGCTCCCTCCCCCGTCCTCATCTGCGTGCTCCCGCCCCCGTCCTCATCTGCATGCTCCCGCCCCCGTCCTCATCTGCGTGCTCCCGCCCCCGTCCTCATCTGCGTGCTCCCGCCCCCGTCCTCATCTGCGTGCTCCCGCCCCCGTCCTCATCTGCATGCTCCCGCCCCGTCCTCATCTGCATGCTCCCGCCCCCATCCTCATCTGCGTGCTCCCGCCCCCGTCCTCATCTGCGTGCTCCCGCCCCCGTCCTCATCTGCATGCTCCCGCCCCCGTCCTCATCTGCGTGCTCCCGCCCCCGTCCTCATCTGCGTGCTCCCGCCCCCGTCCTCATCTGCGTGCTCCCGCCCCCGTCCTCATCTGCATGCTCCCGCCCCGTCCTCATCTGCATGCTCCCGCCCCCATCCTCATCTGCGTGCTCCCGCCCCCGTCCTCATCTGCGTGCTCCCGCCCCCGTCCTCATCTGCATGCTCCCGCCCCCGTCCTCATCTGCGTGCTCCCGCCCCCGTCCTCATCTGCATGCTCCCGCCCCCGTCCTCATCTGCGTGCTCCCGCCCCCGTCCTCATCTGCGTGCTCCCACCCCCGTCCTCATCTGCGTGCTCCCGCCCCCGTCCTCATCTGCGTGCTCCCGCCCCCGTCCTCATCTGCGTGCTCCCGCCCCCGTCCTCATCTGCATGCTCCCGCCCCCGTCCTCATCTGCGTGCTCCCGCCCCCGTCCTCATCTGCGTGCTCCCGCCCCCGTCCTCATCTGCGTGCTCCCGCCCCCGTCCTCATCTGCGTGCTCCCGCCCCCGTCCTCATCTGCATGCTCCCGCCCCCATCCTCATCTGCGTGCTCCCGCCCCCGTCCTCATCTGCGTGCTCCCGCCCCCATCCTCATCCCCGTCCTCATCTGCGTGCTCCCGCCCCCGTCCTCATCTGCGTGCTCCCGCCCCCGTCCTCATCTGCGTGCTCCCGCCCCCGTCCTCATCTGCGTGCTCCCGCCCCCGTCCTCATCTGCGTGCTCCCGCCCCCGTCCTCATCTGCATGCTCAGCTTAGTATGAGGGTTTCTGTATGTACAGGAAATACAGTATTGGGGGCACTAAACCCACATCATATCGGCCTGAATGAACAATGCTCATCATCTTTTTGGGTTGAGCCCCGGATGTTTGGAATGTCTGGCTTCGCCTCTACTCAATAGTGAAAAATGTACTTTTACATCCGAAAGAATTTGAAACATGTTATCTTTACATAATATCGGAGGGTGAAAAGAGAAAATGTTTATAACATAAAAATTACAATACAATTCTTCGAGCGCATCCACATGCACATTAAAATCACCAAGGACTGATTCAGTTTGCAGTGGTAAATGCTTCCTTTGTCTTCAGGATCAGGGCCAATCCAATGTGCATTAGTTGATCACTCACAATATTTGCACTGATTATTATTTATTTATCTGTATTTATTCTTTAGCCCAGAATTCAGAGAGACAGAAATACCTCTTATTTCGAGCGTGTGTGTGACCACTTTGAGCGTGGTCTTGTGCGCTGCAGCTTCTCCTCTTCTAAAGGTGGAGAGGGTTTCTGCATGGGACAGTGACCAGTGGCCAGATGAGAGTGATGTTCTGACCAGTGCAAAAGCAGAATTCTCCTCCATAGCAGCTTTACAGCAAACCAACTTTAGAAAAAAGTAATGCAAAATTTCAATTCATTTTGAAACCATCATTATCAGATATACAATTGGCATGACTACATTGTGAAAACTAACAATTATAACCCTTTATATAGCAAATACAGAAGAGACATTGCCTGGAGGACAGCCCTGGAATGTGCTGCTGGATGTAGAGTTGAGACAGCCGTTTATTCAAGTCCTTGTTCTTGTAATAGTCGCACTGATCATTTTAGTGGAGATTTGTTGCTAGAGTTATTGCATAAGCCGTATAAAATGATGTTTACATACTCTTATTTATCCAGATGTTTTCAGAGGCAGTTTTGTGACAGGCCTATGTCCGTATCATAGATCCTCGTCTGACCTTCCAGGCGACCAAGCTTAGTTGTTTAATGCAAATAACCCACATCATCACCCACAGCTTTGAAGTGGATTTGAGGTGTTTGATGAATTAAAGATAAAAATGTCTTTGTCAAACTGCGGCTAACCGCGCTGCACATGCTTTTGTTGTCTAACCAGGCTCTGGTGTTACTCTCGTGTGGGCGAGTGGTTTGCAGTCGCCAAACAGCCCTGGATGGTCATAATCCAACATGTTTGGAGGCTAACGCTAGCTTTATCCCTTGGAAATGGAAAGAGCTCTTGTAAGGAACTGTGTCGGCCTTTTGGATGTAGCAGAGCGGTTTATTCACCTGATTTCGCCCGCCGCCTTCACCTGGCACTTCAGGTTGGGCTGTAATTCTGTTCACTTAAGAGGAGAATGAGGCGTCTCGCTGTTAAATATGCCATAAAAGAGACTGGTTTGTGTTCAACGTTCATGTGACCAACACTGCACGATTCCCTGCACCTGAAGATGGCTTTGTGTCCGTGTGGAACTCTTTTGCTCTCGATATCTGAAGCTCATGTAAAATAATACAACCGGGAGGAGGATGGCAGCACTCAGGTGGTCAACAGTTATTTGTAACGTCTGCGTTACTGAAATGGAGCAAACGATCTGCTCTATGTAGTTTGCAGACGTTTGATAACATAATATTTCAGGATAATACGAGGAGCCTGGATACTGCGGTCGTTGGATACTGCAGTCGTTGGATACTGCAGTCGTTGGATACTGCGGTCGTTGGATACTGCGGTCGTTGGATACTGCGGTCGTTGGATACTGCGGTCGTTGGATACTGCGGTCGTTGGATACTGCGGTCGTTGGATACTGCGGTCGTTGGATACTGCGGTCGTTGGATACTGCGGTCGTTGGATACTGCGGTCGTTGGATACTGCGGTCGTTGGATACTGCGGTCGTTGGATACTGCGGTCGTTGGATACTGCGGTCGTTGGATACTGCGGTCGTTGGATACTGCGGTCGTTGGATACTGCGATCGTTGGATACTGCGGTCGTTGGATACTGCGGTCGTTGGATACTGCGGTCGTTGGATACTGCGGTCGTTGGATACTGCGGTCGTTGGATACTGCGGTCGTTGGATACTGCGGTCGTTGGAGAACGCCGGCGTCTTGATTTTCTCTCCTTTGGCAGTCGTCTCTCTCCGTTTACTCACTGGCTCTTCACGCCTCACTGGACCTGCACTTTGAAGCACAACAAAAGCATTTGGACAAGGTCAGCCAGCGAAAACGCCATTAACCGTGGTTTGGATTCCTGTCAGGCTGGTGGAGAGCAGGGGTCAACCCGCGAACCCGTGACCCTATGATGGACCCCGCTCACCCAATGAACCCTCACCCCCTCCACCAAACTGACCTTGGCCAACCACAACTTGGCCCTAACAGAATTTTTCCCATTCTGTGACCCTCTTGTTCTTGTTAATCCCTTTCTAAATGTGCCCGACGCGGGGGCGGCGGCTTGTGGGGGCGGCGGCTTGTGGAAATGAGCGAGTGGTAAAATTAGAGGCATCTCATTAATGCAGGCGTCCCTTAGCTGTCACCACTGACCCTAATAAGGCAGAAGCACAAAGCCCGTGCTGGGTGCTGGGTGCTGGGCTTGACCTAATCTCTGCCTGCTCCAGGAACCAGTGGCAGAAAGTATCCAAGTACAAAAGTAACGTAAACTTTGTAGCTATCTGTACTTCATTAGTTTTATTAATATTTTTGCCTCACTACATTAGAGAGCAGCTATCTCTACTTTCTACATCTTTGAACTGGACTGAGTAGCAGCAGCAGCAGCAGCAGCAGCAGCAGCAGCAGCAGCAGCAGCAGCAGCAGCAGCAGCAGCAGCAGCAGCAGCAGCAGCAGCAGCAGCAGCAGCAGCAGCAGCAGCAGCAGCAGCAGTGGTGTCCATATGATTGGAGGGGTTATTTCTGCACGTTCACGCTGACGTTCTGAATAAAGGTCACAAGACACAGTTTGGAATTCATTGCAACTGCTTCTGTTGACTAAAGACTAAAACTTTATCAAAATCACCAGAGAAAATGCTTGAGCAGTTCTTAAGTGAATCAAATACTTTCCGGCGATGGAAAATTCAGCTGCATTATTCCATGGAATAGTAAGTTAACACCACACTTCAAAGAAACAATATTTCCCGGAAAACCAGCTGGAGGTGACTCTGCAAGCGCTTCCAGTTTCTATGGTTTTTGCAATAAAACCAAAACAAAACCTTTTTTTTTTATTAGCTCTTATATATCTGTATTTTACATACGTAACAGAAGTGAGTATTTCTTCCACTGAACTTTGTTCTTACTTTTTTGATCCGTGCTTTTTGGCAGATTAAGATCCATTTCAAAAGCCATCCGTTCATGTTCAGATATTAAAGTGTGTATAAACATATAATTGGCCCTGAAAGCTCGGGCCCTCTCGCTCTTTGGGATTGTCTGCTCGGGTGAACGGGGCGGGGCTGATGGACCTGACGTTGACAGCTGTATCCTGGCAGCTGAGAGCTATTTTCAACCACAGGCTCTGCCACAGTGTTACCATAGCGCCGTGCTAAAGCTCCGCCTTGTTTATTGCTGGAGTCAAACTGGTTGGTTAAATCTGAAATGGACCAAATGCATTTGTACAGTTTTATCATCAGCTCTGTCAGTGCTTTTCACACTTTTCAAGATTTTTCTGAATTGAATTGCATAATGTAAAGGGTTCCACTTTATTATAATTACACTTAAATTAGCCTTAATAAAGCATGAACAAAGAATGTATTTATTTATTGTGTTTGTTTGCCAAGATTTAGAATGAACAAAGTGTTTTAAGAACGATTTAGTCTTGAGCTTCAGTCATAATTGCCAGTAAAGTGCCAGATGCAGTTGAGCAGAACGCTGACCCTCGTTCACACACGCTTCAGTCCCAGGACATTTGCTCTGTTCACACCTCACTGGCATTTGTCTCTCTGCGTCTGTCACCAAGGCGATCTGCTGCATCATCCACATACATAACATAACTGCACAGAAAAACCCGGGAAACCAAGTTCAGAACCAGAAACATGCAGTGTTTGTATTTCCCGCACACGCCGTCCGTGCTTTATGTTCCAGACGTCCTCAGAAGTCAGACTTTCCGAGTTCCAACCTGTAAATTCACCCTGGACGCTCTCACATCTTGGAATTCCTGCTTGGAAACTTGGGAAACGGCTCCAGAACATTTATCAGCGTTTGACAATCCAACATGTCTGCTTCTGCGTTTGGATAAAGTTTTACACTCAACAGTTAAAGTCTTGAGGCTGAGCAAAATAATATGTCTGTTTGCCGTAACCCGACCGACTCGGTATGAAACTAGCCGACTGGAAAAAAAATATCAGCATTTTGTTGAAAAAACTTCAAAATCTTTTATTCTTCAATTATTTCGCCGACTCACCGACCGGTCTTTCCTAAACCGCCGTTTCGAATATTATTATCACGTTGGTAAACCTATTTTTCATTTCAAAGAACTGACAACGCACCATCGAACGCATGTGCGACTTCATATTCAGTCCTCCACATGCTTCTGTAGCTAAACAGAACGCGTAGTAGAAAAAGCTTCAGTTGTAGTCATCTGGACTCAGTTTGAAAAATAGACGTTTCGACTCTCATCCAAGAGTCATTGTCAATAAAAGAATTTAGGTCAAGAACTCCGAAATTAATACTGTTCTGTGGTAAGACCCGCCCATTGGGAGGAGCCTTCCTGAAGTAGAAAGAGTTGTTTGTTTCAACAGAAACTCCCCCCTTGTATCTACCGAGCCTATTCAGAATTTTAATGGCCTATTAGAATCCTCTTTGTCTTTGTGAGACCCTGGCTCAACCACCCTGAGTACCTGATTAGCATCTAAATGTCCTGGTCCTGGTCCTCTACCTTTCCAGGGGTTCAGTAACCCATTATAAATAACAGGAAGATTAAACCTTAGCCCTCCATTTCTGTTTAAAGAAGGTCTTTCTTTTTTAACAAAATAGCTTCCTTGACTCCTCTTTCAAACCATCTTTTCTCCCTGCTTAAAACCTTCACCTCACCGTCTTCAAACGAGTGATTAGAGGCTTCAAGATGGAGATGCACGGCACTCTGTGGTCCTGAACTTGTATTTCTTCTGTGCTGATAGTGAGTTTAGTCTCACCTATGTAACGTTCTTTACAGCTTTCTTCTCTGCATTGGATCGAATAAACTACATTGCTCTGTTTTTGAGTCGGCAACTTGTCCTTAGGGTGAACCAGTTTTTGTCTTAAAGTGTTTCCTGGTTTAAAATAAACAGGGACTTCGTGTTGTCTAAAAATTCTCTGCAGTTTTTCCGACAGGCCAGACACATAAGGGATAGAAACACCCTTCCTTCTCTGTTCAGTTTCCCTTTTGTCCTGCTTCTTGGTTCTCTTCACTCTGTTGAGAGCCCAAGCGGGGTAACCACAGGCTGAGAGGGCATTACGGACATGTTTTTCCTCTTTCTTCTTGCCCTCTGAGCTGGTGGGCACACCTTGAGCTCTGTGTTGTAAGGTTCTGATCACACCCAGCTTGTGCTGTAGTGGGTGGTTGGAACCAAAGAGCAGATACTGGTCCGTGTGTGTAGGTTTCCTATATACTTCTATTTGGAGTTTCCCGTCCTCTCCTCTGATCGTGGAACAATCAAGAAAGGCCAAGCGATTCTCCTTAGCGTCTTCTCTTGTAAACCTGATATGTGGGTCCACAGCATTGATGTGATCAGAGAAGGTTTCCAGCTCTTGTTTCTTAATTGTTACAAAAGTATCATCGACATAGCGGAGCCACAGTTTTGGAGCTATGCCTGAGAATGAGGACAGTGCCTTCTTCTCAAAGTGCTCCATGTACAGGTTGGCCACTATGGGAGAGACGGGCGAGCCCATGGCACAGCCATGAATCTGTCTGTAAAATTGTCCCCGGAATTGAAAGTAAGTGGTGTTCAGACAGATGTCCAACAGTTTACATATGTTTCATATGATGTTGTGTCCCTGTTCACCTGCATCCCGACCTCTGATGCAGTAGCAGCGGTGAGGATCAGACTGCAGGAAGACACCACCCTACAGGAAAGGACCAAACTGACACCTGAACACATATGTAAACTGTTGGACATCTGTCTGAACACCACTTACTTTCAAGCTAAGGTTTAATCTTCCTGTTATTTATAATGGGTTACTGAACCCCTGGAAAGGTAGAGGACCAGGACCAGGACATTTAGATGCTAATCAGGTACTCAGGGTGGTTGAGCCAGGGTCTCACAAAGACAAAGAGGATTCTAATAGCCCATTAAGATTCTGAATAGGCTCGGTAGATACAAAGGGGGGAGTTTCTGTTGAAACAAACAACTCTTTCTACTTCAGGAAGGCTCCGCCCAATGGGCGGGTCTTACCACAGAACAGTATTAATGTCGGAGTTCTCGATCTAAATTCTTTTATTGACAATGACTCTTGGATGAGAGTCGAAACGTCTATTTTTTCAAACTGAGTCCAGATGACTACAACTGAAGCTTTTTCTACTATGGAACACGCCTGGACGAATGAGGGATTACACCGACATAAACAGAACGCGCATTAGTGTCGTTGTATTGCCTTTTCAAGTTGGTTTGCCTCTGTCGGCGCCACTCAAGTGTCCATAGTACATGTCACGCTCTATCAGGGTGTGAAATTTGACTTACGCAATGCATTCTGGGATTGAAACACGCCCAGCAGCGTCATCACAACAAACATGGCGGCGCCCGTGTCCCTCGCATGTTCCCCCCGCTCGCCTTCACTACCAAAATGAAGGATAACGGCGTACAAAAGGTCGATTGAAATATCTTAAAATCGTGAGATTTAGTCTCATGATCGGGTTGAAGCCTCTGACCCCTGGACTGTTGAAGCCTCTGACCCCTGGACTGTTGAAGCCTGACCCCTGGACTGTTGAAGCCTCTGACCCCTGGACTGTTGAAGCCCGACCCCTGGACTGTTGAAGTCTGACCCCTGGACTGTTGAAGCCTCTGACCCCTGGACTGTTGAAGCCTCTGACCCCTGGACTGTTGAAGCCTCTGACCCCTGGACTGTTGAAGCCCGACCCCTGGACTGTTGAAGCCCGACCCCTGGACTGTTGAAGCCCGACCCCTGGACTGTTGAAGCCCGACCCCTGGACTGTTGAAGCCCGACCCCTGGACTGTTGAAGCCCGACCCCTGGACTGTTGAAGCCCGACCCCTGGACTGTTGAAGCCTGACCCCTGGACTGTTGAAGCCTCTGACCCCTGGACTGTTGAAGCCCGACCCCTGGACTGTTGAAGTCTGACCCCTGGACTGTTGAAGTCTGACCCCTGGACTGTTGAAGCCTCTGACCCCTGGATTGTTGAAGCCTCTGACCCCTGGACTGTTGAAGCCTCTGACCCCTGGACTGTTGAAGCCCGACCCCTGGACTGTTGAAGCCCGACCCCTGGACTGTTGAAGCCCGACCCCTGGACTGTTGAAGCCCGACCCCTGTTGACTCGGGTTACAGCAAGCAGACAATTTATTTGGGGAAGCCTAATAGTGATTTTTTTTTTCTTGAGTTGCTCTCTACTGCCCCCTGCTGTCTGAACCTGCTCTCTACTGCCCCCTGCTGTCTGAACCTGCTCTCTACTGCCCCCTGCTGTCTGAACCTGCTCTCTACTGCCCCCTGCTGTCTGAACCTGCTCTCTACTGCCCCCTGCTGTCTGAACCTGCTCTCTACTGCCCCCTGCTGTCTGAACCTGCTCTCTACTGCCCCCTGCTGTCTGAACCTACTCTCTACTGCCCCCTGCTGTCTGAACCTGCTCTCTACTGCCCCCTGCTGTCTGAACCTGCTCCTGCGCTGCTGTTGAGCCTCTGCAGTTACAAATGTATTCTTCTCGTTCACATTCAAATGTTGATTTATAACTTACCGTTGTAATGACACTGTCCTTGTTGATTAATTAACTTCATTGGATCCATATTTGGTTTGATCAGTCTTGGGTTTTATTGTTTGATTTGAGTCATTACAGTCCATACATTCTGACTTGATGCTGGAACTCAGAAACTCTGATTAATTGTCTCTTTGTTCCAAACTTCTGATGAACGTTTTGAAAAACTACTTTTCTTTCGTTATAACCACTATTCTGTGCTAAAACAAGCGTGTTCTGTTGTGCGTCGCTGCTCATGTTCTTTGCTTGAGGCCGACACGAGCTCATCGTGTTGTGATCATCTGTAAAATAAACATAAAAGAGAAATAAAGCTCAGTCAAACGCTATTACTTGTTTATTGAATGATTACAATACAGATTGTCCGCAAACGATAGAAGTTATACGAGCGATCGCTGATATTGTTTTCTTTCGTGATTTTTAGCTGGTGCACGCCCCCTGGTGGCAGAAAGTGAGTGCAGCAGGCGAGAGCTGTTAGCTGTAAAACAGGGGTGTGAGGGCCACAGACAACCCGACAATGAAGTGAACCATTTGCTCATTTGTGTTTGACATTGTTTCGATGCCTCCACTTTTAATAAGACTTGGAACATTAATCTTAAGTATAACATAAACATGTTGGAATTTTTCAAATTTTTCAGTAAAAAGTACTACTTTTTGTTGTTTGGGCCAACTTGGCAGGAGCCTGAGGGCCAACAAAAAAATTGTCAGAGGGCCGCATTTGGCCCTCGGGCCACAGATTGGATACCCCTGCTGTAAAAGGCTTTTTCACACTTGATTGTCTCTGTGGAGATGTTATTGCTTTGCCTGGAATGTTCCACTGTACGGCATTAAAGATTACAGGCTGTTAATGCTTCACACTTGGCCCTACTTTAGAACATTCCCGATCAGATTTCAAAATGTGAAAAATCTCCGAGCAGATGGTGAACTCTCCACCAAAACAGTGACACCGCCAACCATTTTCCAATCACTCTAAAATGAGTGTAAAATGTGCAGACACTTTTATTTCCCTTTAGCTCTAAAATGTAATGACTTTGACTTAAAAGTGCTGTACCTGTGTACTTGTACCTGTGTACTTGTACCTGTGTACTTGTACCTGTGTACTTGAACCTGTGTACTTGTACCTGTGTACTTGAACCTGTGTACTTGAACCTGTGTACTTGAACCTGTATACTTGTACCTGTGTACTTGTACCTGTGTACTTGTACCTGTGTACGTGTACTTGTACCTGTATACTTGTACCTGTATACTTGTACCTGTGTACTTGTACCTGTGTACTTGTACCTGTGTACTTGAACCTGTGTACTTGTACCTGTGTACGTGTACTTGTACCTGTATACTTGTACCTGTATACTTGTACCTGTGTACTTGAACCTGTGTACTTGTACCTGTGTACTTGTACCTGTGTACTTGTACCTGTATACTTGTACCTGTGTACTTGTACATGTGTACTTGAACCTGTGTACTTGTACCTGTGTACTTGTACCTGTGTACTTGAACCTGTGTACTTGTACCTGTGTACTTGAACCTGTGTACTTGAACCTGTGTACTTGTACCTGTGTACTTGTACCTGTATACTTGTACCTGTGTACTTGTACATGTGTACTTGAACCTGTGTACTTGTACCTGTGTACTTGTACCTGTGTACTTGTACATGTGTACTTGAACCTGTGTACTTGTACCTGTGTACTTGTACCTGTGTACTTGCGGTCTTAAAAACCTGTAAAACAGAACTATTTCATTTTAAGTTTTCCACGATAAAGCTAACAAACATTAGCATGCTAACAGTACACAGCCTGGTTTTGGAAACACGGCTCAGTCTTGTTTCATGCACATATATTGTGAGTCTTGTCTCTGGTGGACTGACTTTGTCTACAGCGACAGGCGGACATCTTGTTTGAGCAGATCTTCTCTGCAGCTCGGCGCGTGTGGCTGTGGCTGTAATTGGACCCGACCTCATCAGCGTATTGTCATGGCTGTGTGCACCTCACAGGCAAATGGACTCTCTGTTTCAAATGAGATTTCAGTTCCAGCAGAAGCAGACGTGACAGTTTCTTGCTGTTGGTCCTTGTAAATAATCTTCACATATGGTCCTTTGAGGTAGACTTTACGCTGTCTTTGGTTGACATCTTTATTTCCTGGACAAACTCGTATTAAACCAAAGTTTTTCCACTATCGTGACATAATCTGTTTGTAATGACTAGAAATAACCAAGCAAAACCAAAGCAAACCATTCCAGGCCAAGCAAGCGAGCAACAGCCTCTGGTCTTTACTTTGGCATCTCATGTTTTAGAAGCTCAGATAATGTATGTCAGGCGTTCCCTCTGAAGGGCAGTTGTGTCAGAAATTACCCCGAGCGGTTTCTGAGGCTCAGTTCATCCTGCTGGAGAAGACGAGCAGGTATAAAGCGAAATACAACTCCAGCCATGTTTTTGATGAGCTCAAAAGAACATTTTACACCAAATGTGTCCTTAAAATTAAACTACTTATTGACCCATGCGCTCAATCTGAAATGATACATAAGCATTTCCATCATGCCAAACATGACTCTTTATGACTTACTGTGAAAATGCACTGCTAACAGTCTTATCAAACAATAAAGAAAGGTTCACTCTCTGAAGCACTCAGTTGGTGTCTCTCCCTCCCCTCGTCAGCCGCCGCTCGTTAATCACACGGCTCGTTTTGGCACCGCCGCTGCAGCTCTACCACCAGAAACTGTCAGCCAAGCAAACGACTGAGAGCGGGAGAAATCTGGAGACCAATAAAGCAAGAATGATCAACACAGACGTGGCAAATCCAAAATGAGGAAACACCCAAATAAAGTGAAGTGAATGGGATTGTTGAATGTTGCCAGGTGGTGGTGGTAAAGAAAACACCACTAATGTTTCTGACAATTTAAAAAAATCATTTAACAAAATGTAGTTTAGATAAAACTGTGTCAATGGGTTCAGTTTCTCTTCCACAAATCTGTGCTTCTCAGAGGAATGTCCTGCATCGCTCCTGTTCTAACATTCTTTGAGCCTCATATCAATATGTCCTGTGAGGTCAGTCTGGTCCTGTGAGGTCAGTCTGGTCCTGTGAGGTCAGTCTGGTCCTGTGAGGTCAGTCTGGTCCTGTGAGGTCAGTCTGGTCCTGTGAGGTCAGTCTGGTCCTGTGAGGTCAGTCTGGTCCTGTGAGGTCAGTCTGGTCCTGTGAGGTCAGTCTGGTCCTGTGAGGTCAAGACTGTAATAATCCTGAGGTTTAGATCTCGTTACAATTGAGTTTGTTGTTTACACTGCCAAGACGCCTCATGAAAGACTTGGCCCTGGAGAGCCCCTCTGAGCCTCAAATAGCTCGGCACTCAGGGGACAAAGGGCCCTCAGCGTGGCCCTCACAGCGTGGCCCTCAGCGAGATTTATTTACCTACAAAGATATTGAGTGTGATAAGAACTCGTATTAAAGGCATATTTCCCGAAGTGTGATCAGAATATTCAACAGTGAGTGATACTTTCTGCAGCGTGAGGTTTAACATCTGGAGGAAATAGTTCTGACTCTTTAAATCTTCGGCCTGATGTGTTCAAGTGTTTGGGCTCTATAATACTTTTACACTGGAATGGAACATGTAAAAGGATGAATACTTTACATATCTAAAACACTAAGGATTCTAACTTCTTTTTCTACAGTTTCCTTCTGTTATTTCATATTAATGATCATGTTCCGTTGAGAAAACCTTCACTGGGATTCTCCGGCTTTAGTTTTATTTTCCTCTCATATCTTAATAGGGAATGGAGGAAAAAAATAAAATAAAAAGATAAAAATTAAATAAAGTAAATAATAATAAAGTAAAGTAAAATAGCTAGCATAAGACTAAATAATACTAATACTAATGGTAAGTAAACACTCTTATTTACATCCGTTATATGCACATGAATATGGCCTTAATTGCTTGTGAGTACGACAGTAATTGCACATGAATATGACGGTATTGCACATGGTTGAGTCAGTATTGTGAGTGTTCAGGACTAACAGTGTTTGTTATAAAGTCTGACAGCAGCAGAAGGACAGACCTGTGAAACGTCTCCTTCACACAGCGAGGGTGGATCAGTCACTGAAGCTGCTCTCCAGAGTGGACAGAGTGTCCTGCAGGGGACAGAGTGTCCTGCAGGGGGCAGAGTGTCCTGCAGGGGGCAGAGTGTCCTGCAGGGGGCAGAGTGTCCTGCAGGGGGCAGAGTGTCCTGCAGGGGGCAGAGTGTCCTGCAGGGGGCGACGCTCATGGTCCAGCATAGATGTGAGTTTAGCCAGGACCCTTCTATATATATTATCCTTTATAGTGATATTTTCATATTGCTCTTGAATATGTCCTTGTGGCAGGTCAGTCGGCCTTTGAAATGGCCATCGGAGCGGCTCGTTTGCAGCGTCATTGAAGGACGGGTCAAACTCCCCGAGGAGACGTTCAAGTATTCCTTAACCCTGACGCCACGACACTAGTGTTTTTACAGAAACCCCGTTACAGCCGAGTAAATGGAACGGTACATTTCAATCCTGACCCGTCATCGCCGCCAGAATCCTCACGTTACTCATCCTGATGACAGTGATAGAGGTGTAAACGCCTGGAGGGGGACGGCGCTCACACATCGCCCGTACAGCCTGACAGATGGAGCCGTGTTGGACGTGGAGTGCAGAAACATGGGCTCCTCGTGATGAAGGGCCAGCCATTGAGTGGGGCCGCTCCTGCCAGGGCCGTATGCCAGGGCCATTTTGTGCTGAGTGCTTGGAGAGGCGGGCTGCCCGGGGGGGTGGGCCGAGTGCTGTGGCTTCTCTTTAATGTGACAGAAATGTGACGCGCCGGCCCCTCTTCTCTGGCCCCTCTTCTCTGGCCCCTCTTCTCTGGCCCCTCTTCTCTGGCCCCGCACATGCACAGATGACACGGGCAGTTGGCCGCGCTCCTGACCCAGCGTCAGAAGCAGGAAGAGAGTTGGAGCCAAGTGTGGGCGGGTTCCTGTAAACATAGAAGAGCTTGAGAGGCTGGTTTAAGGGTGACCTAGTGTGTGGAAGAGACTGGTACAAACAGGAGTGACCTCATCATGGGTTTCAGGGGCCTGTTATTGGGAACATTTTGAGGCCTTTTTACCAGTCAAAAGATAAGATATTTTGTTTTAAATGTTTAATCGCTCTGGTAATGGTCCTAAGTTTCATCATTCTGAAACCCATGGACCTGGATGTGGCCTTCGGCTGATGGATTCTGCTTTTTACGTACAAATACACAACTTGATAGTACTTTCTTTTACATACCGGTAGTTATTGTTGCGTGTACTTCAGTGAGTGTTGGTTGTCGTTGTTGTTTTTGTGTTACTTTTAATGGCAGTTTGCAGCTAACTGAAAAGGTGCATTTACCGCCACCTGCTGGAGTTGTACCTCTTGAAAGTATGTGTTTTACGCTATATTTATCGCCCTCTTGTGGTGTTCTGTAATAACTCTGGCTCCACTTCCTCATTGTCATTGTGTGATTGTTTTCAGTCTATTTTTATCTGAACACTTTCCTTTGGTTTTGTGTTTATCACTAAAGCACATTCTGAGTTCTGTTCGTTTACAATCGTGATAAAACCTTTTCTAATTCTTGTACATAAACTCTAGTTGATTATTCGGCCGGCGGCATCTTGGTGTACACGCACGCACGCACAGACACACAGACACACACACAGACACACACACAGATTGCTCCAGTTTCGAGAGATTAATCGATTCAGGTTTTTTGTCGACCAATAATTTCTCCAGCCGACGACAGCTACAGCCCGACTATTTACATTTCTTCAACTAATAAAAATGTCCTCAATTCTTGTAAAAGGTCAGTATAAGCTAGCATACTTGTCCCCAGTGGAAAAAGCGTGTAGCGTGGGGGGGATGGGGGATGTGGGTGAATGTGGGAGGGGATGGGGGGATGTGGGAGTGGTTTGGGAAATGCTGCTGCTGCTGCAGAGGAGCGAGCGTTCAGCAAGTCTCGTAAGTGAATAAACACTTAGCAGCCGGCTGAGCGCTGCCAGCCTGTGCATTCCTGCTCCGTTAGCTCAGTCTGCTGCGTAGGCCTGAGGCTGCCTCTGCAGTTCCTCCGGTGGCACGCTGAGGTCACCACTGAGCAGGGGAGGGGCCGCAGGGGCCGTAAATCCACACTGCACTGCTGCTAAACGTTATGGCTTTTAATACTCTCCGTTTTAACATTCAAATATAATGGTTGATGGTTTAATGGGTCTTAATAACTGTGGAAGCGACTCTCACTTGTACTTGAAGTTGAATAGTACTTCAGATCTGCAGTGTTTCTGGCCAGCTCCTTTCAACGGCTTTATTCCTGCTGCTTATGAAATCCAATCATACCCCGAGACTGAAATAAACTGTTAAACCTGTATAGTTTTGGAAAGAGCTATATCTATATAAGAACTTACAGAGGGGCACATGATCATAATATAAAAGCAGAACTAAGTGGTTTTAGCGGTAGAGCGCTTCAAATGCCCTGAAAATACATTTAACCATCACAGGGACATTATAGATATTTAATAAGGTAAAAATGTTCTCCTGTCAGGTGCACCTTTCCAGAATGTTCCACAGTATGACATTAAACTTGTACATCTCCATTGAGGTGACCGTGCCAGGCCTAGTTACAGATCAGATCTGTGGAGAGAAACCATGTTTTTCATGGTATTTTTGAGCAATAAATCCACCTCCATTTACATGAACGCAATGTAGAAAAGTCTCATGTTTTCATCCTTTATCAGAACACGTCTTCCAAACATCACATCGTGTTCACATGGTGTTCACACTCTCACTGTTGCTCTTCTGCTCACATGAACGGACTGCTGCGTGTCCTGATCTTGTCAAACTCATTTTAAATTCAGAATGTGGGATCAAGTGTCTGCTGAATTCTCACTGTCCCGGTGGCAGCGCCCGGCTTCTAAGTGTGACAGAGTGTAGCAATAGCAGTGAAGTCAAAGAGCTTTTCTTACCCACTCCATAAGCGCCTGTCAAACCAATGTTCCCACTGAAGCCACCTCCAGAGCGGCTTTTGAGACGTCGTGCCACATCACGCATGTTTAAGGCGTCTCATTCACACCAGGTCATTTTCTTGTGTTTTTAAAGGCCATACATATCACTTATGTCACTAGAGCTGCAAGTATTCTGTCCATTAATCGATCAATGATGCCTTAAGCCAGTTTTGGCTGTGTCTGATCAAACATTTGTGATTTAAAACCGTTGTGGGACCAAAGACAATGTGTGTCAAGCTCGTCTGATATTTGCACCGTTGATTCTGACTTTTACATAAGAATTCTTAATGTACTTGTACTTCTTTTTTCATCAAGTCCCGTGAGCTTGTGTTCTTGTGAGTGCAGATTATTGAGACACTTAATAGTTTTGACAGCATTTACCACACATTTTAGTCGACTAGTTGAATTTTGGATTTCAGGCCTGAAAATGTTTTAATTTTGACTGCGAAAATAAGTCATAAGTGAGCTCTATACCCTAAACCTGCGTGAATACTTTTAAACATGTGTGTAAAGAGCTATGACTGTTTCATTTCATAAAGCAGGTCACTTACTAGCAATTATGGATCAACGTTTATTAATCCTGTTACTATTTTTTGCCATTGATAATCATGAGTAATAATAATAGTGACATTATTCCACAGTGGTGAAACAACAAATCTTCTGACATTGTTGCCAGTGGAGACGTCTTATTCAAGCTTTTACTGTAATGGTGAATAGCACAGATTGTGTGTGTTACAGGAGCCTCCACAGCAGTATCAGAGGTGCTTTGCTCCTCTCACGTGGCAGTGAATTCCAGAGATGTAGAACTGAAAAATAGCGTCTCCTTCTGAGAGACGGCTCATTTACATGGAGAGCGTGTGTGCGGTGTTTCCGTGGTTACGGTCTTCGGGGTAATCTACCACTGAAGCAGGCACATGGAGTCAGGACGAGCACTGCAGCCTAAAAGATGTTTCCATATTGTGGATAATGGGAACGGGAGAATGTTCTGGAGCCTCAGTCACACTTTATGAATAAGACAGTGTCAAATGTTTTTTATTATAATGAATGCATTATATGAATGCACATATCCTGCCTTGGCTTTTAATGCCAATAATGTGGTGAAAGGAGATGTACCTGATGAGTAACGCCCCAGAACAGATTTATAGATGAGTCCAGAGTGGGTTGTCTGCAACTAATGATGAGGCATTTTAATCTTTAGTTGTTGTTGGCGTCACCGTGGCAGCCAAACAGCTAGAAGTGAGCACTACACGTAGACTGCGACAAAGAGTTTAAATTGAATTAGTTCCATTTTGAGGTAGGTACATCGCCTTTAAGACTTCTGTGTCCTATGAAACACTCATCCAGCGCTAATAAGAAATGCATAGATGTTATAGTTAGCAGTGCTGTAGTGTTTATCCCTCCTGAAACCTAATGCAATGCAAATATTGAATGTGCTGATTTAATCTCCCCTCCTAATCTCATTGTAACCCTGTGTTGTGCAGGCATGCTGGTGGTGAACGTAACCTGGAGGAACAAGACGTATGTGGGCACGCTGTTGGACTGCACTCGCCACGACTGGGCCCCCCCCAGGTGAGGCAACGCAGCCGTCCACTTGCTATTCCACCCACAGTGCGCAGCCGAGCGGTTGACACTAAAATATGCATCATCCAGTTTGCTAGATTAGATGATGAAATGCGTTGTACATCATTTTTCCCGCTTGTGAAAACCAACAAGCCCAGATTTTATTTAGTGCCTGTCGACTGTCACACATTGTAGTAAATGTCAAGCCTGAAATGGATGCATGAATCATTCATGTATCCTCCGCGCCGCAGCACTCGGCCCTCGCCCTGCTCACATTCTGTGTGATATGAATCTGCTGTAGAGGCAACAGCTCAAGGATATATTGCACTGGCTCTGGCTCTAACCGCCGCCTGCTGTGGAGCTGTGTTCTTTATCTGGAGCCCGCCGAGGCTCCAATCATTGGCAAACAGCTGATGTCCCAGGAGGTGGCTGTGGAAATGGAAAGCTGCTCTAACAAGCCAGATTGCAGAATCCAATTATTGGACTAATAGCTTTTTCTCAACACTGTAGAACATTCCCCACAAACGCTGCATTTTCTTAGATTAGTGGGCGGGAGCATGGTGTTCTCCAAGTGTAGTATTTGTCTTTGCTGAAGGAATAGTGCGATGTACAGTGTTGGTAGATACATCAGTACATGGTGTTCCTACTGTTTAAGATATCACTACAGTAACACGTTTGGGTGAGAACTAAAGCAACAGGAACTATTATGAAACACTGCTGCTCTGAGTCCATTCAAAACGCTCTCGTGTCAGTGCACAATAACAATAAGGATTTACACAAAGTGCTCGTATGTTAGATTCAAGGACTCAACGAATCAACTGTAGAAAAGAGAAAAACTCTGCACTGCTAAATTAGGTCCCAAATTGTCTTTATTGTTGCGTAGCTCAAACTGTTTTATGGAGGCAACAAAAAGGACGTTTCAGGACATAATGTAGCTGCAGCTGTTTAATGTATTAGTATGACATTTAGCACAGCTCAATCAATACACTGTAATTATCCACCAGCCTGTTCCAATTCCCACAGAGCGTTTGGACTGGTTCCCTTTGCAGCGGATCAGGATGGTCAGAAAGTGTCTTAAGTGAACCGTGCCGGTCCATTTAAGGGTCAGAGGCAGACCCTGGGTGCTGCTAGCTAAGGCGTGGCTCAGGACCACAGCGAGATGATTGGAGAGAAGAACAAGATATAAAGAGAAAATACTCATTATTTAGATTTGATTTATTAATACAACATGAGTTATGTTGGGTTATGTTGGCTGAGGTCAGCAGAGCTCTGCCTCTGGACCCAGAGCCAGGCCCTGGACGTGGAGACACTTCACCATCAATAGAACTGTTCTAAAGCACTCCAAAGTGAACCGGTCTGTGGGACCAGGGCCAGTTGAAGCTTGTATATTTATTCTGTTTCTGTCTTAAACACGTTGCTTTCTCATGTTTTAACTGTATCTTCAACTCTAGCTCCTTCTGTCTACTTCAAGTACCAGTATATGTATATATATATATATATATATATATATATATATATATATATATATATATATATATATATATATATATATATATATATATATATATATATATATATATTGTACTGTGTAGAAACTGTAGCAATGCCAGTTGGAGTAGCCACTACGCTCAGTGCAGAAGGATTCAAACACTAATGGAGAAGTCTAGTGCCACACGGGCCGTGCATCATAACATGTCTGAGTAATGTTCCAAAGACGCCTGTTGAGTTGTATTTTTACTCCCTGCGCTCGTCGTTTTCAGCACGACTACATTAGAGTTCCTCCATGAATAATTCAGCCGGCTTTGGGCAGTGGCAGTATACACTTGGAGCGGTAATGAGTCTGAATCCACCTGCCACTCCTGCACACCACCGCTCTGCGTCCCCCGCTGAGGCTCAAATGGTTTGCTAGCACTCGTAGCAGCAGCTGTGTGCGTCATGCTCGTCTCTGTGTGGGACCGCTAACCTTCAGCGCCGTTAATGGCTCCACGCTGCAGCGCCGAGCGACAATCTCAACTATGTAAATGGATGTTTTGATTGGTTCCCTGACACTTTGCAAATTTGCCGTTTTATTTCAAGACGTTGGATTTAGTTGACAAAATATGACTTTTTGTGATTGAATGTTTTCTTTATGTCTCACGTTTGTGCAGGTTTAATATTGATGAAAAGATAACATTTGCATTGAGTGTCTCCAAATGAAATAACTAAGAGCTGTGTAAAGATCACATGGTCTACAGTAAGTAATAGGAATGAAGTTTACAAAGTACAGTAATCATGAAGCATTAACATTTTCACAAAAGCAGACAGTTTTAAGTGTGGCTGTTAAAACATACACTTACACTAGTAACATGTGTTCAAAGTGTAAAACGGGCAAGTTTATTTGTAGAGCACAAGACAAAGACATGAGATAAATCACAAATCAGATTAAAGATGGGCTGCAAAGTTAATCGTAATTGTGCTTTCAAGTCATCGTCGGCCGTTAGTTTCCAAGTCTTAATATATTCCGATACTATTGATAAAAAAATAAGCTATTATTGTAAAGAATTACGCTCTTTTGTTGCTGCCTTCACCTAACCCGGAAATGTGACGTCACACCGGGACATTGTCCAGCCAACACTGAGGACATTACACTGAAGTGGACGGCGAGAGCGACCAAAGTGAGCGGATTCCAACAGATGATGAACAGCATCCAGTTGAACGTGCCGTGGCTCCATTCAATTTCATTTCATATCCATTCAACTTCCTGGTATAATTATTACAACCAGTGATGTGCATAAAGTGAGCACTCCAGCTGTCAACAACAGCACGCCGTCACACACACGGCGTCAGTCAGACAGACGCATACGGCGGCTACAAAATCACAGCTGCCTTAATGTGACAATATCTTGCAACTTACTTTTTCGAATATACAAGTCGATTTTTCACGAGGTTTAGGAAACTATCTGCCGTGAAACGTCGGTAGCATAACTGGACCAGACGTGACACACATCGCCGATTTGGGATTCCAAAACATTCTCTTAGTCCGGAGACGTCCTCTACTCTTCCGTTTGGGCCCCTCAAAGAGCCCGCTTCCCTCTTGAGAGCAGTGCAGTGCTTCACATCTGTGTCATTGCAGATAGCGGCAAGATTTGTCGTGTAAAACATAAAATTCCGCTCGGTTTAGCGCCTGTCCGACGAGAACGAGGGTCGGCTACAGCATGTGACGTCACTGATTTTGAGACCGCGGTTGAAGCGTTCAGTCACCAAGGCGGTTTCTCGGGTTTGGCGGAATTATCTCGTGAAATCTTTTTGTCATTGGTTAAAACTAACTGTCCAGACTTCGTTGTGAAAAAATGAAAGCTGTATTCCACTTATTAACAGACGTTGCAGCGACGTTGCTTTAAGACATAAAAGAGAAGAGAGCAATATATATGAGGTTCTGTCACGGGACTCAGGCTAATGCTATTCCTCATTCCAACATTGCCCAAACCTCAGCTATTTATATCACAGATGTTAAGCACACGCAACAATTGCTTTCCTATTTTCATTTTTCATTTCATTTTTTTAAAGTATTTGGAGAAACTAATATTTCCTCATCATTATTTCAATATGTGTAACTACAGTTTCCCTCAGGATCAATACATGATTTACTGTTTCCATCGATCTACATTATGCTGAGTCACAGTGTAAAATGTATTTAAAATATTTATGATTTGAGTTGTAATTGGACAAAACATTACTCAAGTTGTTATTTCAAAATCAATATTCCTCGAGTAGTTGAGTACTTGAGTTTCTCAAGTAGTAAATGTACTACCCACCTCTGCTTGAGATTAGATGTTTAATTATCTTTACACCCTTATATCCCAGTGATCTAATGATCTTCTGTCCTGTTGTTGTAGGTTCTGCGAGTCTCCCACCAGTGACCTTGAGATGAGAAATGGGCGTGGCCGGGGTAAACGCATGAGGCCGAACAACAACACTCCCATCAACGACAACAGCAACTCGTCGGACAACAAGGGCACCACCAACAACAAAACACGCGGCGCATCCAACAGCAAGGGTCGCCGTGGCAGCCAGACCCCATCGGAGCGCCGCACTCCTCCCAACAGCAACACCGAGGACGTCAAAGCCAGTCCCTCCTCTGCTGGGAAGCGCAAAACCAAACCCACTTCAGATATGGAGCCCAATTCGAGCTCAGAGGACTCTAAAGGCAACAAACGGATGCGTACCAATTCCAATAGCGGAATAGTAGGTGGAGTACACTTGCCAATTATAAAAGCGGAGCCTCTTGCTCCTCCTGTAGACCGGACTTGCCCTTCGCCTGTGCTCATCGACTGTCCCCATCCCAACTGCAATAAAAAGTACAAACACATCAATGGACTCAAGTATCATCAAGCCAGAGCTCACAACGACGACGATGTAAAGTTGGAGATTGACGGCGATAGCGAATACGGAGAGGATGCGAGTCTCCACCCCGAACCCGGAAGCTGCAACGGAGCATCTATTTCCCAGAAAGGTTGTATGTCACCGGCAAGATCAGTAACACCAAAGGGTAGAGGGTTTGACGCCCAAAGCCCTTCCCCGTCGCCCGGCAAGTTTGGATCCAAGCAAGGTAAAAAGAAAGCCATGGAAATCGAGGTCGAACCCATGGACGGTTGTGAAGACGGAGCGTGCCTAACGGACGAGGCAAGCAACGATGGGTTAGATGACAAGAGGGGAGGCAAGAAGCCTGGGGGGAAAGCTGATAAGTTGGCGCAGAAAAACATGAAGTCGCCGCGGCCTGTTGCTCCCGGATCTGCCACATCTCAACAAATGTACGCCTTTCCTCCTGGCAATCCAAACTCCACTTCGGCAGTTGCTCCGATCATGCAAGGTATCCCCAAAAGCCCCCAAATGAAAGGGGCGCAGCCCAAACTGCCAGCTGTAGCCGATCCCGCTTCAAATAACTCCAAAGACAAGAAAAAAAAAGAAAAGAAGAAAAAAGAGGGTATGAAGGATGCAGAAAGCCCTAAACCAGCAGGGAAGAGCATAAAAACTGAAGACGGGAAGGTTCCTTATCCTGATCCCTGCGAACAAGGGAATAAAGGAGATGGGCTTCTTAACGGCTCCTCGGACCCACACCAGAGTCGGCTAGCTAGCATAAAAGCAGAAGCTGACAAGATTTATAGCTTCTCCGATAACGCGCCGAGTCCGTCGATTGGCGTGGCGAGCAGGATAGATGGGAGTGGCATGCCGCAGCCTCTCACGCCCATTCACCCGGGCAACCAGAATGGAGTCGACAACGCCTCTGTGAAAACCAACAGCCCCGCCTATTCGGACATCTCTGACGCCGGGGAGGATGCAGAGGCCAAGTTGGAAGGGGTCAAAAATAAGACGGAGGAACAAGGCATGCGGGAAAGTGTAAAGAAGACGTTGTTTCCGAACCAGCCGTCGAGTAAAGACTCTCCGTACTATGCTGGATACGAGGCCGCCTATTACTCACCGAATTACGTCAACCCAAGTCCTGGCGGGCCCAATCAGGCCACGCCGGCGGGGGAGGGGCCGGTGAAGTTAAAAAGGGAGGACGACCAAGAGCAAGGTGAGGACAAAGTCAAGGTGGAGATTCTTGAGGATCGGAAGCCGGACAGCAATGGTCCCTGTCAGCAGCAGCAGCCGCAGCAGCAGCCGTCGGTCATCCAGCAGAGGTCGAACATGTACATGCAGCCACTGTATTACAACCAGTATGCCTACGTGCCACCCTACGCCTACCACCCCGACCAGGCCTACCACAACCACCTGATGGGCACCAACCCGGCCTACCGACAGCAGTACGAAGAGCGGCAGAGACAGATGGTGGAGCAGCACCGCGCTGCCGAGAAAAAGGATGTAAAAGACAGGGAGGCAGCAATGAAAGAAGACTGGAAACAGAAGAGTCCGCTGCCTCCAAGTCTCTCCAAAGCCTCCAGTCAGTCTGACCTGGGAAAGACACAGTCACAGAGCAAATCCAGAGACTCTCCGTCAGAACCCAAGTCTATGAGCGGTCTAAAGGGAGATGACCCAAAGACTGCACAGGCTGAGGGGCTGAAAATAAAGCTGACAGATGGAGCGCACCATGGAAAGGAGGACGCTAAACAAGCTCTGGATGCCCGTGGTCAGACAGGGATGGAGCAGGCGATGTGGTACAGACAGGTAATGCTCTTTATCCATCACAGTGTGGTGTTCTGGTACTACATGTGCTCCTTCCATTGTTAACAGATTGTGTTCATTTTGATTGACTTTATTTATTGTACATGGACACAACAAATATCAACGAAATATGAAATTGCCAAAAGTAGGAATGATTTATCAGTTCCAGTATCGGTATCAGCTGATATCAGGAGGTTTTCTCTGATATTGACCAATGTGGAAAAATCAGCATTTATTTTTCCTGCGTCCTGTGTCATCCCATTTGTCCTCAGTGCATTTGATTTGTCTGGTAAACTAGTTATAACATAAATGGAACAGAAATTAAGCCAAACATAAGTCAGGATGTTAGATAATCATGGCCCTAATGCCACTAATACATGTTATTATTCTGTATTGCAAACGTCCTGAGCTCCACTTTGTTGTTCCGCAGCAGTATCCTGAGAGCCAGAAGCCGTCGGCGGAGGAGGAACACCAGCAGCCGCCCCGATGGAAGGACGAGCGGGAGCGGGACCGAGAAAGGGACCGGGAGCGAAAGCAAAAGGAGGACAGGAGCAGGGCCAAAGACTCTCAGAGCGGCGTTAAAGAGGAGCCCAGAGAGAGCGAGCGGCTGGCAGAGGAGCACCGCGCCCTCAGCAAAGACTCTCGGGCTAACCCACACATGCAGTTCTCCTCGCCCCTCGCACAGCATCAAGGGTACATGCCCTACATGCACGGGTACCCATATGGACAGGGCTTTGACCCCAACCACCCCGGGTACAGGGGCATGCCCTCGGTCATGATGCAGAACTATCCAGGTACAGCCGCAGCGCCATTCACACTGGACATGAGAGGATTTAAGTGATCCAACATGTAACCTGCAGACTTCAGGCTCTCGCTTCTATAATAAACAGAGAATAAGCGTGTTGGGGTCACATGATGCAGTATCGGAATGTTGGTTACCGCAATAACTGACATTGCAGCAAACTAAATATATAGCATTATATTTATTCCTTATATTTGTTCCTTATTCAGACTAAATAGGCCTGTTAAGTTTTTGTTGACAGTTTAACTAATACATTTAGGCATAAACACATTTGTTTTAATATAACTGAAATGACTAAGAATATATTCAAATATTTCAATAATATTGATAACACAGCTTAAGAGCCATATTGTTCGTCACAACTTTAATATTTATTATGTTATACATTCAATTATTGTCAAACTAGGTCTAATCCAGGCATATCCAAACTATATCTGGCCCTCGGATCAATTTTTGTTGGCCCTCCGGCTTCTTGCCAAGTTTGTCCAAACAACAAAAAGTTGTACTTTTTACTATTAAATTGGAAACAATTCTAGCAGTTTGATGTTATATTAACATAATATTAATGTTCCAAGTCTTATTAAAGTTGTGGAAGCATCGAAACAATGTCAAATGCCAAATTTCGAATGATTCACTTCATTCGACAAAGTTTTCATTGTCTGATTGTTTGTGGCCCTCGGCCCCGTTTCAAAATGTGGCCCTCTGTGAAAAAAGTTTGGACTAATCTAATCTAATCTAATTAGATATTGTATTTGTCAAAAGGAGATGTTTTATAGCAATTCTTCTTTTGCAAAACCAACTTGAAAATAAAGACAACTTCATTAAACGTGTCATTTCCCCAGCAGAGGGCGTTGTAGTAGAGTTAAAGGAGACACATAATTAGCCTTTTTCAGGTTCTTAGTTAAAGGAGACGAGCCGCACTTCTAATGACGAGCGAGCCGCACTTCTAATGACGAGCGAGCCGCACTTCTAATGACGAGCGAGCCGCACTTCTAATGACGAGCGAGCCGCACTTCTAATGACGAGCCGCACTTCTAATGACGAGCCGCACTTCTAATGACGAGCCGCACTTCTAATGACGAGCGAGCCGCACTTCTAATGACGAGCGAGCTGCACTTCTGACGAGCGAGCCGCACTTCTAATGACGAGCGAGCTGCACTTCTGACGAGCGAGCCGCACTTCTAATGACGAGCGAGCCGCACTTCTAATGACGAGCGAGCCGCACTTCTGACGAGCGAGCCGCACTTCTAATGACGAGCGAGCCGCACTTCTAATGACGAGCCGCACTTCTAATGACGAGCCGCACTTCTAATGACGAGCCGCACTTCTAATGACGAGCCGCACTTCTAATGACGAGCCGCACTTCTAATGACGAGCGAGCCGCACTTCTAATGACGAGCCGCACTTCTAATGAAGAGCCGCACTTCTAATGACGAGCCGCACTTCTAATGACGAGCCGCACTTCTAATGACGAGCCGCACTTCTAATGACGAGCCGCACTTCTAATGACGAGCGAGCTGCACTTCTGACGAGCGAGCCGCACTTCTAATGACGAGCGAGCCGCACTTCTAATGACGAGCGAGCCGCACTTCTAATGACGAGCCGCACTTCTAATGACGAGCCGCACTTCTAATGACGAGCCGCACTTCTAATGACGAGCGAGCTGCACTTCTGACGAGCGAGCCGCACTTCTAATGACGAGCGAGCCGCACTTCTAATGACGAGCCGCACTTCTAATGACGAGCCGCACTTCTAATGACGAGCCGCACTTCTAATGACGAGCCGCACTTCTAATGACGAGCCGCACTTCTAATGACGAGCCGCACTTCTAATGACGAGCGAGCCGCACTTCTAATGACGAGCGAGCCGCACTTCTAATGACGAGCGAGCCGCACTTCTAATGACGAGCGAGCCGCACTTCTAATGACGAGCCGCACTTCTAATGACGAGCCGCACTTCTAATGACGAGCCGCACTTCTAATGACGAGCGAGCCGCACTTCTAATGACGAGCGAGCCGCACTTCTAATGACGAGCGAGCCGCACTTCTAATGACGAGCGAGCCGCACTTCTAATGACGAGCCGCACTTCTAATGACGAGCGAGCCGCACTTCTAATGACTAGCGAGCCGCACTTCTAATGACGAGCGAGCCGCACTTCTAATGACGAGCGAGCCGCACTTCTAATGACGAGCGAGCCGCACTTCTAATGACGAGCCGCACTTCTAATGACGAGCGAGCCGCACTTCTAATGACGAGCGAGCCGCACTTCTAATGACGAGCCGCACTTCTAATGACGAGCGAGCCGCACTTCTAATGACGAGCGAGCCGCACTTCTAATGACGAGCGAGCCGCACTTCTAATGACGAGCGAGCCGCACTTCTAATGACGAGCGAGCCGCACTTCTAATGACGAGCCGCACTTCTAATGACGAGCGAGCCGCACTTCTAATGACGAGCGAGCCGCACTTCTAATGACGAGCGAGCCGCACTTCTAATGACGAGCGAGCCGCACTTCTAATGACGAGCCGCACTTCTAATGACGAGCGAGCCGCACTTCTAATGACGAGCGAGCCGCACTTCTAATGACGAGCGAGCCGCACTTCTAATGACGAGCCGCACTTCTAATGACGAGCGAGCCGCACTTCTAATGACGAGCGAGCCGCACTTCTAATGACGAGCGAGCCGCACTTCTAATGACGAGCCGCACTTCAAATGAAGAGCGAGCCGCACTTCTAATGACGAGCTGCACTTCTAATAACGAGCCGCATAAGTGTGCACTTTGTCCCAGAGCTGTGCAGCGCTTCTGCCTTAGCCACTTAGCAGCTGGACAGACGTCCTCACAGTGGTAAAGTTGTGGCTAATTCAGCAAATGATCCAAACTGTGGTTTTGTGGCTCATTTAACACTGTTTTTCTTCATCACATTCACACGCTCTGAAGTGCAGGCGATGTGGGCGGGGCTAGGGGGTAGGTGAAAACAGGAATGTTCTGAGCACAGTTGCGGTGCGACTTTGATAGAATATGTCCCCTTCACAGTCCTAACCCGCTCGTCTCTCCCGCAGGCTCGTACCTTCCCGGAGCTTACCCCTTTTCCCCGTACGCTAATAAAATAGTTGGCGGCGACGAGGGCAGTGAGAAGTCCCGTGCTAGTCCCACTGTCACAAAAGCGGCGCCGGACTCCAAAGCGCTGGACATTCTGCATCAGCACGTCAGCCAGTACAAGAGCAAGTCGCCCACGGTGGGAGACAAGGCCCCCCACGAGCGGGAACGAGAGCCCGAGCGAGGGGCCGCCGGGGACAGGGAGCGGGAGCGGGACCGCGACGTGGAGCGGCCGCCGCGCTCGTCTCCGTCACAGCGCATCATGCCCTCGCACCACCACCTGGGGTACCCTCTGCTCTCAGGACAGTACGACCTCTCCTACTCCACAGGTACGTCTGCTGCAGCCGCCGCCGCCCGGGTCAAAGGTCATAGTGTCGCTCCACTGTGTTGTCATACACAAGAAGTAAACGTCTCCACAGACACTTGTTGTGCGAGCGTTGTGCGAGTGTTTTGTTAGCGTTGTTGTGCGAGCGTTGTGCAAGCGTTGTGCGAGTGTTTTGTTAGCGTTGTTGTGCGAGCGTTGTTGTGCGAGCGTTGTTGTGCGAGCGTTGTGCGAGTGTTTTGTTAGCGTTGTTGTGCGAGCGTTGTTGTGCGAGCGTTGTGCAAGCGTTGTGCGAGCGTTGTGCGAGTGTTTTGTTAGCGTTGTTGTGCGAGCGTTGTTGTGCGAGCGTTGTGCGAGCGTTGTGCGAGCGTTGTGCGAGCGTTGTGCGAGAGCGTTGTGCGAGCGTTGTTGTGCGAGAGCGTTGTGCGAGCATTGTTGTGCGAGTGTTGTGCGAGCGTTGTGCAAGCGTTGTGCGAGTGTTTTGTTAGCGTTGTTGTGCGAGCGTTGTGTGAGCGTTGTGTTAGTGTTGTTGTGCGAGCGTTGTTGTGCAAGCGTTGTGCAAGCGTTGTGCGAGTGTTTTGTTAGCGTTGTTGTGCGAGCGTTGTGCGAGCGTTGTGTTAGCGTTGTTGTGCGAGAGCGTTGTGCGAGCGTTGTTGTGCGAGCGTTGTGCGAGCGTTGTGCGAGCGTTGTTGTGCGAGCGTTGTGTGAGAGTTGTGCGAGCGTTGTTGTGCGGGCGTTGTGTTAGCGTTGTGCGAGCGTTGTTGTGCGAGCGTTGTTGTGCGAGCGTTGTGTTAGCGTTGTTGTGCGAGACCGTTGTGTGAGTGTTGTGCGAGTGTTGTGCGAGCGTTGTTGTGCGAGCGTTGTTGTGCGAGCGTTGTGTGAGCGTTGTTGTGCGAGACCGTTGTGTGAGTGTTGTGCGAGCGTTGTTGTGCGAGTGTTGTGCGAGCGTTGTTGTGCGAGACCGTTGTGTGAGTGTTGTGCGAGCGTTGTTGTGTGAGTGTTGTGCGAGCGTTGTGTCACTTGCAGCTGCTATTTTTTAACAGAGATGGTTTTTATCTTTCACTTTTTATTTTACATCACTAAAACCCAAAAATGGCAAAATTATGACCTTCTAAAAACTCTAGAATCGCTTGTGGCTTTATATTTCATTACAAGAAGCGCTCGTAATTCACCGGCGTCTCGGGATCTCCTTCTCACACATGATCTTAAACGTTTCTGCAGAGAAGGTTTGTAATATAACGTGATGAAGAGTGATCTGAAGAGGGGAGAGAGAGTGTGTTCAGAGGAGGAGCTGTGGGAGGAGCTTGTGTCTGTCATAACCCCTGTTTTAAAGAACCGTTTGTTGGATCAACTTGACCTCTACGTCCCCAGTTATGAGCTTAAAATGGTCAAATCAATTCTCCAATCAGAAAGCAGAAAAAGCCTCGTTTGGGTTACATGTTCCTACGGCTGAATTCAGTTGGTTTAAATGTGCAGCTGATCCAGATGGTGGCGCTAATGCACGTTCCTGTTTGCCCTCCACAATAAAAGACCAGAAGAAGAAGAGGCTGGTGAAACACGCGTCTCCTTTTAGTGTCACTCGATTCTTACAGAGGATCATCTGAAATGAGTTCCTTTAGCTCAGATGCCCTAAATGTGCTCCGTGGGTTTAGCTCAAACACTCTGAATCATTCATGACTTGTGTTTTTGTGAGCTAATGCTAACCGCTAAAGGAAAAATACAGCTGCTAAATAATTGATAGCATCAGCATCAAACGTGGCGTCTCTTAATGTCTCTGTCGCCAGGAATGTTCCACGGTGCAACTTTAAACAGACGTACTGGCGCCAAATCTACTTCAGAAGAATAACTACAATAACTATAAGAATACGTGGTTATTATTCCGGGCCTAAGTTGACATTGTATAACTCTAGATGGCGCTGAGCCTGCATCTGCTTCCACAGTGACGTCAGCTGATCCTGGTGACTTTAAAAACACAAAGGAGCTTTTGGATTATGATATGCTAACATAGCTAAAATGTGAGCTAGCGGAAATTACTGCAGAAATGTTTTTTTATGAAGGGACAAAAATAAAACTTGATAAAAAAAGTCAAATGGTCATAATATAAGTCCTTTTAAATCAATTTAGTTCTTTATATTTCGTTTAGTCTTTCTGTGACACACTGAGTTCTTATATAGTTCCATTGAGACGTGTGTGAAAGTGACAAACACGGCACAGGAGAAAAGTGCGCGCTAATTTGCCGTTCTAATTCCCCTAAATTGCTCTATAATTGAGCCATAAAACATTGTCACAGAATTAAACAAATGACACGAAGCTTTTGGCAGCAAATGTAAATGTAGCACTTTGCTTTTGCGTGACAACTAAAGACATTGTGTTCCTGGTGAAGGTTTGGTGTGCGCAGGAGACGCCTCGTCCTCACATCATGTTCGCCTTTCATACACATCATGTTCAGATATGAATCTGAAAAAATGGAAAGAGCCAGGTTTAAATTTTATTCTCATACTAGATACAAAAGTGTTGAGCGTTGTGCGCGCGTTGTGAGAGCGTTGTGCGCGCGTTGTGAGAGCGTTGTGCGCGCGTTGTGCGCGCGTTGTGAGAGCGTTGTGCGTGCGTTGTGCGCGCGTTGTGAGAGCGTTGTGCGCGCGTTGTGAGAGCGTTGTGCGCGCGTTGTGCGCGCGTTGTGAGAGCGTTGTGCGTGCGTTGTGCGCGCGTTGTGAGAGCGTTGTGCGCGCGTTGTGAGAGCGTTGTGCGCGCGTTGTGAGAGCGTTGTGCGTGCGTTGTGCGCGCGTTGTGAGAGCGTTGTGCGCGCGTTGTGAGAGCGTTGTGCGCGCGTTGTGAGAGCGTTGTGCGCGCGTTGTGAGAGCGTTGTGAGAGCGTTGTGCGCGCGTTGTGAGAGCGTTGTGCGTGCGTTGTGCGCGCGTTGTGAGAGCGTTGTGCGCGCGTTGTGAGAGCGTTGTGAGAGCGTTGTGCGCGCGTTGTGAGAGCGTTGTGCGAGCGTTGTGCGCGCGTTGTGAGAGCGTTGTGCGTGCGTTGTGCGCGCGTTGTGAGAGCGTTGTGCGCGCGTTGTGAGAACGTTGTGCGAGCGTTGTGCGCGCGTTGTGAGAACGTTGTGCGAGCGTTGTGTGTATAACGTTAGAGAAGCCTGGCTCTGACTCTGGAAATGCTGTAAACACAAAGACTCGGTGCTCTGATGCTCTGGTCCTGATGCTCTGGTCCTGATGCTCTGGTCCTGATGCTCTGGTCCTGATGCTCTGGTGCCGCAGTGTCACAAGCTGCAGCTCAGAGTTGGGTCTTCTGAGGACAAAGTGAGAGCTCTGGAGCTGGAGCCCAGCGCAGTCTGCAGTGACATCTTGTGGCGCTCTAGAGTACTGCAGTGACATCTTGTGGCCCTCTGGAGTACTGCAGTGACATCTTGTGGCCCTCTGGAGTTCTGCAGTGACATCTTGTGGCCCTCTGGAGTTCTGCAGTGACATCTTGTGGCCCTCTGGAGTACTGCAGTGACATCTTGTGGCCCTCTGGAGTTCTGCAGTGACATCTTGTGGCCCTCTGGAGTACTGCAGTGACATCTTGTGGCCCTCTGGAGTACTGCAGTGACATCTTGTGGCCCTCTGGAGTACTGCAGTGACATCTTGTGGCCCTCTGGAGTACTGCAGTGACATCTTGTGGCCCTCTGGAGTACTGCAGTGACATCTTGTGGCCCTCTGGAGTACTGCAGCAGTGACAGGCCCAGGTCAAATATAGTGTTTATGGAAAAGAAGAGAAAGTGTAGAAAGTGTCTGAGGATGAACCAAGTGCCAGGAACTAAATGTTGTGCTTTTGCTGAATAGAACTTTAGACAAATCTTAACAAAGATAAATCCTGGTCATGGAGTGAAGGTGACGGCCGTTTATTTATAAAGTGCCTTTGGACGCAGCCATTATATATTCATATTTAAAATATAAACTTGTTTTTTCCAGTTTGAATACTTGTAAAATGAGACACATCATAATTGTGTAATACATTAAATATTTAAAATTGCACATGATGCAATATATCTTATGCTTTGTTATTTGTAAAACCCAATCCAGCCCGACAGTGACGCGAGCACCCGAGTATTTCCCCCCAAACTGTCTGAAAATATCATCACGTTTAAAGTTTGCCCTGGACTATTCAAAGCCGAGGCTACGATCTAAAAACTGCTGCTCAAAGTCTTAGAATCAGAATCAGTTTATTGTCATTATCAATGAACTGAATTCACAAACACAGGAACCTGTTTTGGTGATTCAAAATAAAACAATGAACAATGATAAAACAACATATATGAGTCAAAAAGAGAAACAATTTAAATCTGCCATTGGAAAAAATATATATATATACTTACTATGAACACCAAATGTACAGTTAAATTTCCAGATGTAGAGCAGAAAGTGAACAGTGAGAGATTAAATTATAGTTAAAGTGACAGTGTTTAAGAAGTGTTCATGAGTCCAACAGCCGAGGGAAAGAAACTGTTCTTGTGGCGGGAGGTTCTGGTCCTGAGGGGCGTGGCCTCCTGCCTGAGGGGCGTGGCCTCCTGCCTGAGGGGCGTGGCCTCCTGCCTGAGGGGCGTGGCCTCCTGCCTGAGGGGCGTGGCCTCCTGCCTGAGGGGAGTGGCCTCCTGCCTGAGGGGAGTGGCCTCCTGCCTGAGGGGCGTGGCCTCCTGCCTGAGGGGCGTGGCCTCCTGCCTGAGGGGAGTGGCCTCCTGCCTGAGGGGAGTGGCCTCCTGCCTGAGGGGAGTGGCCTCCTGCCTGAGGGGCGTGGCCTCCTGCCTGAGGGGCGTGGCCTCCTGCCTGAGGGGAGTGGCCTCCTGCCTGAGGGGAGTGGCCTCCTGCCTGAGGGGCGTGGCCTCCTGCCTGAGGGGAGTGGCCTCCTGCCTGAGGGGAGTGGCCTCCTGCCTGAGGGGCGTGGCCTCCTGCCTGAGGGGAGTGGCCTCCTGCCTGAGGGGAGTGGCCTCCTGCCTGAGGGGCGTGGCCTCCTGCCTGAGGGGCGTGGCCTCCTGCCTGAGGGGCACCATAATATGTCTAATATTTCTAGGATAAGTGCACGGTAAATGTAGAGAATGTAAATGTCCCAGTTGAAACGTTCCTCTTGTGTGTTCCAGGTAAACCCGACCGCCACACCTCGACCCTCCACAGATTCATGTGACTGGCTCACATGGCCCCGCCCCCCGGCTGTTACCTTTAGACATCAGTTGAATGGTGTATCTATATATATATTTTTAGTTCCTTTGCCCCACGGCTTGGCAGATCGTCTTCCTCCTTTTTGGTTTTCGGTTTTCCCCTTGTTAAGCTTGAACTGTTCTCGGACTGCCACGCCCAGGTTTAAGCCATGACTCCGCCCGCCGGACACGCTGAAAATAGTCTTTGCACTGTCGACGATACAATGCAAACTGACCCTGGAGAACAGCACGTCATCTGTTCTCTCTGTTCTTCTTTTATGTCAAAGAATCAGCCGTGGTTTTTCAGGAGGTGGAAAAGGTTGAAAATGCTCCTGGACTCACGCACACGACGTGTGGCTGCAGCGCCCCCTCTGGACACGGACAGCACAGGTTTAGTTTGAGTTTGTTTTTTCAGTTCAGGGACGTCTCGCTCTGGGACGGCGCACACCTCACGGAGACACGCCCCACGTCTCACGGAGACACGCCCCACGCCTCACGGAGACACACCTCACGGAGACACACCTCACGGAGACACGCCTCACGGAGACACGCCTCACGGAGACACGCCCCACACCTCACGGAGACACGCCCCAGGAGACACGCCTCACGGAGACACGCCCCACACCTCACGGAGACACGCCCCACGCTCCAGTCCTCTTCTGTCCCATGTCATTGTGTCTCAGACATGTTGAAGCCATATGAGCAAGTCACACTTCTTTGTGTTGTCATTAGAGCCACTACTTTATTTTATTTGTTTGCGTTGTTTTCCCGTACGACTGTGCACTGAAAAATGTGAAATTTGCGCTCTCTATTTTTCTGCTGTAAAATAAATCTTCAGTAACGTGCTTAACTGTGGATCTGTCACTGTAAATCAGGATCTTTGTGTCACGACTTGGATCATACGAAACGCCGCTCAAACCACCTGATGTTTCCGGGTTGTAGTTTGTTTTCAGGTTGTAGTTTGTTTTCAGGTTGTAGTTTGCTCATGTGGCTTCATAATAATCCAGACGTTTCAGCCTCGTGAAGTGGGAGAAATCCTACTCTGACCCGACGTTAGGGAGGATCCACAGCCCTCGTAAAGAAACACTATTGCCACAGATTGCATAACGTTTTTAATGCAGATTTTTAGTATTAGATGTTGTTTAGCCCTTGAGTTGATGATAAAATTGTTCACATTTCAAACGTGGATTCTGCTGAGGTGGTACTGTACGAGCAACGCCACGATCACACTTTGGTTTGAAATGTTTAGAAATACATTTATTGTCGTCTTATTTAACATTTGAACCTGATCCAAATGTATGGAATGCATTGCCAAATGATATTAAACTGGTATTGAAAGTAAATGCTGGTGTTTTAGCAACGTGAACTGTGTAATTATTATTAGCGCTCTGTGCACTGGCGGTGAAATCCTATTGTTCCGTGTTATATTTGAAGATTAATTATGTCTTTTTTAATATCCAAAAGCATCTCGATTTGGTGGTGTTGTGTTTTTGCCTCATTATAAGAGAAACACAAACTGTCTATTGTCCCATGTGGTCTTTAAAGAACGTGAACAATAGGGAAAAGTGTCAAAGTGACGTGTTCTGGAGCCTCTGACGCATGGGGCTCTACAGTACCACTCCAGGGGCCGCGTGGGGCTCTACAGTACCACTCCAGGGGCCGCGTGGGGCTCTACAGTACCACTCCAGGGGCCGCGTGGGGCTCTACAGTACCACTCCAGGGGCCGCGTGGGGCTCTACAGTACCACTCCAGGGGCCGCGTGGGGCTCTACAGTACCACTCCAGGGGCCGCGTGGGGCTCTACAGTACCACTCCAGGGGCCGCGTGGGGCTCTACAGTACCACTCCAGGGGCTGCCAACGACAAGCAGGTGAAGGGGAACAATAGCACACGCCCCCTTCACCGTTACCGCGACGATGTGCGGTGCCGGCCTCAGGAGCCCGGGTCACAGCTCTTTTATCCAGTGTTTTTACAGACTACATTTTAGACTTTGAGCAGTTGAGATGCAAAGAGTAAATTTGACCCTTTACACTTCAGCGTCGGCGCTTTGCATTCAGTAAATCCATTTTTTTAACGAGTCAAAAGAAAATGGTGTTTCATCTCATTGATATTGGAGCAGCTGAATTGGCTCAAGATCAGGTCATGATTGTAAAAATGCCTTAACTTATATTTCTTTTGCATATAATTTGAGTATTTCACCTGTTAAAGAATGTTTCTACACATTTTAATGGCAGCGCCGGGTTTGTTTGGAATTGGAGACTTTTAAATGTAAAATAACGACGGCGCTGAACATACGAATCATAACAATAATAATCTGGCAAATATGATGAATCCAATGTATGTTCAGCACATTTTAAAGCAGAGGTGGGTCGTTTAGTTTAGTTTATCCTTTAAAAAGACCAGATTATGTGCTTTATTTAATGTCTGCCCTAAATTATAAATCGGATGTTATGTCCAGACTCTTACTTTGTAGTAGTTTCCCTAAATACTTTTTGCTCTTACTTGAGTCTTTTCCCCGACCACTGCTTTTCATAGTATTTTGAAGTAACTCTGTCCACCTCTGACCACCTCTGACCTCCTCTGTCCACCTCTGTCCACCTCTGTCCACCTCTGTCCTCCTCTGACCACCTCTGTCCTCCTCTGTCCACCTCTGTCCTCCTCTGACCACCTCTGTCCTCCTCTGACCACCTCTGTCCACCTCTGTCCTCCTCTGTCCACCTCTGTCCTCCTCTGACCACCTCTGTCCTCCTCTGACCACCTCTGTCCTCCTCTGACCACCTCTGTCCTCCTCTGACCTCCTCTGTCCACCTCTGTCCACCTCTGTCCTCCTCTGTCCACCTCTGTCCTCCTCTGACCACCTCTGTCCTCCTCTGACCACCTCTGTCCTCCTCTGACCTCCTCTGTCCACCTCTGTCCACCTCTGTCCTCCTCTGTCCACCTCTGTCCTCCTCTGTCCACCTCTGTCCTCCTCTGACCACCTCTGTCCTCCTCTGACCTCCTCTGTCCACCTCTGTCCTCCTCTGTCCACCTCTGTCCTCCTCTGACCACCTCTGACCTCCTCTGTCCACCTCTGTCCACCTCTGTCCTCCTCTGTCCACCTCTGTCCTCCTCTGTCCACCTCTGTCCTCCTCTGACCACCTCTGTCCTCCTCTGACCTCCTCTGTCCACCTCTGTCCTCCTCTGTCCACCTCTGTCCACACGTCGGACATATTGAGTTTGTAAAAGTCCAAACGCCTCAGCGACACTGCCACTCGTCACCAAACATTTCAATTCAACAGAGACGTTTCAGCTTCATAACATCCTCCAGTCACATTTGGTCCAGTCACTCTCTCCCCTCCCGCTCAGGCCCCTCCCGCTCTGGCCCCTCCCACCCGGCCCCTCCCGCTCGGCTGACGATGGCGTGATTGTTGCATCTATGGTTGGAGTGGTGTTTTGTACCATGTGAGGGTGATGTCATATTAGTCCCTGTTTCTGTTTCTTTGGCTCCAGCAGCAAACACAGTTTATCCGGAACCACGGTTGTGAAAAGTGCTTTTGTTCTCTCAGAAGAGTCGTGTGATCTCGGTAGTAAAGCAAAGTCCATATATTCTAACAAATGTATGAAAAAGCCAGAGATGTTTTGCTGTCGGCATATTGGAAAGTGCTTGGCTGTTGTTCTTTGTTTCATGGTAATAATATATATTTATTGGCCAGCGGTTTGTCTCGATTTGGTGCCTAGTTGAACATTGTGTGAAGATGTGGAGGAGACGCTCGCTCGTTTGTCCTTTCCTCGCCCACCACGTCACACTGACCCCACACTGACCCCACACTGACCCCACACTGACCCCACACTGACCCCACACTGACCCCACACTGACCCCTGAGAGTACCAGCGGGTGCTTGGATGTTTACAATGATCGGATCTCCTCCTCGTCTCTCCCGTCCCCTTCAGGAGTTTGTGCAAAGTGTACATTATCATGGTTCTTTTTTATACAATACTCTGTAACTTGCCTTTGTAAATTTGGGCTGGAAAAATAAATCTTTTTATGAGACGACCTGGTCCTGTTTCTTTGTGGTGACAAATGGGAAGGAGTAAATCATAAATACATAAGAGAAACATGTTAGAAGGTCTTTGCTGTGCTCGTTAGCGCTCATTCATTTATAAAGCTCAGTAAATGAGGCGTTGGGAAGGAGACATGACCTTGTGACCTCTGAACTGACGGGATCTTCCCAGGTTCGTCCGGCCGGATCAAGAGGACGTCAGCCTTGACTTTATCACTCTTTATTAATTGAATGGTGGTTTCTACATTACAGAAATAAAGTACAGTGAATAAATTGAACACAATAATGTAATGAATATGGACAGATGTACATAGATAAACAATAAATGTGTGAATATAGTTGGATACATTTGCAGAAGTTCAAATTAAGATAAGATAAGATATTCCTTTATTGTCCCACATGGGGAAATTTCATTGATGCAACGCAGGAAGATACAGAGGTAGATACAGAAGAACAGATCACTTATAGGAAGTCTGAAAAACACTTTCAGTAGAAGATCTGCTATAAATAAATAAAAACTCCCATAAACTAATATTAGACCTAATCTAATCTAATTACCAAACGACCACCGGGAGCAATCTAGAATGAAGTGCAAGCGTTTGACACTGTAGAAGACTCTGTGGACAGTAGAAGACTCTGTGGACAGTAGAAGACTCTAGTGGACAGTAGAAGACTCTGTGGACAGTAGAAGACTCTGTGGACAGTAGAAGACTCTAGTGGACAGTAGAAGACTCTAGTGGACAGTAGAAGACTCTAGTGGACAGTGGAGTCTAGAGAGTAGAAGACTCTAGTGGACAGTAGAAGACTAGTGGACAGTAGAAGACTCTAGTTGACGGTAGAAGACTCTAGTGGACAGTAGAAGACTCTAGTGGACGGTAGAAGACTCTAGTGGACAGTAGAAGACTAGTGGACTGTAGAAGACTCTAGTGGACGGTAGAAGACTCTAGTGGACAGTAGAAGACTTGTGGACAGTAGAAGACTCTAGTGGACAGCAGAAGACTCTAGTGGACAGTAGAAGACTCTAGTGGACAGTAGAGTCTAGACAGTAGAAGACTAGTGGACAGTAGAGTCTGGACAGTAGAAGACTAGTGGACAGTAGAAGACTAGTGGATTGTAGAAGACTCAAGTGGACAGTAGAGTCTGGACAGTAGAAGACTCTAGTGGACAGTAGAAGACTAGTGGACAGTAGAGTCTGGACAGTAGAAGACTCTAGTAGACAGTAGAAGACTCTAGTGGACGGTAGAAGACTCTAGTGGACGGTAGAAGACTCTAGTGGACAGTAGAAGACTCTAGTGGACAGTAGAGTCTGGATAGTAGAAGACTCTAGTGGACGGTAGAAGACTGTGGACAGTAAAAGACTCTAGTGGACAGTAGAAGACTCTAGTGGACGGTAGAAGACTCTAGTGGACGGTAGAAGACTCTAGTGGACGGTAGAAGACTCTAGTGGACAGTAGAAGACTCTAGTGGACGGTAGAAGACTCTAGTGGACAGTAGAATACTCTAGTGGAAGTAGAAGACTAGTGGACAGTAGAAGACTAGTGGACAGTAGAAGACTCTAGTGGACAGTAGAGTCTAGTGGACAGTAGAAGACTCTAGTGGACGGTAGAAGACTCTAGTGGACAGTAGAGTCTGGACAGTAGAAGACTCTAGTGGACAGTAGAGTTTGGACAGTAGAAGACTCTAGTGGACAGTAGAGTCTGGACAGTAGAAGACTCTAGTGGACAGTAGAAGACTCTAGTGGACTGTAGAAGACTCTAGTGGACAGTAGACTCTAGTGTACAGTAGAAGACTCTAGTGTACAGTAGAAGACTAGTGGACGGTAGAAGACTCTAGTGGACAGTAGAAGACTCTAGTGGACTGTAGAAGACTCTAGTGGACGGTAGAAGACTCTGTGGACGGTAGAAGACTCTAGTGGACAGTAGAAGACTCTAGTGGACGGTAGAAGACTAGTGGACGGTAGAAGACTCTGTGGACAGTAGAAGACTCTAGTGGACGGTAGAAGACTCTGTGGACGGTAGAAGACTCTAGTGGACAGCAGAAGACTCTAGTGGACAGTAGAAGACTCTAGTGGAAAGTAGAGTCTGGACAGTAGAAGACTCTAGTAGACAGTAGAAGACTCTAGTGGATTGTAGAAGACTAGTGAACAGTAGAGTTTGGACAGTAGAAGACTCTAGTGGACAGTAGAAGACTCTAGTGGACGGTAGAAGACTCTAGTGGACAGTAGAAGACTCTAGTGGACAGTAGAAGACTCTAGTGGACAGTAGACGACTCTTGTGGACGGTAGAAGACTCTAGTGGACAGTAGAAGACTCTGGTGGACAGTAGAGTCTGGACAGTAGAAGACTCTAGTGGACAGTAGAAGACTAGTGGACAGTAGAAGACTAGTGGACAGTAGACTCTGGACAGTAGAACACTCTAGTGGACAGTAGTAGACTCTAGTGGACGGTAGCAGACTCTAGTGGACGGTAGAAGACTCAAGTGGACAGTAGAAGACTCTAGTGGATTGTAGAAGACTAGTGAACAGTAGAGTTTGGACAGTAGAAGACTCTAGTGGACAGTAGAAGACTCTAGTGGACAGTAGAGTCTGGACAGTAGAAGACTCTAGTGGACAGTAGAAGACTCCAGTGGACGGTAGAAGACTCTAGTGGACAGTAGAAGACTCTAGTGGACAGTAGAAGACTCTGGTGGACAGTAGAGTCTGGACAGTAGAAGACTCTAGTGGACAGTAGAAGACTAGTGGACAGTAGAAGACTAGTGGACAGTAGACTCTGGACAGTAGAACACTCTAGTGGACGGTAGCAGACTCTAGTGGACGGTAGAAGACTCTAGTGGACAGTAGAAGACTCTAGTGGACAGTAGAAGACTAGTGGACAGTAGACTCTGGACAGTAGAACACTCTAGTGGACAGTAGTAGACTCTAGTGGACGGTAGACGACTCTAGTGGACGGTAGAAGACTCTGTGGACAGTAGAAGACTCTGTGGACAGTAGAAGACTCTAGTGGACAGTATAAGACTCTAGTGGACGGTAGAAGACTCTAGTGGACAGTAGAAGACTCTAGTGGACAGTAGAAGACTCTAGTTGACGGTAGAAGACTCTAGTGGACAGTAGCAGACTCTAGTGGACAGTAGAAGACTCTGTGGACAGTAGAAGACTCTGTGGACAGTAGAAGACTCTAGTGGACAGTAGAAGACTCTAGTGGACAGTAGAAGACTCTAGTGGACAGTAGAAGACTCTAGTGGACAGTAGAAGACTCTAGTTGACAGTAGAAGACTCTAGTGGTCGGTAGAAGACTCTAGTGGACAGTAGAAGACTCTAGTGGACAGTAGAAGACTCTAGTGGACAGTAGAAGACTCTAGTTGACAGTAGAAGACTCTAGTGGACAGTAGAAGACTCTAGTGGACAGTAGAAGACTCTAGTGGACAGTAGAAGACTCTAGTGGACAGTAGAAGACTCTAGTTGACAGTAGAAGACTCTATTGGATGGTAGAAGACTCTAGTGGACAGTAGAAGACTCTAGTGGACAGTAGCAGACTCTAGTGGACAGTAGAAGACTATGTGGACAGTAGAAGACTCTAGTGGACAGTAGAAGACTCTAGTGGACAGTAGAATACTCTGGTGGACAGTAGAAGACTCTGGTGGACAGTAGAAGACTCTAGTGGACAGTAGAAGACTCTAGTGGACGGTAGAAGACTCTAGCGGACGGTAGAAGACTCTATTGGACGGTAGAAGACTCTAGTGGACAGTAGAAGACACTAGTGGACGGTAGAAGACTCTAGTGGACGGTAGAAGACGCTAGTGGACAGTAGAACCCTCTAGTGGACAGTAGACTCTGGACAGTAGACTCTGGACAGTAGAAGACTCTAGTGGACAGTAGAAGACTCTAGTGGACAGTAGAAGACTCTAGTGGATGGTAGAAGACTCTAGTGGACTGTAGAAGACTCTGGTGGACAGTAGAAGACTCTAGTGTACAGTAGAAGACTCTGTGGACAGTAGAAGACTCTGTGGACAGTAGAATACTCTAGTGCACAGTAGAAGACTCTAGTGGACAGTAGAAGACTCTAGTGGACAGTAGAGTCTGGACAGTAAAAGACTCTAGTGGACAGTAGAAGACTCTAGTGGACAGTAGAGTCTGGACAGTAGAAGACTCTAGTTGACAGTAGAGTTTGGACAGTAGAAGACTCTTGTGGACAGTAGAAGACTTTAGTGGACAGTAGAAGACTAGTGGACTGTAGAAGACTCTAGTGGACAGTAGAGTCTGGACAGTAGAAGACTAGTGGATGGTAGAAGACTCTATAGGATGGTAGAAGACTCTAGTGGACAGTAGAAGACACTAGTGGACCGTAGAAGACTCTAGTGGACGGTAGAAGACTCTAGTGGACAGTAGAAGACTCTAGTGGACAGTAGAAGACTCTAGTGGACAGTAGACTCTGGACAGTAGAAGACTCTAGTGGACAGTAGAATTTGGACAGTAGAAAACTCTAGTGGACAGTAGAGTCTGGACAGTAGAAGACTCTAGTGGACAGACGCTAGTGGACAGTAGAAGACTCTAGTGGACAGTAGAAGACTCTAGTGCACGGTAGAAGACTGTAGTGGACAGTAGAAGACTCTAGTGGACGTTAGAAGACTCTAGTGGACAGTAGAAGACTCTAGTGGACAGTAGAGTCTGGACAGAGGAAGACTCTAGTGGACAGTAGAGTCTGGACAATAGAAGACTTTAGTGGACAGTAGAGTCTGGACAGTAGAAAACTCTAGTGGACAGTAGAAGACTCTAGTGGACAGTAGAAGACTCTATTGGACAGTAGAGTCTGGATAGTAGAAGACTCTAGTGGACAGTAGAAGACTCTGTGGACAGTAGAAGACTCTAGTGGACAGTAGAAGACTCTAGTGGACAGTAGCAGACTCTAGTGGACAGTAGAAGACTATGTGGACAGTAGAAGACTCTAGTGGACAGTAGAAGACTCTAGTGGACAGTAGAAGACTCTGGTGGACAGTAGAAGACTCTAGTTGACAGTAGAAGACTCTAGTGGTCGGTAGAAGACTCTAGCGGACGGTAGAAGACTCTATTGGATGGTAGAAGACTCTAGTGGACAGTAGAAGACTCTAGTGGACAGTAGCAGACTCTAGTGGACAGTAGAAGACTATGTGGACAGTAGAAGACTCTAGTGGACAGTAGAAGACTCTAGTGGACAGTAGAATACTCTGGTGGACAGTAGAAGACTCTGGTGGACAGTAGAAGACTCTAGTGGACGGTAGAAGACTCTATTGGACGGTAGAAGACTCTAGTGGACAGTAGAAGACACTAGTGGACGGTAGAAGACTCTAGTGGACGGTAGAAGACGCTAGTGGACAGTAGAACCCTCTAATGGACAGTAGACTCTGGACAGTAGACTCTGGACAGTAGAAGACTCTAGTGGACAGTAGAAGACTCTAGTGGACAGTAGAAGACTCTAGTGGATGGTAGAAGACTCTAGTGGACTGTAGAAGACTCTAGTGGACTGTAGAAGACTCTGGTGGACAGTAGAAGACTCTAGTGTACAGTAGAAGACTCTGTGGACAGTAGAAGACTCTGTGGACAGTAGAATACTCTAGTGCACAGTAGAAGACTCTAGTGGACAGTAGAAAACTCTAGTGGACAGTAGAGTCTGGACAGTAAAAGACTCTAGTGGACAGTAGAAGACTAGTGGACAGTAGAGTCTGGACAGTAGAAGACTCTAGTGGACAGTAGAGTCTGGACAGTAAAAGACTCTAGTGGACAGTAGAAGACTCTAGTGGACAGTAGAGTCTGGACAGTAGAAGACTCTAGTTGACAGTAGAAGACTTTAGTGGACAGTAGAAGACTAGTGGACTGTAGAAGACTCTAGTGGACAGTAGAGTCTGGACAGTAGAAGACTAGTGGATGGTAGAAGACTCTATAGGATGGTAGAAGACTCTAGTGGACAGTAGAAGACACTAGTGGACCGTAGAAGACTCTAGTGGACGGTAGAAGACTCTAGTGGACAGTAGAAGACTCTAGTGGACAGTAGAAGACTCTAGTGGACAGTAGACTCTGGACAGTAGAAGACTCTAGTGGACAGTAGAATTTGGACAGTAGAAAACTCTAGTGGACAGTAGAGTCTGGACAGTAGAAGACTCTAGTGGACAGACGCTAGTGGACAGTAGAAGACTCTAGTGGACAGTAGAAGACTCTAGTGGACGGTAGAAGACTGTAGTGGACAGTAGAAGACTCTAGTGGACGTTAGAAGACTCTAGTGGACAGTAGAGTCTGGACAGAGGAAGACTCTAGTGGACAGTAGAGTCTGGACAATAGAAGACTTTAGTGTACAGTAGAGTCAGGACAGTAGAAAACTCTAGTGGACAGTAGAAGACTCTAGTGGACAGTAGAAGACTCTATTGGACAGTAGAGTCTGGATAGTAGAAGACTCTAGTGGACAGTAGAAGACTCTGTGGACAGTAGAAGACTCTAGTGGACAGTAGAAGACTCTAGTGGACAGTAGCAGACTCTAGTGGACAGTAGAAGACTATGTGGACAGTAGAAGACTCTAGTGGACAGTAGAAGACTCTAGTGGACAGTAGAAGACTCTGGTGGACAGTAGAAGACTCTAGTTGACAGTAGAAGACTCTAGTGGTCGGTAGAAGACTCTAGCGGACGGTAGAAGACTCTATTGGATGGTAGAAGACTCTAGTGGACAGTAGAAGACTCTAGTGGACAGTAGCAGACTCTAGTGGACAGTAGAAGACTATGTGGACAGTAGAAGACTCTAGTGGACAGTAGAAGACTCTAGTGGACAGTAGAATACTCTGGTGGACAGTGGAAGACTCTGGTGGACAGTAGAAGACTCTAGTGGACAGTAGAAGACTCTAGTGGACGGTAGAAGACTCTAGCGGACGGTAGAAGACTCTATTGGACGGTAGAAGACTCTAGTGGACAGTAGAAGACACTAGTGGACGGTAGAAGACTCTAGTGGACGGTAGAAGACGCTAGTGGACAGTAGAACCCTCTAGTGGACAGTAGACTCTGGACAGTAGACTCTGGACAGTAGAAGACTCTAGTGGACAGTAGAAGACTCTAGTGGACAGTAGAAGACTCTAGTGGACGGTAGAAGACTCTAGTGGACTGTAGAAGACTCTGGTGGACAGTAGAAGACTCTAGTGGACAGTAGAAGACTCTGTGGACAGTAGAAGACTCTGTGGACAGTAGAATACTCTAGTGCACAGTAGAAGACTCTAGTGGACAGTAGAAGACTCTAGTGGACAGTAGAGTCTGGACAGTAAAAGACTCTAGTGGACAGTAGAAGACTCTAGTGGACAGTAGACCCTGGACAGTAGAAGACTCTAGTGGACAGTAGAATTTGGACAGTAGAAAACTCTAGTGGACAGTAGAGTCTGGACAGTAGAAGACTCTAGTGGACAGACGCTAGTGGACAGTAGAAGACTCTAGTGGACAGTAGAAGACTCTAGTGGACGGTAGAAGACTCTATTGGATGGTAGAAGACTCTAGTGGACAGTAGAAGACTCTAGTGGACAGTAGCAGACTCTAGTGGACAGTAGAAGACTATGTGGACAGTAGAAGACTCTAGTGGACAGTAGAAGACTCTAGTGGACAGTAGAATACTCTGGTGGACAGTAGAAGACTCTGGTGGACAGTAGAAGACTCTAGTGGACAGTAGAAGACTCTAGTGGACGGTAGAAGACTCTAGCGGACGGTAGAAGACTCTATTGGACGGTAGAAGACTCTAGTGGACAGTAGAAGACACTAGTGGACGGTAGAAGACTCTAGTGGACGGTAGAAGACGCTAGTGGACAGTAGAACCCTCTAGTGGACAGTAGACTCTGGACAGTAGACTCTGGACAGTAGAAGACTCTAGTGGACAGTAGAAGACTCTAGTGGACAGTAGAAGACTCTAGTGGACGGTAGAAGACTCTAGTGGACTGTAGAAGACTCTGGTGGACAGTAGAAGACTCTAGTGGACAGTAGAAGACTCTGTGGACAGTAGAAGACTCTGTGGACAGTAGAATACTCTAGTGCACAGTAGAAGACTCTAGTGGACAGTAGAAGACTGTAGTGGACAGTAGAGTCTGGACAGTAAAAGACTCTAGTGGACAGTAGAAGACTCTAGTGGACAGTAGACCCTGGACAGTAGAAGACTCTAGTGGACAGTAGAATTTGGACAGTAGAAAACTCTAGTGGACAGTAGAGTCTGGACGGTAGAAGACTCTAGTGGACAGACGCTAGTGGACAGTAGAAGACTCTAGTGGACAGTAGAAGACTCTAGTGGACGGTAGAAGACTCTAGTGGACAGTAGAAGACTCTAGTGGACAGTAGAATACTCTGGTGGACAGTAGAAGACTCTGGTGGACAGTAGAAGACTCTAGTGGACAGTAGAAGACTCTAGTGGACGGTAGAAGACTCTAGCGGACGGTAGAAGACTCTATTGGACGGTAGAAGACTCTAGTGGACAGTAGAAGACACTAGTGGACGGTAGAAGACTCTAGTGGACGGTAGAAGACGCTAGTGGACAGTAGAACCCTCTAGTGGACAGTAGACTCTGGACAGTAGACTCTGGACAGTAGAAGACTCTAGTGGACAGTAGAAGACTCCCGTGGACAGTAGAAGACTCTAGTGGATGGTAGAAGACTCTAGTGGACTGTAGAAGACTCTGGTGGACAGTAGAAGACTCTAGTGTACAGTAGAAGACTCTGTGGACAGTAGAAGACTCTGTGGACAGTAGAATACTCTAGTGCACAGTAGAAGACTCTAGTGGACAGTAGAAGACTCTAGTGGACAGTAGAGTCTGGACAGTAAAAGACTCTAGTGGACAGTAGAAGACTCTAGTGGACAGTAGAGTCTGGACAGTAGAAGACTCTAGTTGACAGTAGAGTTTGGACAGTAGAAGACTCTTGTGGACAGTAGAAGACTTTAGTGGACAGTAGAAGACTAGTGGACTGTAGAAGACTCTAGTGGACAGTAGAGTCTGGACAGTAGAAGACTAGTGGATGGTAGAAGACTCTATAGGATGGTAGAAGACTCTAGTGGACAGTAGAAGACACTAGTGGACCGTAGAAGACTCTAGTGGACGGTAGAAGACTCTAGTGGACAGTAGAAGACTCTAGTGGACAGTAGAAGACTCTAGTGGACAGTAGACTCTGGACAGTAGAAGACTCTAGTGGACAGTAGAATTTGGACAGTAGAAAACTCTAGTGGACAGTAGAGTCTGGACAGTAGAAGACTCTAGTGGACAGACGCTAGTGGACAGTAGAAGACTCTAGTGGACAGTAGAAGACTCTAGTGCACGGTAGAAGACTGTAGTGGACAGTAGAAGACTCTAGTGGACGTTAGAAGACTCTAGTGGACAGTAGAAGACTCTAGTGGACAGTAGAGTCTGGACAGAGGAAGACTCTAGTGGACAGTAGAGTCTGGACAATAGAAGACTTTAGTGGACAGTAGAGTCTGGACAGTAGAAAACTCTAGTGGACAGTAGAAGACTCTAGTGGACAGTAGAAGACTCTATTGGACAGTAGAGTCTGGATAGTAGAAGACTCTAGTGGACAGTAGAAGACTCTGTGGACAGTAGAAGACTCTAGTGGACAGTAGAAGACTCTAGTGGACAGTAGCAGACTCTAGTGGACAGTAGAAGACTATGTGGACAGTAGAAGACTCTAGTGGACAGTAGAAGACTCTAGTGGACAGTAGAAGACTCTGGTGGACAGTAGAAGACTCTAGTTGACAGTAGAAGACTCTAGTGGTCGGTAGAAGACTCTAGCGGACGGTAGAAGACTCTATTGGATGGTAGAAGACTCTAGTGGACAGTAGAAGACTCTAGTGGACAGTAGCAGACTCTAGTGGACAGTAGAAGACTATGTGGACAGTAGAAGACTCTAGTGGACAGTAGAAGACTCTAGTGGACAGTAGAATACTCTGGTGGACAGTAGAAGACTCTGGTGGACAGTAGAAGACTCTAGTGGACGGTAGAAGACTCTATTGGACGGTAGAAGACTCTAGTGGACAGTAGAAGACACTAGTGGACGGTAGAAGACTCTAGTGGACGGTAGAAGACGCTAGTGGACAGTAGAACCCTCTAATGGACAGTAGACTCTGGACAGTAGACTCTGGACAGTAGAAGACTCTAGTGGACAGTAGAAGACTCTAGTGGACAGTAGAAGACTCTAGTGGATGGTAGAAGACTCTAGTGGACTGTAGAAGACTCTAGTGGACTGTAGAAGACTCTGGTGCACAGTAGAAGACTCTAGTGTACAGTAGAAGACTCTGTGGACAGTAGAAGACTCTGTGGACAGTAGAATACTCTAGTGCACAGTAGAAGACTCTAGTGGACAGTAGAAAACTCTAGTGGACAGTAGAGTCTGGACAGTAAAAGACTCTAGTGGACAGTAGAAGACTAGTGGACAGTAGAGTCTGGACAGTAGAAGACTCTAGTGGACAGTAGAGTCTGGACAGTAAAAGACTCTAGTGGACAGTAGAAGACTCTAGTGGACAGTAGAGTCTGGACAGTAGAAGACTCTAGTTGACAGTAGAAGACTTTAGTGGACAGTAGAAGACTAGTGGACTGTAGAAGACTCTAGTGGACAGTAGAGTCTGGACAGTAGAAGACTAGTGGATGGTAGAAGACTCTATAGGATGGTAGAAGACTCTAGTGGACAGTAGAAGACACTAGTGGACCGTAGAAGACTCTAGTGGACGGTAGAAGACTCTAGTGGACAGTAGAAGACTCTAGTGGACAGTAGAAGACTCTAGTGGACAGTAGACTCTGGACAGTAGAAGACTCTAGTGGACAGTAGAATTTGGACAGTAGAAAACTCTAGTGGACAGTAGAGTCTGGACAGTAGAAGACTCTAGTGGACAGACGCTAGTGGACAGTAGAAGACTCTAGTGGACAGTAGAAGACTCTAGTGGACGGTAGAAGACTGTAGTGGACAGTAGAAGACTCTAGTGGACGTTAGAAGACTCTAGTGGACAGTAGAGTCTGGACAGAGGAAGACTCTAGTGGACAGTAGAGTCTGGACAATAGAAGACTTTAGTGGACAGTAGAGTCAGGACAGTAGAAAACTCTAGTGGACAGTAGAAGACTCTAGTGGACAGTAGAAGACTCTATTGGACAGTAGAGTCTGGATAGTAGAAGACTCTAGTGGACAGTAGAAGACTCTGTGGACAGTAGAAGACTCTAGTGGACAGTAGAAGACTCTAGTGGACAGTAGCAGACTCTAGTGGACAGTAGAAGACTATGTGGACAGTAGAAGACTCTAGTGGACAGTAGAAGACTCTAGTGGACAGTAGAAGACTCTGGTGGACAGTAGAAGACTCTAGTTGACAGTAGAAGACTCTAGTGGTCGGTAGAAGACTCTAGCGGACGGTAGAAGACTCTATTGGATGGTAGAAGACTCTAGTGGACAGTAGAAGACTCTAGTGGACAGTAGCAGACTCTAGTGGACAGTAGAAGACTATGTGGACAGTAGAAGACTATGTGGACAGTAGAAGACTCTAGTGGACAGTAGAAGACTCTAGTGGACAGTAGAATACTCTGGTGGACAGTAGAAGACTCTGGTGGACAGTAGAAGACTCTAGTGGACAGTAGAAGACTCTAGTGGACGGTAGAAGACTCTAGCGGACGGTAGAAGACTCTATTGGACGGTAGAAGACTCTAGTGGACAGTAGAAGACACTAGTGGACGGTAGAAGACTCTAGTGGACGGTAGAAGACGCTAGTGGACAGTAGAACCCTCTAGTGGACAGTAGACTCTGGACAGTAGAAGACTCTAGTGGACAGTAGAAGACTCTAGTGGACAGTAGAAGACTCTAGTGGACAGTAGAAGACTCTAGTGGACGGTAGAAGACTCTAGTGGACTGTAGAAGACTCTGGTGGACAGTAGAAGACTCTAGTGGACAGTAGAAGACTCTGTGGACAGTAGAAGACTCTGTGGACAGTAGAATACTCTAGTGCACAGTAGAAGACTCTAGTGGACAGTAGAAGACTCTAGTGGACAGTAGAGTCTGGACAGTAAAAGACTCTAGTGGACAGTAGAAGACTCTAGTGGACAGTAGACCCTGGACAGTAGAAGACTCTAGTGGACAGTAGAATTTGGACAGTAGAAAACTCTAGTGGACAGTAGAGTCTGGACAGTAGAAGACTCTAGTGGACAGACGCTAGTGGACAGTAGAAGACTCTAGTGGACAGTAGAAGACTCTAGTGGACGGTAGAAGACTGTAGTGGACAGTAGAAGACTCTAGTGGACGTTAGAAGACTCTAGTGGACAGTAGAAGACTCTAGTGGACAGTAGAGTCTGGACAGAGGAAGACTCTAGTGGACAGTAGAGTCTGGACAATAGAAGACTTTAGTGGACAGTAGAGTCTGGACAGTAGAAAACTCTAGTGGACAGTAGAAGACTCTAGTGGACAGTAGAAGACTCTATTGGACAGTAGAGTCTGGATAGTAGAAGACTCTAGTGGACAGTAGAAGACTCTGTGGACAGTAGAAGACTCTAGTGGACAGTAGAAGACTCTAGTGGACAGTAGCAGACTCTAGTGGACAGTAGAAGACTATGTGGACAGTAGAAGACTATGTGGACAGTAGAATACTCTAGTGGACAGTAGAAGACTCTAGTGGACAGTAGAAGGCTCTGGTGGACAGTAGAAGAATCTAGTGGACAGTAGACTCTGGACATATAAAACTCTAGTGGACAGTAGAAGACTCTAGTGGACTGTTGAAGACTACTGGACGGTAGAAGACTGTGTGGATGGTAGAAGACTCTAGTGGACAGTAGAAGAATCTAGTGGACAGTAGACTCTGGACATATAAAACTCTAGTGGACAGTAGAAGACTCTAGTGGACCTTAGAAGACTCTAGTTGACGGTAGAAGACTCTAGTGGACAGTAGAAGACTCTAGTGGACAGTAACAGACTCTAGTGGACAGTAGAAGACTATGTGGACAGTAGAAGACTCTAGTGGACAGTAGAAGACTCTAGTGGACAGTAGAAGACTCTAGTGGACAGTAGAAGGCTCTGGTGGACAGTAGAAGACTCTAGTGGACAGTAGAAGACTCTGTGGACAGTAGAATACTCTAGTGGACAGTAGAAGACTCTAGTGGACAGTAGAAGACTCTAGTGGACAGTAGAGTCTGGACAGTAGAAGACTCTAGTGGACAGTTGAGTCTGGACAGTAAAAGACTCTAGTGGACAGTAGAAGACTCTAGTGGACAGTAGAGTCTGGACAGTAGAAGACTCTAGTGGACAGTAGAGTTTGGACGGTAGAAGACTCTAGTGGACAGTAGAGTCTGGACAGTAGAAGACTCTAGTGGACAGTAGAAGACTCTAGTGGACGGTAGAAGACTCTAGTGGACAGTAGAAGACTCTAGTGGACAGTAGAGTCTGGACAGTAGAAGACTCTAGTGGACAGTAGAAGACTCTAGTGGACGGTAGAAGACTCTAGTGGACGGTAGAAGACTCTAGTGGACAGTAGGAGACTCTAGTGGACAGTAGAGTCTGGACAGTAGAAGACTCTAGTGGACAGTAGAGTTTGGACAGTAGAAGACTCTAGTGGACTGTAGAGTCTGGACAGTAGAAGACTTTGGTGGACAGTAGAGTCTGGACAGTAGAAAACAAGTGGACAGTAGAAGACTCTAGTGGACAGTAGAAGACTCTAGTGGACAGTAGAAGACTCTAGTGGACAGTAGAAGACTCTGGTGGACAGTAGAAGACTCTAGTGGACAGTAGAATACTCTAGTGGACAGTAGAAGACTCTAGTGGACAGTAGAAGACTCTAGTGGACAGTAGAGTCTGGACAGTAGAAGACTCTAGTGGACAGTTGAGTCTGGACAGTAAAAGACTCTAGTGGACAGTCGAAGACTCTAGTGGACAGTAGAGTCTGGACAGTAGAAGACTCTAGTGGACAGTAGAGTTTGGACAGTAGAAGACTCTAGTGGACAGTAGAGTCCGGACAGTAGAAGACTCTAGTGGACAGACGCTAGTGGACAGTAGAAGACTCTAATGGACAGTAGAAGACTCTAGTGGACGGTAGAAGACTGTAGTGGAGAGTAGAAGACTCTAGTGGACGGTAGAAGACTCTAGTGGAAGGTAGAAGACTCTAGTGGACAGTAGAAGACTCTAGTGGACAGTAGAGTCTGGACAGTAGAAGACTCTAGTGGACAGTAGAAGACTCTAGTGGACGGTAGAAGACTCTAGTGGACGGTAGAAGACTCTAGTGGACAGTAGGAGACTCTAGTGGACAGTAGAGTCTGGACAGTAGAAGACTCTAGTGGACAGTAGAGTTTGGACAGTAGAAGACTCTAGTGGACAGTAGAGTCTGGACAGTAGAAGACTTTAGTGGACAGTAGAGTCTGGACAGTAGAAAACTAGTGGACAGTAGAAGACTCTAGTGGACAGTAGAAGACTCTAGTGGACAGTAGAGTCTGGATAGTAGAAGACTCTAGTGGACAGTAGAAGACTCTAGTGGACAGTAGAGTTTGGACAGTAGAAGACTCTAGTGGACTGTAGAGTCTGGACAGTAGAAGACTTTGGTGGACAGTAGAGTCTGGACAGTAGAAAACTAGTGGACAGTAGAAGACTCTAGTGGACAGTAGAAGACTCTAGTGGACAGTAGAATACTCTAGTGGACAGTAGCAGACTCTAGTGGACAGTAGAAGACTATGTGGACAGTAGAAGACTCTAGTGGACAGTAGAAGACTCTAGTGGACAGTAGAAGACTCTGGTGGACAGTAGAACACTCTAGTGGACAGTAGAAGACTCTCTGGACAGTAGAAGACTCTAGTGGAAAGTAGAAGACTCTAGTGGACAGTAGAAGACTCTAGTGGACAGTAGAAGACTCTAGTGGACAGTAGAGTCTGGACAGTAGAAGACTCTAGTGGACAGTAGAAGACGCTAGTGGACAGTAGAAGACTCTAGTGGACAGTAGAAGACTCTAGTGGACAGTAGAAGACGCTAGTGGACAGTAGAAGACTCTAGTGGACGGTAGAAGACTCTAGTGGACAGTAGAAGACTCTGTGGACAGTAGAAGACTCTAGTGGACAGTAGAAGACTCTAGTGGAAGGTAGAAGACTCTAGTGGACAGTAGAAGACTCTAGTGGACAGTAGAGTCTGGACAGTAGAAGACTCTAGTGGACAGTAGAAGACTCTAGTGGACGGTAGAAGACTCTAGTGGACGGTAGAAGACTCTAGTGGACAGTAGGAGACTCTAGTGGACAGTAGAGTCTGGACAGTAGAAGACTCTAGTGGACAGTAGAGTTTGGACAGTAGAAGACTCTAGTGGACAGTAGAGTCTGGACAGTAGAAGACTTTAGTGGACAGTAGAGTCTGGACAGTAGAAAACTAGTGGACAGTAGAAGACTCTAGTGGACAGTAGAAGACTCTAGTGGACAGTAGAGTCTGGATAGTAGAAGACTCTAGTGGACAGTAGAAGACTCTAGTGGACAGTAGAGTTTGGACAGTAGAAGACTCTAGTGGACTGTAGAGTCTGGACAGTAGAAGACTTTGGTGGACAGTAGAGTCTGGACAGTAGAAAACTAGTGGACAGTAGAAGACTCTAGTGGACAGTAGAAGACTCTAGTGGACAGTAGAATACTCTAGTGGACAGTAGCAGACTCTAGTGGACAGTAGAAGACTATGTGGACAGTAGAAGACTCTAGTGGACAGTAGAAGACTCTAGTGGACAGTAGAAGACTCTGGTGGACAGTAGAACACTCTAGTGGACAGTAGAAGACTCTCTGGACAGTAGAAGACTCTAGTGGAAAGTAGAAGACTCTAGTGGACAGTAGAAGACTCTAGTGGACAGTAGAAGACTCTAGTGGACAGTAGAGTCTGGACAGTAGAAGACTCTAGTGGACAGTAGAAGACGCTAGTGGACAGTAGAAGACTCTAGTGGACAGTAGAAGACTCTAGTGGACAGTAGAAGACGCTAGTGGACAGTAGAAGACTCTAGTGGACGGTAGAAGACTCTAGTGGACAGTAGAAGACTCTGTGGACAGTAGAAGACTCTAGTGGACAGTAGAAGACTCTAGTGGACAGTAGAAGACTCTGGTGGACAGTAGAAGACTCTAGTGGACAGTAGAATACTCTAGTGGACAGTAGAAGACTCTAGTGGACAGTAGAAGACTCTAGTGGACAGTAGAGTCTGGACAGTAGAAGACTCTAGTGGACAGTTGAGTCTGGACAGTAAAAGACTAGTGGACAGTCGAAGACTCTAGTGGACAGTAGAGTCTGGACAGTAGAAGACTCTAGTGGACAGTAGAGTTTGGACAGTAGAAGACTCTAGTGGACAGTAGAGTCCGGACAGTAGAAGACTCTAGTGGACAGACGCTAGTGGACAGTAGAAGACTCTAGTGGACAGTAGAAGACTCTAGTGGACGGTAGAAGACTGTAGTGGAGAGTAGAAGACTCTAGTGGACGGTAGAAGACTCTAGTGGACGGTAGAAGACTCTAGTGGACAGTAGAAGACTCTAGTGGACAGTAGAGTCTGGACAGTAGAAGACTCTAGTGGACAGTAGAAGACTCTAGTGGACGGTAGAAGACTCTAGTGGACGGTAGAAGACTCTAGTGGACAGTAGGAGACTCTAGTGGACAGTAGAGTCTGGACAGTAGAAGACTCTAGTGGACAGTAGAGTTTGGACAGTAGAAGACTCTAGTGGACAGTAGAGTCTGGACAGTAGAAGACTTTAGTGGACAGTAGAGTCTGGACAGTAGAAAACTAGTGGACAGTAGAAGACTCTAGTGGACAGTAGAAGACTCTAGTGGACAGTAGAGTCTGGATAGTAGAAGACTCTAGTGGACAGTAGAAGACTCTAGTGGACAGTAGAAGACTCTAGTGGATGGTAGAAGACTCTAGTGGACTGTAGAAGACTCTAGTGGACTGTAGAAGACTCTGGTGCACAGTAGAAGACTCTAGTGTACAGTAGAAGACTCTGTGGACAGTAGAAGACTCTGTGGACAGTAGAATACTCTAGTGCACAGTAGAAGACTCTAGTGGACAGTAGAAAACTCTAGTGGACAGTAGAGTCTGGACAGTAAAAGACTCTAGTGGACAGTAGAAGACTAGTGGACAGTAGAGTCTGGACAGTAGAAGACTCTAGTGGACAGTAGAGTCTGGACAGTAAAAGACTCTAGTGGACAGTAGAAGACTCTAGTGGACAGTAGAGTCTGGACAGTAGAAGACTCTAGTTGACAGTAGAAGACTTTAGTGGACAGTAGAAGACTAGTGGACTGTAGAAGACTCTAGTGGACAGTAGAGTCTGGACAGTAGAAGACTAGTGGATGGTAGAAGACTCTATAGGATGGTAGAAGACTCTAGTGGACAGTAGAAGACACTAGTGGACCGTAGAAGACTCTAGTGGACGGTAGAAGACTCTAGTGGACAGTAGAAGACTCTAGTGGACAGTAGAAGACTCTAGTGGACAGTAGACTCTGGACAGTAGAAGACTCTAGTGGACAGTAGAATTTGGACAGTAGAAAACTCTAGTGGACAGTAGAGTCTGGACAGTAGAAGACTCTAGTGGACAGACGCTAGTGGACAGTAGAAGACTCTAGTGGACAGTAGAAGACTCTAGTGGACGGTAGAAGACTGTAGTGGACAGTAGAAGACTCTAGTGGACGTTAGAAGACTCTAGTGGACAGTAGAGTCTGGACAGAGGAAGACTCTAGTGGACAGTAGAGTCTGGACAATAGAAGACTTTAGTGGACAGTAGAGTCAGGACAGTAGAAAACTCTAGTGGACAGTAGAAGACTCTAGTGGACAGTAGAAGACTCTATTGGACAGTAGAGTCTGGATAGTAGAAGACTCTAGTGGACAGTAGAAGACTCTGTGGACAGTAGAAGACTCTAGTGGACAGTAGAAGACTCTAGTGGACAGTAGCAGACTCTAGTGGACAGTAGAAGACTCTGGTGGACAGTAGAAGACTCTAGTTGACAGTAGAAGACTCTAGTGGTCGGTAGAAGACTCTAGCGGACGGTAGAAGACTCTATTGGATGGTAGAAGACTCTAGTGGACAGTAGAAGACTCTAGTGGACAGTAGCAGACTCTAGTGGACAGTAGAAGACTATGTGGACAGTAGAAGACTCTAGTGGACAGTAGAAGACTCTAGTGGACAGTAGAATACTCTGGTGGACAGTAGAAGACTCTGGTGGACAGTAGAAGACTCTAGTGGACAGTAGAAGACTCTAGTGGACGGTAGAAGACTCTAGCGGACGGTAGAAGACTCTATTGGACGGTAGAAGACTCTAGTGGACAGTAGAAGACACTAGTGGACGGTAGAAGACTCTAGTGGACGGTAGAAGACGCTAGTGGACAGTAGAACCCTCTAGTGGACAGTAGACTCTGGACAGTAGACTCTGGACAGTAGAAGACTCTAGTGGACAGTATAAGACTCTAGTGGACAGTAGAAGACTCTAGTGGACGGTAGAAGACTCTAGTGGACTGTAAAAGACTCTGGTGGACAGTAGAAGACTCTAGTGGACAGTAGAAGACTCTGTGGACAGTAGAAGACTCTGTGGACAGTAGAATACTCTAGTGCACAGTAGAAGACTCTAGTGGACAGTAGAAGACTCTAGTGGACAGTAGAGTCTGGACAGTAAAAGACTCTAGTGGACAGTAGAAGACTCTAGTGGACAGTAGACCCTGGACAGTAGAAGACTCTAGTGGACAGTAGAATTTGGACAGTAGAAAACTCTAGTGGACAGTAGAGTCTGGACAGTAGAAGACTCTAGTGGACAGACGCTAGTGGACAGTAGAAGACTCTAGTGGACAGTAGAAGACTCTAGTGGACGGTAGAAGACTGTAGTGGACAGTAGAAGACTCTAGTGGACGTTAGAAGACTCTAGTGGACAGTAGAAGACTCTAGTGGACAGTAGAGTCTGGACAGAGGAAGACTCTAGTGGACAGTAGAGTCTGGACAATAGAAGACTTTAGTGGACAGTAGAGTCTGGACAGTAGAAAACTCTAGTGGACAGTAGAAGACTCTAGTGGACAGTAGAAGACTCTATTGGACAGTAGAGTCTGGATAGTAGAAGACTCTAGTGGACAGTAGAAGACTCTGTGGACAGTAGAAGACTCTAGTGGACAGTAGAAGACTCTAGTGGACAGTAGCAGACTCTAGTGGACAGTAGAAGACTATGTGGACAGTAGAAGACTATGTGGACAGTAGAATACTCTAGTGGACAGTAGAAGACTCTAGTGGACAGTAGAAGGCTCTGGTGGACAGTAGAAGAATCTAGTGGACAGTAGACTCTGGACATATAAAACTCTAGTGGACAGTAGAAGACTCTAGTGGACTGTAGAAGACTACTGGACGGTAGAAGACTGTGTGGATGGTAGAAGACTCTAGTGGACAGTAGAAGAATCTAGTGGACAGTAGACTCTGGACATATAAAACTCTAGTGGACAGTAGAAGACTCTAGTGGACCTTAGAAGACTCTAGTTGACGGTAGAAGACTCTAGTGGACAGTAGAAGACTCTAGTGGACAGTAACAGACTCTAGTGGACAGTAGAAGACTATGTGGACAGTAGAAGACTCTAGTGGACAGTAGAAGACTCTAGTGGACAGTAGAAGACTCTAGTGGACAGTAGAAGGCTCTGGTGGACAGTAGAAGACTCTAGTGGACAGTAGAAGACTCTGTGGACAGTAGAATACTCTAGTGGACAGTAGAAGACTCTAGTGGACAGTAGAAGACTCTAGTGGACAGTAGAGTCTGGACAGTAGAAGACTCTAGTGGACAGTTGAGTCTGGACAGTAAAAGACTCTAGTGGACAGTAGAAGACTCTAGTGGACAGTAGAGTCTGGACAGTAGAAGACTCTAGTGGACAGTAGAGTTTGGACGGTAGAAGACTCTAGTGGACAGTAGAGTCTGGACAGTAGAAGACTCTAGTGGACAGTAGAAGACTCTAGTGGACGGTAGAAGACTCTAGTGGACAGTAGAAGACTCTAGTGGACAGTAGAGTCTGGACAGTAGAAGACTCTAGTGGACAGTAGAAGACTAGTGGACGGTAGAAGACTCTAGTGGACGGTAGAAGACTCTAGTGGACAGTAGGAGACTCTAGTGGACAGTAGAGTCTGGACAGTAGAAGACTCTAGTGGACAGTAGAGTTTGGACAGTAGAAGACTCTAGTGGACTGTAGAGTCTGGACAGTAGAAAACAAGTGGACAGTAGAAGACTCTAGTGGACAGTAGAAGACTCTAGTGGACAGTAGAAGACTCTAGTGGACAGTAGAAGACTCTAGTGGACAGTAGACTCTGGACAGTAGAAGACTCTAGTGGACAGTAGAATTTGGACAGTAGAAAACTCTAGTGGACAGTAGAGTCTGGACAGTAGAAGACTCTAGTGGACAGACGCTAGTGGACAGTAGAAGACTCTAGTGGACAGTAGAAGACTCTAGTGGACGGTAGAAGACTGTAGTGGACAGTAGAAGACTCTAGTGGACGTTAGAAGACTCTAGTGGACAGTAGAGTCTGGACAGAGGAAGACTCTAGTGGACAGTAGAGTCTGGACAATAGAAGACTTTAGTGGACAGTAGAGTCAGGACAGTAGAAAACTCTAGTGGACAGTAGAAGACTCTAGTGGACAGTAGAAGACTCTATTGGACAGTAGAGTCTGGATAGTAGAAGACTCTAGTGGACAGTAGAAGACTCTGTGGACAGTAGAAGACTCTAGTGGACAGTAGAAGACTCTAGTGGACAGTAGCAGACTCTAGTGGACAGTAGAAGACTATGTGGACAGTAGAAGACTCTAGTGGACAGTAGAAGACTCTAGTGGACAGTAGAAGACTCTGGTGGACAGTAGAAGACTCTAGTTGACAGTAGAAGACTCTAGTGGTCGGTAGAAGACTCTAGCGGACGGTAGAAGACTCTATTGGATGGTAGAAGACTCTAGTGGACAGTAGAAGACTCTAGTGGACAGTAGCAGACTCTAGTGGACAGTAGAAGACTATGTGGACAGTAGAAGACTCTAGTGGACAGTAGAAGACTCTAGTGGACAGTAGAATACTCTGGTGGACAGTAGAAGACTCTGGTGGACAGTAGAAGACTCTAGTGGACAGTAGAAGACTCTAGTGGACGGTAGAAGACTCTAGCGGACGGTAGAAGACTCTATTGGACGGTAGAAGACTCTAGTGGACAGTAGAAGACACTAGTGGACGGTAGAAGACTCTAGTGGACGGTAGAAGACGCTAGTGGACAGTAGAACCCTCTAGTGGACAGTAGACTCTGGACAGTAGACTCTGGACAGTAGAAGACTCTAGTGGACAGTATAAGACTCTAGTGGACAGTAGAAGACTCTAGTGGACGGTAGAAGACTCTAGTGGACTGTAGAAGACTCTGGTGGACAGTAGAAGACTCTAGTGGACAGTAGAAGACTCTGTGGACAGTAGAAGACTCTGTGGACAGTAGAATACTCTAGTGCACAGTAGAAGACTCTAGTGGACAGTAGAAGACTCTAGTGGACAGTAGAGTCTGGACAGTAAAAGACTCTAGTGGACAGTAGAAGACTCTAGTGGACAGTAGACCCTGGACAGTAGAAGACTCTAGTGGACAGTAGAATTTGGACAGTAGAAAACTCTAGTGGACAGTAGAGTCTGGACAGTAGAAGACTCTAGTGGACAGACGCTAGTGGACAGTAGAAGACTCTAGTGGACAGTAGAAGACTCTAGTGGACGGTAGAAGACTGTAGTGGACAGTAGAAGACTCTAGTGGACGTTAGAAGACTCTAGTGGACAGTAGAAGACTCTAGTGGACAGTAGAGTCTGGACAGAGGAAGACTCTAGTGGACAGTAGAGTCTGGACAATAGAAGACTTTAGTGGACAGTAGAGTCTGGACAGTAGAAAACTCTAGTGGACAGTAGAAGACTCTAGTGGACAGTAGAAGACTCTATTGGACAGTAGAGTCTGGATAGTAGAAGACTCTAGTGGACAGTAGAAGACTCTGTGGACAGTAGAAGACTCTAGTGGACAGTAGAAGACTCTAGTGGACAGTAGCAGACTCTAGTGGACAGTAGAAGACTATGTGGACAGTAGAAGACTATGTGGACAGTAGAATACTCTAGTGGACAGTAGAAGACTCTAGTGGACAGTAGAAGGCTCTGGTGGACAGTAGAAGAATCTAGTGGACAGTAGACTCTGGACATATAAAACTCTAGTGGACAGTAGAAGACTCTAGTGGACTGTAGAAGACTACTGGACGGTAGAAGACTGTGTGGATGGTAGAAGACTCTAGTGGACAGTAGAAGAATCTAGTGGACAGTAGACTCTGGACATATAAAACTCTAGTGGACAGTAGAAGACTCTAGTGGACCTTAGAAGACTCTAGTTGACGGTAGAAGACTCTAGTGGACAGTAGAAGACTCTAGTGGACAGTAACAGACTCTAGTGGACAGTAGAAGACTATGTGGACAGTAGAAGACTCTAGTGGACAGTAGAAGACTCTAGTGGACAGTAGAAGACTCTAGTGGACAGTAGAAGGCTCTGGTGGACAGTAGAAGACTCTAGTGGACAGTAGAAGACTCTGTGGACAGTAGAATACTCTAGTGGACAGTAGAAGACTCTAGTGGACAGTAGAAGACTCTAGTGGACAGTAGAGTCTGGACAGTAGAAGACTCTAGTGGACAGTTGAGTCTGGACAGTAAAAGACTCTAGTGGACAGTAGAAGACTCTAGTGGACAGTAGAGTCTGGACAGTAGAAGACTCTAGTGGACAGTAGAGTTTGGACGGTAGAAGACTCTAGTGGACAGTAGAGTCTGGACAGTAGAAGACTCTAGTGGACAGTAGAAGACTCTAGTGGACGGTAGAAGACTCTAGTGGACAGTAGAAGACTCTAGTGGACAGTAGAGTCTGGACAGTAGAAGACTCTAGTGGACAGTAGAAGACTCTAGTGGACGGTAGAAGACTCTAGTGGACGGTAGAAGACTCTAGTGGACAGTAGGAGACTCTAGTGGACAGTAGAGTCTGGACAGTAGAAGACTCTAGTGGACAGTAGAGTTTGGACAGTAGAAGACTCTAGTGGACTGTAGAGTCTGGACAGTAGAAGACTTTGGTGGACAGTAGAGTCTGGACAGTAGAAAACAAGTGGACAGTAGAAGACTCTAGTGGACAGTAGAAGACTCTAGTGGACAGTAGAAGACTCTAGTGGACAGTAGAAGACTCTGGTGGACAGTAGAAGACTCTAGTGGACAGTAGAATACTCTAGTGGACAGTAGAAGACTCTAGTGGACAGTAGAAGACTCTAGTGGACAGTAGAGTCTGGACAGTAGAAGACTCTAGTGGACAGTTGAGTCTGGACAGTAAAAGACTCTAGTGGACAGTCGAAGACTCTAGTGGACAGTAGAGTCTGGACAGTAGAAGACTCTAGTGGACAGTAGAGTTTGGACAGTAGAAGACTCTAGTGGACAGTAGAGTCCGGACAGTAGAAGACTCTAGTGGACAGACGCTAGTGGACAGTAGAAGACTCTAGTGGACAGTAGAAGACTCTAGTGGACGGTAGAAGACTGTAGTGGAGAGTAGAAGACTCTAGTGGACGGTAGAAGACTCTAGTGGAAGGTAGAAGACTCTAGTGGACAGTAGAAGACTCTAGTGGACAGTAGAGTCTGGACAGTAGAAGACTCTAGTGGACAGTAGAAGACTCTAGTGGACGGTAGAAGACTCTAGTGGACGGTAGAAGACTCTAGTGGACAGTAGGAGACTCTAGTGGACAGTAGAGTCTGGACAGTAGAAGACTCTAGTGGACAGTAGAGTTTGGACAGTAGAAGACTCTAGTGGACAGTAGAGTCTGGACAGTAGAAGACTTTAGTGGACAGTAGAGTCTGGACAGTAGAAAACTAGTGGACAGTAGAAGACTCTAGTGGACAGTAGAAGACTCTAGTGGACAGTAGAGTCTGGATAGTAGAAGACTCTAGTGGACAGTAGAAGACTCTAGTGGACAGTAGAGTTTGGACAGTAGAAGACTCTAGTGGACTGTAGAGTCTGGACAGTAGAAGACTTTGGTGGACAGTAGAGTCTGGACAGTAGAAAACTAGTGGACAGTAGAAGACTCTAGTGGACAGTAGAAGACTCTAGTGGACAGTAGAATACTCTAGTGGACAGTAGCAGACTCTAGTGGACAGTAGAAGACTATGTGGACAGTAGAAGACTCTAGTGGACAGTAGAAGACTCTAGTGGACAGTAGAAGACTCTGGTGGACAGTAGAACACTCTAGTGGACAGTAGAAGACTCTCTGGACAGTAGAAGACTCTAGTGGAAAGTAGAAGACTCTAGTGGACAGTAGAAGACTCTAGTGGACAGTAGAAGACTCTAGTGGACAGTAGAGTCTGGACAGTAGAAGACTCTAGTGGACAGTAGAAGACGCTAGTGGACAGTAGAAGACTCTAGTGGACAGTAGAAGACTCTAGTGGACAGTAGAAGACGCTAGTGGACAGTAGAAGACTCTAGTGGACGGTAGAAGACTCTAGTGGACAGTAGAAGACTCTGTGGACAGTAGAAGACTCTAGTGGACAGTAGAAGACTCTAGTGGACAGTAGAAGACTCTGGTGGACAGTAGAAGACTCTAGTGGACAGTAGAATACTCTAGTGGACAGTAGAAGACTCTAGTGGACAGTAGAAGACTCTAGTGGACAGTAGAGTCTGGACAGTAGAAGACTCTAGTGGACAGTTGAGTCTGGACAGTAAAAGACTAGTGGACAGTCGAAGACTCTAGTGGACAGTAGAGTCTGGACAGTAGAAGACTCTAGTGGACAGTAGAGTTTGGACAGTAGAAGACTCTAGTGGACAGTAGAGTCCGGACAGTAGAAGACTCTAGTGGACAGACGCTAGTGGACAGTAGAAGACTCTAGTGGACAGTAGAAGACTCTAGTGGACGGTAGAAGACTGTAGTGGAGAGTAGAAGACTCTAGTGGACGGTAGAAGACTCTAGTGGACGGTAGAAGACTCTAGTGGACAGTAGAAGACTCTAGTGGACAGTAGAGTCTGGACAGTAGAAGACTCTAGTGGACAGTAGAAGACTCTAGTGGACGGTAGAAGACTCTAGTGGACGGTAGAAGACTCTAGTGGACAGTAGGAGACTCTAGTGGACAGTAGAGTCTGGACAGTAGAAGACTCTAGTGGACAGTAGAGTTTGGACAGTAGAAGACTCTAGTGGGCAGTAGAGTCTGGACAGTAGAAGACTTTAGTGGACAGTAGAGTCTGGACAGTAGAAAACTAGTGGACAGTAGAAGACTCTAGTGGACAGTAGAAGACTCTAGTGGACAGTAGAGTCTGGATAGTAGAAGACTCTAGTGGACAGTAGAAGACTCTGTGGACAGTAGAATACTCTAGTGCACAGTAGAAGACTCTAGTGGACAGTAGAAGACTCTAGTGGACAGTAGAGTCTGGACAGTAAAAGACTCTAGTGGACAGTAGAAGACTCTAGTGGACAGTAGACCCTGGACAGTAGAAGACTCTAGTGGACAGTAGAATTTGGACAGTAGAAAACTCTAGTGGACAGTAGAGTCTGGACAGTAGAAGACTCTAGTGGACAGACGCTAGTGGACAGTAGAAGACTCTAGTGGACAGTAGAAGACTCTAGTGGACGGTAGAAGACTGTAGTGGACAGTAGAAGACTCTAGTGGACGTTAGAAGACTCTAGTGGACAGTAGAAGACTCTAGTGGACAGTAGAGTCTGGACAGAGGAAGACTCTAGTGGACAGTAGAGTCTGGACAATAGAAGACTTTAGTGGACAGTAGAGTCTGGACAGTAGAAAACTCTAGTGGACAGTAGAAGACTCTAGTGGACAGTAGAAGACTCTATTGGACAGTAGAGTCTGGATAGTAGAAGACTCTAGTGGACAGTAGAAGACTCTGTGGACAGTAGAAGACTCTAGTGGACAGTAGAAGACTCTAGTGGACAGTAGCAGACTCTAGTGGACAGTAGAAGACTATGTGGACAGTAGAAGACTATGTGGACAGTAGAATACTCTAGTGGACAGTAGAAGACTCTAGTGGACAGTAGAAGGCTCTGGTGGACAGTAGAAGAATCTAGTGGACAGTAGACTCTGGACATATAAAACTCTAGTGGACAGTAGAAGACTCTAGTGGACTGTAGAAGACTACTGGACGGTAGAAGACTGTGTGGATGGTAGAAGACTCTAGTGGACAGTAGAAGAATCTAGTGGACAGTAGAAGACTCTAGTGGACAGTAACAGACTCTAGTGGACAGTAGAAGACTATGTGGACAGTAGAAGACTCTAGTGGACAGTAGAAGACTCTAGTGGACAGTAGAAGACTCTAGTGGACAGTAGAAGGCTCTGGTGGACAGTAGAAGACTCTAGTGGACAGTAGAAGACTCTGTGGACAGTAGAATACTCTAGTGGACAGTAGAAGACTCTAGTGGACAGTAGAAGACTCTAGTGGACAGTAGAGTCTGGACAGTAGAAGACTCTAGTGGACAGTTGAGTCTGGACAGTAAAAGACTCTAGTGGACAGTAGAAGACTCTAGTGGACAGTAGAGTCTGGACCGTAGAAGACTCTAGTGGACAGTAGAGTTTGGACAGTAGAAGACTCTAGTGGACAGTAGAGTCTGGACAGTAGAAGACTCTAGTGGACAGTAGAAGACTCTAGTGGACGGTAGAAGACTCTAGTGGACAGTAGAAGACTCTAGTGGACAGTAGAGTCTGGACAGTAGAAGACTCTAGTGGACAGTAGAAGACTCTAGTGGACGGTAGAAGACTCTAGTGGACGGTAGAAGACTCTAGTGGACAGTAGGAGACTCTAGTGGACAGTAGAGTCTGGACAGTAGAAGACTCTAGTGGACAGTAGAGTTTGGACAGTAGAAGACTCTAGTGGACTGTAGAGTCTGGACAGTAGAAGACTTTGGTGGACAGTAGAGTCTGGACAGTAGAAAACTAGTGGACAGTAGAAGACTCTAGTGGACAGTAGAAGACTCTAGTGGACAGTAGAAGACTCTAGTGGACATTAGAAGACTCTGGTGGACAGTAGAAGACTCTAGTGGACAGTAGAATACTCTAGTGGACAGTAGAAGACTCTAGTGGACAGTAGAAGACTCTAGTGGACAGTAGAGTCTGGACAGTAGAAGACTCTAGTGGACAGTTGAGTCTGGACAGTAAAAGACTCTAGTGGACAGTCGAAGACTCTAGTGGACAGTAGAGTCTGGACAGTAGAAGACTCTAGTGGACAGTAGAGTTTGGACAGTAGAAGACTCTAGTGGACAGTAGAGTCCGGACAGTAGAAGACTCTAGTGGACAGACGCTAGTGGACAGTAGAAGACTCTAGTGGACAGTAGAAGACTCTAGTGGACGGTAGAAGACTGTAGTGGAGAGTAGAAGACTCTAGTGGACGGTAGAAGACTCTAGTGGACGGTAGAAGACTCTAGTGGACAGTAGAAGACTCTAGTGGACAGTAGAGTCTGGACAGTAGAAGACTCTAGTGGACAGTAGAAGACTCTAGTGGACGGTAGAAGACTCTAGTGGACGGTAGAAGACTCTAGTGGACAGTAGGAGACTCTAGTGGACAGTAGAGTCTGGACAGTAGAAGACTCTAGTGGACAGTAGAGTTTGGACAGTAGAAGACTCTAGTGGACAGTAGAGTCTGGACAGTAGAAGACTTTAGTGGACAGTAGAGTCTGGACAGTAGAAAACTAGTGGACAGTAGAAGACTCTAGTGGACAGTAGAAGACTCTAGTGGACAGTAGAGTCTGGATAGTAGAAGACTCTAGTGGACAGTAGAAGACTCTAGTGGACAGTAGAGTTTGGACAGTAGAAGACTCTAGTGGACTGTAGAGTCTGGACAGTAGAAGACTTTGGTGGACAGTAGAATCTGGACAGTAGAAAACTAGTGGACAGTAGAAGACTCTAGTGGACAGTAGAAGACTCTAGTGGACAGTAGAATACTCTAGTGGACAGTAGCAGACTCTAGTGGACAGTAGAAGACTATGTGGACAGTAGAAGACTCTAGTGGACAGTAGAAGACTCTAGTGGACAGTAGAAGACTCTGGTGGACAGTAGAACACTCTAGTGGACAGTAGAAGACTCTCTGGACAGTAGAAGACTCTAGTGGACAGTAGAAGACTCTAGTGGACAGTAGAAGACTCTAGTGGACAGTAGAAGACTCTAGTGGACAGTAGAGTCTGGACAGTAGAAGACTCTAGTGGACAGTAGAAGACGCTAGTGGACAGTAGAAGACTCTAGTGGACAGTAGAAGACTCTAGTGGACAGTAGAAGACGCTAGTGGACAGTAGAAGACTCTAGTGGACGGTAGAAGACTCTAGTGGACAGTAGAAGACTCTGTGGACAGTAGAAGACTCTAGTGGACAGTAGAAGACTCTAGTGGACAGTAGAAGACTCTGGTGGACAGTAGAAGACTCTAGTGGACAGTAGAATACTCTAGTGGACAGTAGAAGACTCTAGTGGACAGTAGAAGACTCTAGTGGACAGTAGAAGACTCTAGTGGACAGTAGAGTCTGGACAGTAGAAGACTCTAGTGGACAGTTGAGTCTGGACAGTAAAAGACTAGTGGACAGTCGAAGACTCTAGTGGACAGTAGAGTCTGGACAGTAGAAGACTCTAGTGGACAGTAGAGTTTGGACAGTAGAAGACTCTAGTGGACAGTAGAGTCCGGACAGTAGAAGACTCTAGTGGACAGACGCTAGTGGACAGTAGAAGACTCTAGTGGACAGTAGAAGACTCTAGTGGACGGTAGAAGACTGTAGTGGAGAGTAGAAGACTCTAGTGGACGGTAGAAGACTCTAGTGGACGGTAGAAGACTCTAGTGGACAGTAGAAGACTCTAGTGGACAGTAGAGTCTGGACAGTAGAAGACTCTAGTGGACAGTAGAAGACTCTAGTGGACGCTAGAAGACTCTAGTGGACGGTAGAAGACTCTAGTGGACAGTAGGAGACTCTAGTGGACAGTAGAGTCTGGACAGTAGAAGACTCTAGTGGACAGTAGAGTTTGGACAGTAGAAGACTCTAGTGGACAGTAGAGTCTGGACAGTAGAAGACTTTAGTGGACAGTAGAGTCTGGACAGTAGAAAACTAGTGGACAGTAGAAGACTCTAGTGGACAGTAGAAGACTCTAGTGGACAGTAGAGTCTGGATAGTAGAAGACTCTAGTGGACAGTAGAAGACTCTGTGGACAGTAGAAGACTCTAGTGGACAGTAGAAGACTCTAGTGGACAGTAGCAGACTCTAGTGGACAGTAGAAGACTATGTGGACAGTAGAAGACTCTAGTGGACAGTAGAAGACTCTAGTGGACAGTAGAAGACTCTGGTGGACAGTAGAACACTCTAGTGGACAGTAGAAGACTCTCTGGACAGTAGAAGACTCTAGTGGACAGTAGAAGACTCTAGTGGACAGTAGAGTCTGGACAGTAGAAGACTCTAGTGGACAGTAGAAGACGCTAGTGGACAGTAGAAGACTCTAGTGGACAGTAGAAGACTCTAGTGGACAGTAGAAGACGCTAGTGGACAGTAGAAGACTCTAGTGGACGGTAGAAGACTCTAGTGGACAGTAGAAGACTCTAGTGGACAGTAGAAGACTCGAGTGGAATGTAGAAGACTCTAGTGGACTGTAGAAGACTCAAGTGGACAGTGGAGTCTGGACAGTAGAAGACTCTAGTGGACGTAGAAGACTCTATTGGACGGTAGAAGACTCTAGTGGACAATAGAAGACTCTAGTGGACAGTAGAAGACTCCAGTGGACAGTAGAGTCTGGATAGTAGAAGACTCTAGATGACAGTAGAAGACTCTGTGGACAGTAGAAGACCCTAGTGGACAGTAGAAGACTCTAGTGGACAGTAGAAGACTCTAATGGACGGTAGAAGACTCTAGTTGACAGTAGAAGACTCTAGTGGACAGTAGAAGACTCTCTGGACAGTAGAAGACTCTAGTGGACGGTAGAAGACTCTAATGGACGGTAGAAGACTCTAGTGGACGGTAGAAGACTCTGTGGACAGTAGAAGACTCTAGTGGACAGTAGAAGACTCTAGTGGACAGTAGAGTCTGGACAGTAGAAGACTCTAGTGGACAGTAGAAGACTCTAGTGGACAGTAGAGTCTGAACAGTAGAAGACTCTAGTGGACAGTAGAGTTTGGACAGTAGAAGACTTGTAATGGCAGAAAATGGGTCATGTCATGTCATTCTAATGTTGTTTTAGGCCATGACATGTCACGGAATTAATATCTTTGTTGTTCTCCTGTGCAGATGGGATAAGAATATGAGGTCCTGATTATACTGAATATCTACTGTCCGGCGCCTCTTAATCATCAATTAATGCGTCAGGACCGGATTCAGTGTGGAAATGGTCTTTGATTAAACCTCTGAAGAGATGGCTGGAACCGTCACAGACGTGATAGTCTGGTCTATCTCTTTTTGAGCTGATTTGGGTTGTGATTATGTTATGTTTGTTACCACCTATAAAAGGTGTACTTTGTAAATTGTAAAGTTAGGTAGGGACAGAACGAACTTGTCTTAGGGAAAGTGAGGGTGTTTATCCACTGTGCACGTGAATAAACTTCCACCTTTTGAGAGAGACCGAGAGACTCTGTTTCTGCTTCAAGTTATTGCCTGGTTACTCTTTACTTGATCATTGTTTACAGGAAACTGCCGTAACAGACTCTAGTGAACAGTAGAGTCTGGACAGTAGAAGACTCTAGTGGACATTAGAAGATGCTAGTAGACAGTAGAAGACTCTAGTGGACAGTAGAAGACTCTAGTGGACAGTAGAGTCTGGACAGTAGAAGACGCTAGTGGACAGTAGAAGACTCTAGTGGACAGTAGAAGACTCTAGTGGACGGTAGAAGACTCTAGTGGACGGTAGAAGACTCTAGTGGACGTAGAAGACTCTAGTGGACGGTAGAAGACTCTAGTGGACAATAGAAGACACTAGTGGACAGTAGAGTCTGGATAGTAGAAGACTCTAGATGACAATAGAAGACTCTGTGGACAGTAGAAGACTCCAGTGGACAGTAGAAGACTCTAGTGGACAGTAGAAGAGTCTAGTGGACAGTAGAGTCTGGATAGTAGAAGACTCTAGATGACAGTAGAAGACTCTGTGGACAGTAGAAGACCCTAGTGGACAGTAGAAGACTCTAGTGGACAGTAGAAGACTCTAATGGACGGTAGAAGACTCTAGTTGACAGTAGAAGACTCTAGTGGACAGTAGAAGACTCTCTGGACAGTAGAAGACTCTAGTGGACGGTAGAAGACTCTAATGGACGGTAGAAGACTCTAGTGGACAGTAGAAGACTCTAGTGGACAGTAGAAGACTCTGTGGACAGTAGAAGACTCTAGTGGACAGTAGAAGACTCTAGTGGACGGTAGAAGACTCTAATGGACGGTAGAAGAGTCTAGTGGACAGTAGAAGACTCTAGTGGACAGTAGAAGACTCTAGTGGACAGTAGAGTCTGGACAGTAGAAGACTCTAGTGGACAGTAGAAGATGCTAGTGGACAGTAGAAGACTCTAGTGGACAGTAGAGTCTGGACAGTAGAAGACGCTAGTGGACAGTAGAAGACTCTAGTGGACAGTAGAAGACTCTATTGGACGGTAGAAGACTCTAGTGGACGGTAGAGTTTGGACAGTAGAAGACTAGTGGACAGTAGAGTCTGGACAGTAGAAGACTCTAGTGGACAGTAGAATACGCTAGTGGACAGTAGAGTCTGGACAGTAGAAGACGCTAGTGGACAGTAGAAGACTCTAGTGGACAGTAGAAGACTCTAGTGGACGGTAGAAGACTCTAATGGACGGTAGAAGACTCTAGTGGACGGTAGAAGACTCTAGTGGACGGTAGAAGACTCTAGTGGACAGTAGAAGCACTGTCCAGGGGACACGTCGTGTAACTCGTGTTCTCTATATTTTTAGTTTCAAACCACTGTGTTTTATTACAATCAGACTCATATTCACTGAGATATTAGTCTAATTAGTCCCACAGTGGACCGCGGGGTGCGCCGCGCGCCCGGTTCAAAAGACGCATCACTACCGCGTTTATTTATGGGTAAATATCATGTTCCAACGTGGCACCTGTGGTTTATTGACAGGTGCGGCCCGTAAATGGACAAGTTCTATTTTCTTCGTAAACATCGTGTGCGTGACTTTTATTCAGGAGCGCTGTTTGTATCATTGGCTGGACACCTCACATTGACACCTGTCAGTGACACCTGTCAGTGTGTCCAGCCAATGATACAATACGGTTTACATACGCTACACAGCCAATCAGAGCATTGATAGTGCATAAGTGCCCTGCCCTCACAGGTTCTAGCTAACAATAATGGGCGGAGTTAAAAGACACACCCCCTCATCCTGGTGAAAGGAACGGGCAGCGCCAGCGACACATCCACTCACCAAGACAAGTCCAAAAGAAATGTGGTTCTTTTAGGAATGAACAGCTTGTGCCACTGGACCACAGGCCAAAGCAGGACTCTCACATATATAACATATATATATATAATATATAACTACTATACATGAATGAACAACAGGAGATTTGTATTTTTCACCTAATTTCTTGTAACAAAATTAAACTAATACAAATTGCTGCTGTAATTTGATTCTTTTAATGTGACGATGCAAGGTTTTGAACAGGCGTGGGCGCGGCCACAGCGTGCACATCTGATGTTCCTCACTGTGGTCCTCGGTGTGCACAGGGAGCCAGTGTGCTTGCCCAGACACATAAAGAATTTGAGGGAACATTGGTCTTGAGCCTTGTTCACACCGCTGCGTCCAAAGCGTAAAGTTTACATTCAAAATTAATGTGGACGCGCGCCTTGGGCGTTTTGAGCATCGGACGCGGCGCGTCAGTGGCGTTTAAGCGTCGTCCAAAGCGTCGGACGCAGTAAAGTTGAACAAAGCTAAACTTTTTTGCGGCAGACGCGGCGCAGCAGCCAGAGGCTATGCTAATAAATGCAAATAATAACACAGTTTAACAAGCCTAATTTCCAACTGTCCAGGTTTTATGTTTTAGACTCAGACGACCCGGAAGAAGACCCAAAACAAACCCCGTAACAATAATGATAGCAAATCATGGTATTGACTAAACTCTGCTCAGCTCTGAAGTATCTGCGGGGCCCAGACGAGCCCCGGAGCCCGGGGACTTTGTAAAGTTAATGCACCAAAGCCACTTTCTCCTCCTGTTCTTCCATCGCACAGCTACAGGAAACACAACAACCCTCCACTGAGCATGTGCGCTCAGTGCACTGGACTGGACGCTGGACACTGGACACTGGACACTGGACCCTGGACACTGGACGCTGGACACTGGACACTGGACGCTGGACGCTGGACACTGGACGCTGGACACTGGACGCTGGACACTGGACACTGGACGTGCGTCTGCTGCTGAGTTGATTTTTGGGGCGTGTTATGGAAAAATAAGAATAAGAATCTGGCCCTCTGCCTGGTTTCAATTTCGATTCAATTCTAATTCAATTCAATTCATTTTTGTGACGCCCAAAGCCACAGCCTGACATCTACATGTCTGGACACCCTCACACCAGAGCAATCAGCTGCTTTGTTCTTCAGAGCCGGTAAACTTCCTGCCTTCCCAATCGAATAAAAGGAACCACGGGTGTCCAGGACGAGCCTGTTCTCTAAGGTGTCGGCAGTCAAAATGTAAATGTAAACCCTGTAGTCTCTGGTTGTCCTTTTGCCTGTGCCATTTGCATCTATGTCCTCTAAGACCTGCTTGTGAATTGTAAATGTGGAATAGTCATGTGACCATCTGTGATTAAAGGAAGGGGACAGAGGTGGGACAGGAGGACTTGGGAGACATTTTGGGAAGCAGGCAAGAGACAGACGCGTGGACTCGGCCTTCCATGAGAATGGCCGAGTCCACACGAGTTTCTTTCTGATTCAGCCACAAGATTAAACAGTTTACTTTTGAAACGAGACAACTTGCTTCTTTGTCTTATCGAGAGATTTTTGCCACCACAGACGTCCAACTCCTGCGTCGTGCGTGAATTGGACGCCGCGGTCTGAACGCTCCTTAAGACACAAACTTGGAACGTTTTGTGAATCGCTGAGCTCGTTCTGGGAAGTATAAGAATAAACCATGGGCTTCAGTGGCTTCAGTGGCGGCTTCAGTGGCTTCAGTGGCTTCAGTAGCTTCAGTGGCTCAGGCCCTGAACATGGAGAACTGTTCCAAAGTGAAGCCTCCTGGGGCGGGGCCGGTTGAAACGTGGTTTACACACATGTGGCCCCTCACGGCCCCTGTAACACACTCCCCACTATAAATCCTCCAGATGTGGCAGTGGAGGCTGCACATCTGCAGCTGTGGCCTTCACTGCCCTCTGAGACGGGCAGATGTCCTGACGGGCCCTGAACGCTGCACAGAGCGATTACACGAGGGAGGATTCTAGGGAAATGTCAAATCTGCTCATCCTGGAGGACAGAGTGGTTTAAATGTGCAGAGCTGGAGCTGAAGGAGCTTTAACTTCATAATGAGCATTTAGGATCTGACTTTTCTAATAACTATTGCAATGGGGATATCTTTTTATCCCATTATTATATTATTATAGATCTTGAATGAATTGTCAGTGGCTCTAACATTGATGTGCGTTTTGTGTTTCTACATATGAAATAATATAAACACTATTGAAGATTAACTTTCACCATAAAATTGTGATGAAAATAACAATAATGCAGTAGTAGTAATTCTTATTGCTTAAAACAATGTGCTGAGGTTTTTGCAGGAAACACAAACTTGTTTTCTTTATGAATAATTCTATCATCATCAAATTAGATGCTCAAGAAACAGAAGTATTTACTCTACAAAGAAATAACTTCACAACATTTGCTTATGTTACTGCTTTGATTTATGATGTCCTGTGCTCTTTTATGTGGTGCTGAGCAGAAGATGAATTTCTTTGACAATAAAGCTATAATATTCTTTAAAGGAGCTTTTTATTTAGTATTGAACTGTAACATAAGCTGATCATTATTTTACAATCTGTTCATTGATGTTCAATATTGATCTAAAACGACTCAGTAACAGAAACAGGTCTGTTGAACTGATAAGCCCCGCCTCTTCATAGTGATAAGCCCCGCCTCTTCATAGTGATAAGCCCCGCCTCTTCATAGTGATAAGCCCCGCCTCTTTATAGTGATAAGCTCCGCCTCTTGTCATTTACATGATTTTATGTTTGGGGGTTAGTGGGATTGTGGCATTTTAGAACTTGCTGTATCAATAGCCTTCATTTTTCAAATCATCTCACTACAGGGATGTGGGCGGGGACAGGGGGTAGTTGAAAACAGGATTTTCCTGAGCATTGGAGCTGCAGTTACAGGACAATACCGGATCACACAAACATGCAGGAATCAATCAAATACAACTCTGAGTAAACTCATGATGTGTAAACTCATGAAGAGGAAACACTGTGTAACTGTATATATAATATGTATAACTAATATGTATAACTAATATGTATATATAATATGTATATATAATATGTATATATCATATTATAACTAATTGTATATATAATATGTATATATCATATGTATATAGCATATGTATTTAGCATATGTATATATAATATGTATATAACTGCGGAGAACAGTCGTCTTACCCGGAGATCGTCACGTTATCCCGGCGGACATCCTAAGATTTTTATAAGAGATCTTCTACTGAGAGTGTTTTTCAAACTTCCTATAAGTTATTTGTTCTTTTCTTCTGTATCTACCTCTGTATCTACCTGCGTTGCATCAATGGAATTTCCCCATGTGGGACAATAAAGGAATATCTTAATACGTGCCCTTTAATGCTGCTCCAGCGAGACAACATTTTCAGAGTGATCAGAGTGATTACACTGGGGATGATTTTGGTGAGTGAAATCTGATTATCCCTGAGCCCGTGGGCCATTGGCCAGTCCCAGAGAGAGTGAGAGGGAGGAGGAGAGAGGAGGAGAGAGGGAGGAGGAGAGAGGGAGGAGAGAGGAGGAGAGAGGGAGGAGAGAGGGAGGAGGAGGGAGGAGGAGAGAGGGAGGAGAGAGAGAGAGAGAGAGGGGGAGGGAGGAGAGAGGGAGGAGGAGAGAGGAAGGAGGAGAGAGGAGGAGAGAGGGAGGAAGAGGGGGAGAAGAGGGGAGGGGGAGGAGAGGGGGAGAGAGGGAGGGGGAGGGGTTACAGAGCAGAGAGGAGCCAAGCAGGGCTGAGCAGCAGCTGTGTGCATCAGGACAACAGCACCGACAGCAGCAGCAGCAGCAGCAGCAGCAGCACCAGCACCACCAACACCAGCAGCACCACCAGCACCACCAGCAGCACCACCAGCAGCAGCAGCAGCAGCAGCAGCAGCAGCAGCACCAGCAGCACCACCACCAGCACCACCAGCACCACCAGCAGCACCACCAGCAGCAGCAGCAGCAGCAGCAGCAGCACCAGCAGCACCACCAGCCGCAGCAGCACCACCAGCACCACCAGCACCACCAGCACCACCCCAGCAGTCACAACACCTTCAGGCCCTTCACTCGCCTCTCCTCCGCTCAGGACTCCGAGGGTTCATGGGATGCACTATTTACGCTGCCAGCCATAAGGCCCTGCCCACCGACGAGGTCCCGGGGCAGGACCACTACTGCCAGCTGCCCCACTACAGGAACCACCTCCATGGGAACTGCAGCCAGAGGATTGCAGCCTACAGAGCCCGGTAGGTCCACTCCACACCCGGGTTCATTCTGTGATGCTTTGAGTCAGTGGTGGAAAGCAACAAAGTACAATTCTTGGTCCAAAATGCTTTTAAAATTGTGTTTAAAAGTATCTTATCTATAAGTGATTTGAGTGGTATTTTCACTTCTACTTAAAGCAACAGTATGGCATTTTCTGGAGGTAGAAAATCACTTGCATGATTCTATGTAAATAAAGAATAAACCAAAATGTTGTTAAGTGCATTTTGGCTAAAAAGTTATTGGGGCAGCAGCACTTATACGTGTAGTAACCGAGTACAATTCAAACCATGTAACTGTACTTATGAGTACTACACATTTGCATATGTACATTTTACAGCGGATACTTTGAGAGCAGGTGTCTACTTTCTGTTGTATTACAGTTTTGAGTCCAAGACCAGGTTTAGAGCAAACGAGTTTCTCTCTTTATCAAGATTTAAGGCTTTAACAGTTCTCAAAACTAGGTACTTCAATACTTTTACTTGAGTAGAGTTTTGAATATGATACTTTTCCTTTTTTTGTTCGCGTATGTGTACTTTTATTTACGTGACGGACTGGAGTGAAACTTAGTAAATAATAGAAGCCACAAGCTCCAGAGTGAGGATGACATCATTTATGTCCTTCCCTGTGCAGTCTGCAGAGTCCAACACCAGACTGAGGTCACTCACAGGTCACTCACAGGTCACTCACAGGTCACTCACAGGTCACCAGCTATAGTCTTGCTCAAAGCTCTCTTCTGAGATCTCTGTGAGATTTGAGTATATTCTACTTCTAACAGAACATGGTGTTGTGAGTTTGAACCTGCAGCCAAAACAATGGAATGGAATTATATCACAATGGGATGGGTGCTCGACGGCGAGCAACTGGTGGCCGGGTCTTTCCCCACGGGGCCCGGCCGGGCACAGCCCGAACGAGCGACGTGGGGCCGTCCTCCCGTGGGCCCACCACCCGCAGGAGGATCCATAAGGGGCCGGTGCAGAGAGATCTGGGCGGCAGTCGACGGCAGGGGCCTCAACGACCAGATCTCCGGATGCAGAGACTAACTCTGGGGACAAGGAACGTCACCACTCTGGGGGGGAAAGAGCTTGAGCTTGTGCGGGAGGTTGAGCGATATCGATTAGATATAGTCGGCCTCACCTCCACGCACAGTTTGGGCTCTGGAACCCATCTCCTCGATAAGGGCTGGACGCTCCATATCTCTGATGTTGCCCACGGGGAGAGGCGGCGGGCAAACCGTCCGGTGCCTCAGGAGGGGGAAGCAGTGTTTTTGGCAGGTCTCCACCAACATCGTAAACGGTGTTGGTGGAGACCTGGCGACCTCGACTGGGGATGTCGTCGGATGGTGGAAGGAATACTTTGAGGACCTCCTTAATCATTCAGTCACGTCTTCTGAAGAGGAAGCAGAGACCGGGGACTCGGAGGCTGACTCGCCCATCACCCAAGCTGAAGTCACTGAGGTTGTTGGCAAAGTCCTCAGTGGCTCCGGGGGTAAATTAGATCCGCCCTGAGTACCTAAAGTCTCTGGATGTTGTAGGACTGTCTTGACTGACACGTCTCTGTAACAAGGAATGGCGGTCGGGGACCGTGCCTCTGGACTGGCAGACCGGGGTGGTGTTCCCTCTGTTCAAGAAGGGGGACCGGAGGGTGTGTTCCAACTACAGAGGGATCACACTCAGCTCATTCAGGAGGAGCAGAGTGGTTTTCGTCCCGGTCGTGGAACACTGGACCAGCTCTATACCCTCCATCGGGTGCTCAAGGGTTCATGGGAGTTTGCCCAACCAGTCCACATGTGCTTTGTGGATCTGGAGAAGGCTTTCGATCGTGTCCCTCGGGGTGTCCTTTGGGGGGTGCTCTGGGAATACGGGGTCCGGGGCCCTTTGCTCAGGGCTGTCCGGTCCCTGTATGACCGGAGCAGGAGCTGTATTCATTGCCGACAGTAAGTCAGACCTGTTCCCAGTGCATGTTGGACTCCTCAGGGCTGCCCTTTGTCACCGGTTCTGTTCATAGTTTTAATGGACAGAATATCTAGGCGCAGTCAGGGGTCGGAGGGTGTCCGGTTTGGGGACCACAGGATCTCATCTCTGCTGTTTGCAGACGATGTTGTCCTGATGGCTCCATCAAACCCGGACCTGCAGCTGCACTGGGACGAGTGTGAAGTGTCTGGGATGAGAATCAGCTCCAAATCCGAGGCCATGGTTCTCCAATCGGGAAAAGGTGGCTTGCCCTCTTCAGGTGGGTGGGGAGTCCTTGCCCCAAGTGGAGGAGTTCAAGTATCTTGGGGTCTTGTTCACGAGTGAGGGAAGGATGGAGCGTGAGATTGACAGGCGGATCGATGCAGTCGCTGCATCGACTGTTGTGGTGAAGAGGGAGCTGAGTCGAAAGGCAAAGCTCTCGATTTACCGGTCAATCTACGTTCTGACCTCATCTATGGTCATCAGCTTTGGGTAATGACCGAAAGGACAAGATCGCCGATACAAGTGGTCGAAATTAGTTTCCTCCACCAGGATGCCTCCTGGGCGCCTCCCTGGGGAGGTGTTTCGGGCATGTCCCACCGGGAAGAGGCCCTGGGGAAGACCCAGGACACGCTGGAGGGACTATGCCTCTCAGCTGGCCTGGGAACGCCTCGGGATCCCCCCGGAGGAATTGGGTGAAGTGTCTGGGGAGGGCGAAGTCTGGGAGTCCCTGCTTAGACTGCTGCCCCCGCGACCCGGCCCCGGATAAGCGGAATTAAATGGATGGATGATATATCACAATATTCCAAATTTAAAATTGCCCTGAATGCAAATTAATTATGAATAATATGCAGTGTATGACCCAGCTCTAGTTGGAATATGTCCTGTGCACAGAGAATCAGTTGGTTATTTATTTTTGAAATGGCTAGCTCAGTGTTAGCATGAATTCATCTCTATGGGATTCTTACTGTCAGTCTAAAACAAATAAATACTGTAAGATAAGAGACACACTGTAAGCCGCACACACGGCCTCCGATCCATCAGGAAGTCAGTGCTCCCCCTGCAGGTGGAGTCAGTGCTGCACCTGCAGGTGGAGTCAGTGCTCCCCCTGCAGGTGGAGTCAGGCACGTTGAGCTGGGAGAGCTTGTCCTGGAGCAGAGCAGGGAGGATGGTGTTGAATGCAGACGCTCAAATCACTTCATGACTACACAGGTCTGTAGTCATTAAGTCCAGTAATCCGGGGCTTCTTGGGAACAGGGGCAATGATGGACGACTTGAAGCAGGCTGGGACATGGCATGACTCCAGGAAGTGCTAAAAATGCCAGTGAAGACAGGGGCCAGCTCGCCTGCGCAGTGTCTTAAGGTGGCCGGAGTCACACTGTCTTGTCCAGCAGCTTTTCGAGGGTTGGATTTCCGAAATAGTCTGCTTACATCCTGCTCCTGAACTGTGAGAGTGGTGGGGGAGGTGGGGGGGCGGTGTCAAATCTGCATTAGAAAGAGTTGAGTTGCTGGGCCAGTTTTCTGTCGTCTGCGGAAAGGGGGTCTCTGGGCTTGTACTGAGATCTATCTCTCGACACCTCCCTGCTAAATCTGTCCTTTCATCTTTGTAGCGCTCTCTATCACCGGCCCTGTGCCTCCTTCTGCCGCCTCAACTGCCTCAGTTTGGGTGTGAACAAGGTTTGTCATTGTTGAAGGTGACTTTGGTGTGTGTTGGTTTAATACTGTCCTAACAGAATCTAATGTATGACGTTACAGTGTCCGTGTACTCATCCAAACTCTCTGTGGCAACTCTGAAAACCTCCCAGTCTGTAACGTCCAAACACGCACGTAGCTCCTCCTCCACTGCCTCATTGGTCCACCTCTTAGAAGTCCTACAGGCTTGGAGAGCTTCAGCCTCTGTCTGTACGTGGGGATCGTTGTGGTGAAGAAGGAGCTGAGTTGAAAGACAAAGCTCTCAATTTACCAGTCAATCTACGTTCCTACCCTCACTTCTGGTCATGAGCTTTGGGTAATGACCAAAATTATAAGATCGCAGATACAAGCGGTCGAAATGAGTTTCCTCCACAGGGTGGCTGGGCGCTCCCTTAGAGATAGGGAGGTGTTTCGGGCATGTCCCACTGGGAAGAGGCCCCGGGGAAGACCCAGAACACGCTGGAGGAACTATGTCTCTCAGCTGGCCTGGGAACGCCTCGGGATCCCCCTGGATGAGTTGGAGGAAGTGTCTGGGGAGTAGGAAGTCTGGGAGTCCCTGCTTGGACTGCAGCCCCTTGCAGTCCCCCCGGATAAGAGGAAGAAAATGGATAGATAGACATGGGACAGTCCGAAAACATGATAATAGTGAGCTTCCTGGTTGCCTCCTAGCATTTCCCTGTAATGTGAAACATGAAAAAACAGGACACATTCTTCCAACAGAAATCTTTCTGTGACTTTGTGGTCCTCCATTGTGATGTACACCTATCTTCCCATTCTTTATCAGTCATAACTGAATTTTCCTCTCATTTTTAATATAATTAGTAGGGTGGTTGACCATATTATAATGCATTTATATAATTAGGCCGGAGCGCGACAAGCTGGCAAGAAGGCTATTAGTTCTGCAATGCCGTGCAAAGCACGGCTACTAAAGTGCGCATGCAGTGCACAAAATCAAGCGCGTAGCGCTCGCCCGCTTCCAAACACTCACTAACGGACTCTTCCACTCATGCACGTTCCGTGCATACTAATTAGTAATAGGAAAATTTAACATTTCTGTTGTAAACGGTGAAAGCGCTCGTTTGCGCTAAGTAGCTCACGAATACGTTCCCCATCTCTTGCATGTTCCGTGCATATTGAACATTGAAATTGAACATTATTACTGTATAGAGGGTCAATAACACACAGACTCAAAATTAACAAAAGTACCCGTCTGTGACCAGGGACCCACACCATCGAAGATGTATAGTTTATGATATTTGAAAAATGGGAAAGATTGTTTTCGCATCGGAATAATCTTGCTTTCTTCTTCTCGGGACCAACCTCCCTATTTTTCACCCTGTGAATATTGACGAAAAGTCAAAAAAATTTGCTCACCTCTAAAAATCGTGCCTTTCTACAGTCTGGCTATCTCCTTTTTCTAAATATGTCGGTGTAATCCCTCATTCGTCCAGGAGTGTTCCATTGTAGAAAAAAATAGACGTTTCGACTCTCATCCAAGAGTCACAATGACTCTTGGATGAGAGTCGAAACGTCTATCTTTTTCTACAATCCTTTTTCTAAAATAAAAAAATTGGCGCGTCAGCGCCCCCAAATGTACAAAAAATGCATTGAGAGATAGGAAATGGCCCCAAAAAAATCTGGTCGTAGATTCATGAAATTTGGCGCAGAGGTAGATGGTGACAAGAGAAGTAAAAAATATTCTTACGGCAACGCCGTCCGCCCAACCAAATGTCGGCCATATTGGATCAATATGTGCTAAGCATGACTCTGGATATTTTCCATATGTCATACTACTACTACGACCTCCTCCTAGAACGTTGGCCAGAAAAAGCTGAAATTTTGTGAAAATTGTGTTGAGGATTGGGACATCAAAAGTTATCCAAATTACTTTGGTATCTGTCATGATCTCTGTGCGGTGAAGCTGCAAACTGTAGCTAAAATTTCTGAAATTTCAGAAATGTTTAATTTGCTGCCGTTTTTCGCTGATAAAAGTCCAAACTGTGTCAAATTTGAATCAGTTGTTAAACCCTTTGCCCTAAACCTACTTGAAAGGGGAGAAGATGCGATAGCGTCACAGATTCAGCAGTAGTTGTAAAAAAAATTAAATTGGGGCGCGTCAGCGCCCCCTCCTCTTGCATTGTCAGGCGGGGTGGTGATGGCGGCGGCGTGGCGAGGGCCGATCATTGCCTCTTGCGGTTCAGAGTATTATAATGGCTGTTAATTTCTTAATGATTATAACTCCTTATTTGTAAATAACTAGAAAAGTCCTGTTTCTCATGTCAACGCTTTTAATTTCATTTTCTTTTACCATCTGACACAAAAAAACCTTCATATATGTTTTCTGGACTTTTGTGATGGGGCTGATCCATGGATGTATTGGGCTGATCACCTTGATCATATAATTACCAGATTTACCACTGTCTTATTAAACCAAGTCATAAGACAAATATGAGGATCTGTCATTTGCACTTTAAGAGGCGGGAGACCGTGATCCTGAGACAAGCTCTGCTCGGTCACAAACACGGGCTGGAGTAAGAGCTGGAGCTAGAGTAAGAGCAGGAGCTGGAGTAAGAGCAGGAGCTGGAGTAAGAGCAGGAGCTGGAGTAAGAGCAGGAGCTGGAGCTAGAACTGGAGCAGGAGCTGGAGCTGTTGTTGTTGTTGTTGTTGTTGTTGTTTTATGGCGGTTGGCATCCGAGTGTTGCATTACCGCCAGACTTTATTCCTCAGACTTTTCGTAGTCCTCAGACTCTGTCGTAGTCCGTAAAAGTACTCCTAGACTCTGGAGCAGGAGCAGGAGCTGGAGCTGGAGTAAGAGCTGGAGCTGGAGCTGGAGCTGCACCAGCGCTCAGACGCACAGCTCCGTCTCTGTCTCGATTAAACCGCACTAACCGGGAACACAATGGCGACTCATCCCAAACCTAAGCCCTCTCTGCCCTTTCGGACCGTGTGACTCATTTTGCGGCACTGCGGGAGGCGAAAAGCGGAGAAAACACCGAGATTCTATGAGATTCAGGTAAGAGCCGAGACATAGCATCAAGCTAGCTCCGAGGCACGAGCGCACCGGCTCATTTCAGCGTAAAAGTCCAACAGGAACTGCGCCTTACGCGTCTTATTTATTTACTACATCTTATAAACACACAACATTGTACTGATGTACTGTTACACACAACATGATGTACTGTTACACACATGATGAGCTGTTACACACAACATGATGTACTGTTACACACAACATGATGTGCTGTTAAACACAACATGAAGCGCCGTTACACACAACATGATGTACTGTTACACACAACATGATCTACTGTTACACACAACATGATGTACTGTTACACACAACATGATGTACTGTTACACACATGATGAGCTGTTACACACAACATGATGTACTGTTACACACAACATGAAGCGCCGTTACACACAACATGAAGCGCCGTTACACACAACATGATGTACTGTTACACACAACATGATCTACTGTTACACACAACATGATGTACTGTTACACACAACATGATGTACTGTTACACACATGATGAGCTGTTACACACAACATGATGTACTGTTACACACAACATGAAGCGCCGTTACACACAACATGAAGCGCCGTTACACACAACATGATGTACTGTTACACACAACATGATGTACTGTTACACACAACATGATGTACTGTTACACACAACATGATGTACTGTTACACACATGATGAGCTGTTACACACAACATGATGTACTGTTACACACAACATGATGAGCTGTTACACACAACATGATGTACTGTTACACACAACATGATGAGCTGTTACACACAACATGATGTACTGTTACACACAACATGATGTACCGTTACACACAACATGATGAGCTGTTACACACAACATGATGTACTGTTACACACAACATGATGAGCTGTTACACACAACATGATGTACTGTTACACACAACATGATGAGCTGTTACACACAACATGATGTACTGTTACACACAACATGATGTACCGTTACACACAACATGATGCGCCGTTACACACAACATGATGCGCCGTTACACACAACATGATGCGCCGTTACACACAACATGATGTACTGTTACACACAACATGATGAGCTGTTACACACAACATGATGTACTGTTACACACAACATGATGAGCTGTTACACACAACATGATGTACTGTTACACACAACATGATGTACTGTTACACACAACATGATGAGCTGTTACACACAACATGATGAGCTGTTACACACAACATGATGTACTGTTACACACAACATGATGAGCTGTTACACACAACATGATGTACTGTTACACACAGCATGATTTACTGTTACGCACAACATGATGAGCTGTTACACACAACATGATGCGCCGTTACACACAACATGATGCGCCGTTACACACAACATGATGTGCTGTTACACACAACACGATGCGCCGTTACACACAACACGATGTACTGTTACACACAACATGATGTACTGTTACACACAACATGATTTACTGTTACACACAACATGATGCGCCGTTACACACAACATGATGCGCCGTTACACACAACATGATGCGCCGTTACACACAACATGATGAGCCGTTACACACAACATGATGCGCCGTTACACACAACATGATGCGCCGTTACACACAACATGATGCGCCGTTACACACATGATGAGCTGTTACACACAACATGATGTACTGTTACACACAACATGATGCGCCGTTACACACAACATGATGCGCCGTTACACACAACATGATGTACTGTTACACACAACATGATGTACTGTTACACACAACATGATGTACTGTTACACACAACATGATAAGCTGTTACACACAACATGATAAGCCGTTACACACAACATGATGAGCCGTTACACACAACATGATGCGCCGTTACACACAACATGATGCGCCGTTACACACAACATGATGCGCCGTTACACACAACATGATGCGCCGTTACACACAACATGATGTACTGTTACACACAACATGATGTACTGTTACACACAACATGATGCGCCGTTACACGCAACATGATGAGCTGTTACACACAACATGATGTACTGTTACACACAACATGATGAGCTGTGCTGTTACACACAACATGATGTACTGTTACACACAACATGATGTACCGTTACACACAACATGATGCGCCGTTACACGCAACATGATGAGCTGTTACACACAACATGATGTACTGTTACACACAACATGATGAGCTGTGCTGTTACACACAACATGATGAGCTGTTACACACAACATGATGAGCTGCTACACACAACATGATGCGCCGTTACACACAACATGATGCGCCGTTACACACAACATGATGCGCCGTTACACACAACATGATGAGCTGTTACACACAACATGATGTACTGTTACACACAACATGATCTACTGTTACACACAACATGATGTGCTGTTACACACAACATGATGTACTGTTACACACAACATGATGAGCTGTTACACACAACATGATGTACTGTTACACACAACATGAGTTGTTACACACAACATGATGAGCTGTTACACACAACATGATTAGCTGTTACACACAACATGATGAGCTGTTACACACAACATGATGAGCTGTTACACACAATATGATGAGCTGTTACACACAACATGATGAGCTGTTACACACAACATTATGTACTATTACACACAACATGATGTACTGTTACACACAACATGATGTACTGTTACACACAACATGATGAGCTGTTACACACAACATGATGAGCTGTTACACACAACATGATGAGCTGTTACACACAACATGATGTACTGTTACACACAACATGATCTACTGTTACACACAACATGATGAGCTGTTACACACAACATGAGGCGCCGTTACACACAACATGATGCGCCGTTACACACAACATGATGCGCCGTTACACACAACATGATGTACTGTTACACACAACATGATGCGCCGTTACACGCAACATGATGAGCTGTTACACACCATGATGTACTGTTACACACAACATGATGAGCTGTTACACGCAACATGATGTACTGTTACACACAACATGATGAGCTGTTACACACAACATGATGAGCTGTTACACACAACATGATGAGCTGTTACACACAACATGATGAGCTGTTACACACAACATGATGAGCTGTTACACACAACATGATGTACTATTACACACAACATGATGTACTGTTACACACAACATGATGTACTGTTACACACAACATGATGAGCTGTTACACACAACATGATGAGCTGTTACACACAACATGATGTACTGTTACACACAACATGATCTACTGTTACACACAACATGATGTGCTGTTACACACAACATGATGTACTGTTACACACAACATGATGAGCTGTTACACACAACATGATGAGCTGTTACACACAACATGATGTACTGTTACACACAACATGATGTACTGTTACACACAACATGATGAGCTGTTACACACAACATGATGAGCTGTTACACACAACATGATGTACTGTTACACACAACATGATCTACTGTTACACACAACATGATGTGCTGTTACACACAACATGATGTACTGTTACACACAACATGATGAGCTGTTACACACAACATGATGAGCCGTTACACACAACATGATGCGCCGTTACACACAACATGATGCGCCGTTACACACAACATGATGTACTGTTACACACAACATGATGAGCCGTTACACACCATGATGTACTGTTACACACAACATGATGAGCTGTTACACGCAACATGATATACTGTTACACACAACATGATGAGTTGTTACACACAACATGATGATCTGTTACACACAACATGATGAGCTGTTACACACAACATGATGAGCTGTTACACACAACATGATGAGCTGTTACACACAACATGATGAGCTGTTACACACAACATGATGTACTATTACACACAACATGATGTACTGTTACACACAACATGATGTACTGTTACACACAACATGATGAGCTGTTACACACAACATGATGAGCTGTTACACACAACATGATGAGCTGTTACACACAACATGATGTACTGTTACACACAACATGATCTACTGTTACACACAACATGATGTACTGTTACACACAACATGATGAGCTGTTACACACAACATGATGAGCTGTTACACACAACATGATGCACTGTTACACACAACATGATGCACTGTTACACACAACATGATGAGCTGTTACACACAACATGATGTACTGTTACACACAACATGATGAGCTGTTACACACAACATGATGAGCTGTTACACACAACATGATGAGCTGTTACACACAACATGATGTACTGTTACACACAACATGATCTACTGTTACACACAACATGATGTGCTGTTACACACAACATGATGTACTGTTACACACAACATGATGAGCTGTTACACACAACATGATGAGCTGTTACACACAACATGATGCGCCGTTACACACAACATGATGTACTGTTACACACAACATGATGCGCCGTTACACGCAACATGATGAGCCGTTACACACCATGATGTACTGTTACACACAACATGATGAGTTGTTACACACAACATGATGAGCTGTTACACACAACATGATATACTGTTACACACAACATGATGAGTTGTTACACACAACATGATGAGCTGTTACACACAACATGATGAGCTGTTACACACAACATGATGAGCTGTTACACACAACATGATGCGCCGTTACACACAACATGATGTACTGTTACACACAACATGATGTACTGTTACACACAACATGATGCGCCGTTACACGCAACATGATGAGCTGTTACACACAACATGATGTACTGTTACACACAACATGATGAGCTGTGCTGTTACACACAACATGATGTACTGTTACACACAACATGATGTACCGTTACACACAACATGATGCGCCGTTACACGCAACATGATGAGCTGTTACACACAACATGATGTACTGTTACACACAACATGATGAGCTGTGCTGTTACACACAACATGATGAGCTGTTACACACAACATGATGAGCTGCTACACACAACATGATGCGCCGTTACACACAACATGATGCGCCGTTACACACAACATGATGTACTGTTACACACAACATGATGAGCTGTTACACACAACATGATGTACTGTTACACACAACATGATCTACTGTTACACACAACATGATGTGCTGTTACACACAACATGATGTACTGTTACACACAACATGATGAGCTGTTACACACAACATGATGTACTGTTACACACAACATGAGTTGTTACACACAACATGATGAGCTGTTACACACAACATGATTAGCTGTTACACACAACATGATGAGCTGTTACACACAACATGATGAGCTGTTACACACAATATGATGAGCTGTTACACACAACATGATGAGCTGTTACACACAACATTATGTACTATTACACACAACATGATGTACTGTTACACACAACATGATGTACTGTTACACACAACATGATGAGCTGTTACACACAACATGATGAGCTGTTACACACAACATGATGAGCTGTTACACACAACATGATGTACTGTTACACACAACATGATCTACTGTTACACACAACATGATGAGCTGTTACACACAACATGAGGCGCCGTTACACACAACATGATGCGCCGTTACACACAACATGATGCGCCGTTACACACAACATGATGTACTGTTACACACAACATGATGCGCCGTTACACGCAACATGATGAGCTGTTACACACCATGATGTACTGTTACACACAACATGATGAGCTGTTACACGCAACATGATGTACTGTTACACACAACATGATGAGCTGTTACACACAACATGATGAGCTGTTACACACAACATGATGAGCTGTTACACACAACATGATGAGCTGTTACACACAACATGATGTACTATTACACACAACATGATGTACTGTTACACACAACATGATGTACTGTTACACACAACATGATGAGCTGTTACACACAACATGATGAGCTGTTACACACAACATGATGTACTGTTACACACAACATGATCTACTGTTACACACAACATGATGTGCTGTTACACACAACATGATGTACTGTTACACACAACATGATGAGCTGTTACACACAACATGATGAGCTGTTACACACAACATGATGTACTGTTACACACAACATGATGTACTGTTACACACAACATGATGAGCTGTTACACACAACATGATGAGCTGTTACACACAACATGATGTACTGTTACACACAACATGATCTACTGTTACACACAACATGATGTGCTGTTACACACAACATGATGTACTGTTACACACAACATGATGAGCTGTTACACACAACATGATGAGCCGTTACACACAACATGATGCGCCGTTACACACAACATGATGCGCCGTTACACACAACATGATGTACTGTTACACACAACATGATGAGCCGTTACACACCATGATGTACTGTTACACACAACATGATGAGCTGTTACACGCAACATGATATACTGTTACACACAACATGATGAGTTGTTACACACAACATGATGATCTGTTACACACAACATGATGAGCTGTTACACACAACATGATGAGCTGTTACACACAACATGATGAGCTGTTACACACAACATGATGAGCTGTTACACACAACATGATGTACTATTACACACAACATGATGTACTGTTACACACAACATGATGTACTGTTACACACAACATGATGAGCTGTTACACACAACATGATGAGCTGTTACACACAACATGATGAGCTGTTACACACAACATGATGTACTGTTACACACAACATGATCTACTGTTACACACAACATGATGTACTGTTACACACAACATGATGAGCTGTTACACACAACATGATGAGCTGTTACACACAACATGATGCACTGTTACACACAACATGATGCACTGTTACACACAACATGATGAGCTGTTACACACAACATGATGTACTGTTACACACAACATGATGAGCTGTTACACACAGCATGATGAGCTGTTACACACAACATGATGAGCTGTTACACACAACATGATGTACTGTTACACACAACATGATCTACTGTTACACACAACATGATGTGCTGTTACACACAACATGATGTACTGTTACACACAACATGATGAGCTGTTACACACAACATGATGAGCTGTTACACACAACATGATGCGCCGTTACACACAACATGATGTACTGTTACACACAACATGATGCGCCGTTACACGCAACATGATGAGCCGTTACACACCATGATGTACTGTTACACACAACATGATGAGTTGTTACACACAACATGATGAGCTGTTACACACAACATGATATACTGTTACACACAACATGATGAGTTGTTACACACAACATGATGAGCTGTTACACACAACATGATGAGCTGTTACACACAACATGATGAGCTGTTACACACAACATGATGAGCTGTTACACACAACATGATGAGCTGTTACACACAACATGATGAGCTGTTACACACAACATGATGTACTATTACACACAACATGATGTACTGTTACACACAACATGATGTACTGTTACACACAACATGATGAGCTGTTACACACAACATGATGAGCTGTTACACACAACATGATGAGCTGTTACACACAACATGATGTACTGTTACACACAACATGATCTACTGTTACACACAACATGATGAGCTGTTACACACAACATGATGTACTGTTACACACAACATGATGAGCTGTTACACACAACATGATGTACTGTTACACACAACATGATCTACTGTTACACACAACATGATGTGCTGTTACACACAACATGATGTACTGTTACACACAACATGATGAGCTGTTACACACAACATGATGAGCTGTTACACACAACATGATGCGCCGTTACACACAACATGATGTACTGTTACACACAACATGATGCGCCGTTACACGCAACATGATGAGCCGTTACACACCATGATGTACTGTTACACACAACATGATGAGTTGTTACACACAACATGATGAGCTGTTACACACAACATGATATACTGTTACACACAACATGATGAGTTGTTACACACAACATGATGAGCTGTTACACACAACATGATGAGCTGTTACACACAACATGATGAGCTGTTACACACAACATGATGAGCTGTTACACACAACATGATGAGCTGTTACACACAACATGATGAGCTGTTACACACAACATGATGTACTATTACACACAACATGATGTACTGTTACACACAACATGATGTACTGTTACACACAACATGATGAGCTGTTACACACAACATGATGAGCTGTTACACACAACATGATGAGCTGTTACACACAACATGATGTACTGTTACACACAACATGATCTACTGTTACACACAACATGATGAGCTGTTACACACAACATGATGTACTGTTACACACAACATGATCTACTGTTACACACAACATGATGTACTGTTACACACAACATGATGAGCTGTTACACACAACATGATGAGCTGTTACACACAACATGATGCACTGTTACACACAACATGATGAGCTGTTACACACAACATGATGTACTGTTACACACAACATGATGAGCTGTTACACACAACATGATGAGCTGTTACACACAACATGATGAGCTGTTGTTACGTGTTGTTACGTGAAGGCTGCAACAATTAATGTGAATAATCGTGACCATTCAAGAGCTGTCATTAACGAATATTTTTGATTAGTCGACTGGTCAAACTGTTATTTCTCTTTTACGTTAAGACTTTTGATACTTATCATCCAAATAAAGGTAATGCTCTGTCAAGAAGATAGAGGATATTTAAAGTGTAGTGCTATTAAAATGCAACGAAAACGCGACTAACACTCGACGAAAATGCAACTAAAGCTGTTATTGATCTGAAGTTGTTTATTCTTTTTGACATTTTCATTTTTTGCTTTTTATAAGTGTTTTAGAGTCTGTTTATGTTTACGATCATCAAAATATGATTGCGATGATTTTTTTGTTGACTAGTCGTAATTAGTCGATTAATCGTTCAGCCCATCAACCATTAGAATAAATAATAATCGTAATAATCATAATAATTTTAATAATCATAATAAATGGACTACACAGACTCCAAAACATTGCTGAATTATGAACTATTTTTTATTATCAATAATACACTTCACTCACCATATTTGACCCTTTTCTTTTTGTTAGTAATGTATTTAAACAAACTCCATTTACAACAGAAATGATAGTTTTACTCGTCAACTCATCGAAGAAATAATTGCTGATGAATCCTCTTCTAAAACGATTGTCATAGTCCTAACGATGGTAAATATTGTCTCCTTCTATATTCTGAAGTTGGGAGTGTTAATGTTGACTTTGAGCTGGCACAGACTTCTCTGTCTTATTGTAGAACAACATGAACTTGCATTTTTAATTTAGTTTTCCAGGTAGGTTCACATGTATAATATTGTATCTATTGATTGAGCGCAAATACTGTAGATTCTCTTCAGAATAAAGCCCCCAGTGGAAACCTTGTGGTCTGCTTCAAAGACTGTTGTGCACAATAGAGTTATTTCTGGAGGATCCAAGCAGAGAACACCCAGTCTCTTTCAGGTCTAACCACGCTGCTCCTGACCCACTTCCACACGCTGTAAGGGTAAGGTACATGCAGTATGCAGCCTGTGTACAGCCTGTACATGTGTACAGCCTGTACATGTGTACTGTATACAGCCCGTACATGTGTACTGTGTACAGCCCGTACATGTGTACTGTGTACAGCCCGTACATGTGTACTGTGTACAGCCCGTACATGTGTACTGTGTACAGCCCGTACATGTGTACTGTGTACAGCCTTTACAGCCCGTGCATCCAAAGTAAACAGTCAAGAGCCTTATGTATTTGTAAAGGCTGCTCAGAGTGAGTGGGTTTGATGAATGCTACATCACAAAGGCTAAAAGAGCTACTTCATAATAGTGTGATTACAATGTTTGTTACAATGCTGAGCAGTATGTGTGCCTTCTAGTGAATCCCAGGGTTGTTGTGTGTTCGTAGAAATGTGGTGGGATACATAAGAACCATGTGAAGGATTCTGTGCCATTTCACTGCAGAATAAAATCCTGTGCTTGTTTGTTTCGGTAAAGATCAGGAAGAAGATGGTGAGATAGAAGGTTGTTGTTGTCACTGTGTGGGGCTCTGGCTATTCTTATTATTATAATCATGTTGTTATTCGATCAACTAAAGACATTCTCTGCGCCTCAATGTCTCAGTGAGCAGAGCAAATATCTGAGCTAAACTGCACACAACCATACAACAGGACTTCATAACTGTTTGTGCTGAAAGGTAAACCATTCATATGTGAAAAGGCAGAATAAACTTGCAATGTTGCCAAAATCTTCAAATCTCAGTCAAATAATCCGAGGGCTGCAACTAATGATTATTTTGTTAATTGATTATTCAAGCGCGGTGGTTCTCAAACTCCACTTTGACTTTCCCAGCACCACCAGAAGTCAGGTCTATAACAGGACTATTCCAGGGATAAATTGGGGCATAATTAGGAATAAACCTTTGCCATTGTAGTTTTAACTGATAAATTACTCAAGGAAGAGCAAAACTGTGGAAAACTGAAACTGAAACATAAGAACAGAAGAGACGTCCGCGTCCTGTGAGAAACGCTGATATAGCGATTAGTCTCTCAATAAGTCGCTAATGGTTTGAGAAGATAAGATTTTCTCCACACTGGAACCAGACTGAATTTAAAGTGATGCTGCTTGAGAGAGTTCACTTGCAGACAAAATAGGTTTTCCATCAAAAATCCCAATTTTCTGTGTGATTTTGATATGGTTCTTTCTTTGTGTTGTAAAACCTCTTCTCTCAGCACATGTGTGTATAGTCCAGATAACAACCATTAAAATACTAAACTAAACTAAAGTTGACAATTATTTCAATAAATATTTGTTGTAGTAACTCCCCCGCGCACATGCCACTCCCCCGTGCACGTGCCATTCCCCCGCGCACGTGCCACTCCCCCGCGCACGTGCCACTCCCCCGCGCACGTGCCACTCCCCCGCGCACGTGCCACTCCCCCGCGCACGTGCCACTCCCCCGCGCACGTGCCACTCCTCCCCCGTGCACATGCCACTCCCCCGTGCACATGCCACTCCCCCATGTGGACTTATACAACACACACGTGCGTTTGTTTATTAGCGCGACGGATCACATCATCTCTCTCGTCTCCTGTAGATTTCCGTCTTCTTCTGAGTCAGCTCGAGTCTTTCTCCGTCTTCATTTTGTCCCGTACACTGAGGGAACTATATTATGATGGATCAATGCGCTTAGACACGGGGAAACGTGCTGCTCTCGGGGGACGAGCGGCTGCAGGTGAGCGGTAGGTGCGTTTTATGATTGATACGTGGCAGGACTAATCGGCATCCACCAGGAAATGAGACTCAGATTTGGGCCCAAAAATCGTCCATTCAACCCTTAACTTAATTTAATTTTCCCTTTAATAAAAGCTTGCAGCCCTAAAGGACAGTTCTTGTAAATGCTGGTTTGTAGCCACTAACAAAAAAACAATATTGGTCCATTGCGCCATCCCAGTGTTTGCACAAACAAGCAGTGCTGTGTACAGACCCTGTGCACAGACCCTGTGCACAGACCCTGTGCACAGACCCTGTGCACAGACCCTGTGTACAGACCCTGTGTACAGACCCTGTGCACAGACCCTGTGCACAGACCCTGTGCACAGACCCTGTGTACAGACCCTGTGTACAGACCCTGTGTACAGACCCTGTGTACAGACCCTGTGTACAGACCCTGTGTACAGACCCTGGCAGCCAAAGGGGAAGAACACATGGAGGTCTATGCACTGGTCAAAGCTGGGCCTGAACCGCACCCTCAGAACAGCCTAAACACTGACCCTGGAACCTGTGCAAGCGCTACCAACACCATTCATTCGTTCGTGAGTGAAGATCCACTCAGAGGAAACTGTTGTTAGTGCTAAATGCAGCAGGCTGATTCTGCTTCACCTTTAACTGTCTGGCATCAAATAAACTGTGTTACCAGCAAAAAATGAAAACCTGCCCAGAAGAGGAATGAGATGTATCTAAAAATGGATAATAGATACAGGCGGTCTCGGAGGGAGCGCCCACAAACAGACCTCTGTAATGGAAGTGATCTGTTCATTTGAATGTAGAAGAGCTGTTCAACAACTGAAGAGAAAACACAGACTTTAGGAGTTCAATTGTACCAAATACAGACATGAAGCCATGGAAAAGAATAAAGGATGAGATTGCCCATTGGCATAAATCCTAAATATCAAGAATGCTAACAGCAGCTGCAGGCTACATGCTGCTGCTACTACGCTAGTGCTGCCTATTGTATCCGATTACTTTTCTGACTTGTGACTCCACTTGAATTAATTGTGCTTAAAATACATATGTGTGTACAAATGTGTTAAAAGAGGGAAAAGGTTGCGTTCCTGCATCACGCCCCCCACTATGATGCATTGGTATCTATATTGTACGTTTTGTTCTGCAGATGATGTAAACTTAGAATATAGAGAATATAGTCCACGATTCAATTTTTAAAAATACAATTTAAAACAAGCTGATTTAAAAATAAAAAGAACAAATACAAGTAGTCTCAATATAGTGTGATATTTCTGCACTGTACTTAATGCTATGGTCCAGTCATGTTTTGAGCGGTACTTTTACGGGCACATTTGAGCACATTTCTGATGCATTGTGACAATATAGATTATTATTGAGACAATGCAAAAAATATTGAGATATACAGTGTATTTATGTCAATATTGCCCAGCCCTATATATTATTTGATATTGTAAAATACACCGCTGTTATGTTCATGCGAGGCCTTTCTGTAGCCGTGTGCTTCTCCGCATCAGACGGTTCTCACGCTGGAGTTACTTTATTGTTCAGTTCTGGTGATTGTGTGTGCTATATTTATGTGATGCATTGACATAGAGCAGATTATCTTGAATATTAGTAGTGTGTAGTAGATTTGAAGTATCTTTCTCATATGTGAGACTGATATCATTTCCCACTGTGGCTCAGTGTGGCACGAAGGAAAGAGAGCAGTCTTGTCAACAACGGTCTTACAACGAACAGCACTAATGAGATTTATGCTTATTGGATTGGAGTAGGAGGTCTTGTGACTCTATAGAATGTCTGCGTCTGTGAGCAGGAGGCGTGGCTACACGTCTCAAATGTACAAGGTATTTCAGCTTTACCTGGAATGTTCGCAGTTTGGCATTAAACGTACCTGTCAGTACATTGTACCTGTCAGCACAGGTGTTTCTATTGCGCTAAGATACCGGGAAAAACACATCACTGCGAGAAAGCTCACCTCTCCACAGAGCTGACCTGTAACTTGGCCTGGTAGTGCCATCTGTATGTCTCCTTGGAGATAGGTCAGTGTAATGTCAGACTGTGAAAAGCAACATGGAAACAGGCAGGTGATATGCCTTCCACTGGAAATGTTACGTAGTGCACCTTTAAGTTAGAAATACAGAGCTCCTTTAAACATGCAGGTAGCTTTGGTTTCCTGAGGACGCTTTTCCCTTTTGAACAGGTTTCAGTTTCTTTACACACGCAACTGAAACCAGGATGTGGTCTTTGTGTGTTTGTATGAAGGACTTGTTCTCATCAGGTCAGTACAAAGGTGTTCTTTCGTAAACCCTCTTGAGGGAACTATTCTGTGCATTTGACCCATTCTTCCGTGCCCTTTTGTGCAGCAGGCAGCTGCAATGCCTCTCCAGATCTTGGTCTGGTTTTGGTCAGGACCTTAGATTGAGGTGCACCTTGAGCATGGTGTGGCTCGGTCCTCGTACCCAATGGGCAAATGATTGGGGCTGACGGTAAAACCATTGCCTTACCTTGTCTTTGCATTACAATGTAAACAACAAACAAACAGTCCAGAATCCTCTTCGGGGTTTTCTTTATAATCGCACGTCACGGTGGCGCGCCAATGCCGCATTTTAGGATTTTTGTCCTTTTTATAAGCAGCATGGTACAAGTAGAAAGCCCAGTTTTGGTCCTCCCAAGACCTCCTTGAGGTCTAAACGTACCCAACACTTTACATATTATGTGCTAATTTCACAAAAAACGTCATTGAATTCATTGTTACGTTGATTTCCTGGAAAAAGAAAAGCTGGGACTACACTTGTCCTGTTGCACCTCTGTTGCACCTCTGTTACACCTCTGTTACACCTCTGTTAGCGCTGTTACACCTCTGTTACACCTCTGTTACCGCTGTTACACCTCTGTTACACCTCTGTTAGCGCTGTCACACCTCTGTCACACCTCTGTCACACCTCTGTCACCGCTGTTACACCTCTGTTACACTTCTGTTACGCCTCTGTTACGCCTCTGTTACGCCGCTGTTACACCTCTGTTACCGCTGTTACACCTCTGTTACCACTGTTACACCTCGGTTACTGCTGTTGCACCTCTGTTACACCTCTGTTTCAACTCAGTTACACCCCTGTTTCACCCCTGTTACATCTTGATTACCTCTGTCACACCTCTGTCACACCTCTGTCACACCTCTGTCACACCTCTGTTACACCTCTGTTACACCTCTGTTACACCTCTGTTACCGCTGTTACACCTCTGTTACACCTCTGTTAGCGCTGTCACACCTCTGTCACACCTCTGTCACACCTCTGTCACACCTCTGTCACCGCTGTTACACCTCTGTTACACTTCTGTTACGCCTCTGTTATGCCTCTGTTACGCCGCTGTTACACCTCTGTTACCGCTGTTACACCTCTGTTACCACTGTTACACCTCGGTTACTGCTGTTGCACCTCTGTTACACCTCTGTTTCAACTCAGTTACACCCCTGTTTCACCCCTGTTACATCTTGATTACCTCTGTCACACCTCTGTCACACCTCTGTCACACCTCTGTTACACCTCTGTTACACCTCTGTTACGTGCAGTGCAAATACTACGGTAACCATTTTAAATTTTATATTAAACCTCTCCTCCTGTGTATGGCCAGTGTATGGCCAGTGGTCCAGATAAGTGGACACATGCTGGCTCAGATCAGGAAGTTTTGTTTGTGCAGGACAGCTTCTGGCCAATTAGAGATAATATGTGGAAAGTGCAGACAGGAGTATTTCCATTAGCAGCACATGTAATTACAGCAGGGCAGGTGGCAGCAGCGGCCGTGTTCCCAGAGGAGAGTGTGTTTGGGACTTTACACTCACGACATTATTTTTCACTGCATCTGTTCTGTTCTTACAAGGTTGAACCTTCAGCAGAATTTCCAAGTCGGCTCCTTTATAGTGACCTTTATAGTCCTCTGTAGTATAGGGCTGCTTTTTTCAAGTTGCTTGCAAGTGTTTATTTATTTCTAGATTTATTCATTAATTTCCAACCGCTTGTTCCTTTTCGGGGTCGCGGGTGACTGGAGCCTATCCCAGTGACTTTGGGCCTTAGGCGGGGTACACCCTGGACAGTGGCCAACTCATCGCATATTTATTTACTTATTTATTTCTTTATTGAGGGGCACTGTCACATCATAATTTATGTGATTTTTAGCCTTAAAAAAAAGGCTTGAAGGCTTCATTTGACAGGACAGCGTGAAATGGGGAGAGAGGGTATAGACATTCAGTGAACAGTTGAGGGCTGGAATCAAACCCATAACGACACGGTTTGTCACGCCCTTAACCATTGTACCACCAGTGAGCTTTTCATCATTGTCTGTTTCACTATAAAATACCTGAAACTGAAATGTAACTGAAAAACGTCTGTTAATGCTTCAAAGTCGTTACTGATTTCTTTTTTTTTTTTTTTACATACTCAAAATCTCATCATTTTGTGTCTTTTACTGCAGAAGTCTACAGCCAATAAAAACATGTGGTTCGGAGTAGAATTCAGTCTTTAGAGAAAGAATTCTGACTATTCTTTGTGTCAAATGACAATGATTAAAGTATTTATTGTTTATTTTCAAGCAATTACTTAAACACATTTTTATTTTGTGAAAAATTAAATTAAAAGAAAAATAAATCAATACAAAATGTTTCCTCATACGCAAACATTTAGTCATGTCACTTATCTATTCGTTGTCATCATAATTGGAAACATTTTGCCTCTGCGACAGCACGAGCCGCGGCTCGCTTGGCCCGCCGGTACCTGTCAATGACCTCAGGAGACCTACAAGCCAGAGTGGCCTGATAGGCCTCTTTCTTCAGTCTGACCCTTACTTCCGGTGTCCACCACCGGGTTCGGGGGTTGACTCCACGACAGGCACCGGAGACCTTGCGACCACAGCTCCGAGCAGCTGCTTCAACAATGGAGGCGGAGAACATGGTCCACTCGGACTCGATGTCCCCAGCCTCCCCCGGGACATGGGAGAAGCTCTCCCGGAGGTGCGAGTTGAATACCGTACTGACAGAGGGCTCCACTAGACGTTCCCAACAGACCCTCACAAAGTCTGTCCGGCTTCCTCCTCCTTCCTCACCAGGTGGTGATCGGTTGACAACTCTGCCCCTCTCTTCACCCGAGTGTCCAAGACACGCGGCCGGAGGTCAGATGACACAACAACAAAGTTGATCATTGATCTCCAGCCTATGTTGTCCTGGTGCCACGTGCACTGATGGACACCCTTGTGCTTGAACATGGTGTTCGTTATGGACAATCCGTGGCTAGCACAGAAGTCCAATATCCAAACACCGCTCGGGTTCAGATCGGGGAAGCCGTTCTTCCCAATCACCCCTCTCCAGGTGTCACTGTCATTAGTCCCCCAGCAGAACAACGGAGTCCCCGGTCGGTGCACTGTCCAGCACCCCTCCCAAGGACTCCAAGAAGGCCGGGTACTCTGCACTGCTGTTCGGCCAGTAGGCCGCCACAACAGTGAGAGACCTGTCCCCCACCCGAAGGCGAAGGGACGTGACCCTCTCGTCCACCGGGGTCAACTCCAACACGTGGCGGCTGAGCTGAGGGGCTATAAGCCCACACCAGCCCCGCCCACACCAGCCCCGCCTCTCCCTGCGGGCAACACCAGAGAAATGGAGCGTCCAGCCCCTCTTGAGGAGATGGTTTTAGAGCCCAAACTGTGCGTGGAGGTGAGGCCCACTACATCTAGTCGATATCGCTTAACCTCCCGCACAAGCTCAAGCCCTTTCCCCCCCCAGCGAGGTGACATTCCATGACCCCAGAGTTAGTCTCTGTGTCCGGAGATCTGGTCGCCGAGGCCCCTGCCGTAGACTGCCGCCCAGATCTCTCTGCACAAAATGACAGTAAAAAGTATAATTTCTTATGTATGTGCATCTAAAATAAGAGAGTATTTTGTAATCTTCTATTTCCCCAGCAGAACCTCTTAGCGTGCAGGTGTGCCCCTCGCATACATCTAAGTGACTTTGTTGTTGCACGTGCACATTTTGCTCCAGTGTTGAGTCAGCTCGGTACAATAGGTCGTCCATCTGCTGCCCCTGTGGAGAAGGAGCATGAGGAGGAGAGCTGTGGAGGAGGAGCATGAGGAGGAGAGCTGTGGAGGAGGAGCATGAGGAGGAGAGCTGTGGCGGAGGAGCATGAGGAGGAGAGCTGTGGAGGAGGAGAGCTGCAGTGGCTCTGGGTGCAGACAGTGACCCAGCTCCTCTGGCACACACGCACGCACGCACACACGCACACACACACACAGACGCACACACACACACAGACGCACACGCATGCTGGCACGCACGCACGCACGCACACACACCGACGCACACAGACACACACACTCGCACACACAGACACACACACACAGACACACACACACTCGCAGGCTGGAGTGTGCTGAGCGGGCACTTTCACAGCGGCTGGCAGACCTTGGCGGTTGCATCAGCTTCATGTTGACTTAGCGCAGAGTCAACTTGTTTAGGCCGTTAGCTCTCTGAGAGGAGCCTTCTTTAAAGCCGGCCTGAGCGTAAAGTAAACCTGTTCTAATCACGTGGAGGATACGTAAATGTCCAGCCAAAAATACAAAATAGTCCTTTGGCTGTTAGCATTTGGCTTGTTAGCATGCTGTGTAAGCTTCAAGGATGAGAGCTTGTTTAGCAGTTAGCAAAATAATCCTTTAGCATTTTGTTCATGAAGCTAACAAAAACACTAGGCTGAAACTGCTGCTTTAACTCGACCGTCATAAACTGTGTACGTGTCAATTCCATTCACAAAATACTTTTTTTTTGCTCATTTGTTTTTAATAAGAAACATAATTGAATCAATAAAGTGGGTTTCTTGCTGGTTGTAATAGTTAAGCCTGTAAACTTGGTGCAAACTGCAGTGTGTACAGTGTGTACAGTGTGTACACTGTGTACAGTGTGTACACTGCTCCTCCTGCTCCTCCTGTTCATCCTGCTCCTGCCTGACCTCTGTGTGTGCCTGTGTCTGTGCTCAGGGCCAGGAGTATGACCGAGCAGGACCACACCACTGAGGACTCCAGCCTTGTCTCCACTCAGGACCTGCAGGAGCCCCCCAAAGAGGAGGAGTCACACCATGGACACTTCAGGCAAGACACACGCACGCACACACGCACACAGACACACACATACACACACACGCACACAGACACGCACACAGACACACACAGACACACACAGACACACACAGACACACACACGCACACAGACACACAGAGACACACAGACGCACACAGACACACACACACACACACAGACACGCACACACGCACACAGACACACACACACACACACGCCATCCCTGAAAACTGTAACGTACTTAAAATTCTGCTTCCAAATCTTATTTCTACAACATGAACCTGCTCAAGAAGGACAGGTGTAGGTGAGCGTTTGTGCTGTAACCTGGCACCTGCAGAGCTGCACCTCTTGGAGTTCCACAGTATCACAATGTTCTGAAGTATGGTTTGAACTTTCTATTTCTATAGAATTGGGCAGGTGACTTTCCACCTTCGGAAACTTATAGCGTCCCTTAAAATCTGATATTTGTAAGATTACTCATGCTAAATTGTTGCTTTGATTTAGCCCCATTTAAAGATAAGATGAAACAAAAATGCTGATATCCTTTGAGTTAAACTCTTGACATGTTTTGAGTACTGTTACACGCATTAGGAGGATGCAGTAACCCTGTACGACCTGTTCAGTACTGTGTGTGTGGATGTACAGGAGATGCTGGCACTGGTGTACTCTACAGATCAGAGAGCCACACAGCAGCTTGTATCAGAGTACACGTGTATCAGAGTACACGTGTATCAGAGTACACATGTATCAGAGTACACGTGTATCAGAGTACACGTGTATCAGAGTACACGTGTATCAGAGTACACGGCGTCGGCTGCACAATATGTTGGAATTGACACGACAATTTGAGTTGGAAATGATCAAGTTGCAACGGCTGCAATTATTGAATAGAACGTACTCTGCAGAGAACAAATCCTTCTGCTTTTTATCTATGTCTTTTAGACCTTTGCTTTGTATCTATGAAGTTTAGACCTTTACAAATGTCCTGAAGTTTCATCGGATTCTCGTCTTAGTTTATCAGCGTATTGTCTTTCAGATGCGCTGTTGTTTCCAATGTGCACAATACTATTTACTTTTTATTGCAAGGGCAGCACAAGTTCAAATATTTACTTATCCTCAGCTAATGATAACATAATAGATCATATAATAATAGATGAGATGTAATATATATTGTGTGCAGCCGCCTCATTAATTTTGTTTTGCTCTTTTATTTCCATCATGAATTTAAAATATCTGCAGCAGCGGCTGGTCCATTAAGGGCGCTGGGGCCCCGCCCCCCTGTCAATCTGCCAACTATGTACATTTTTTTGTGTCTAAAAACAATACAATTTATTCAGAAATATCTTATATTCTTATTTGTGTAAATGTGTAAAATAATAATATATATATACGTGTAAATAGATATAGATGTATACTTTGTTTGCGCGGTGCGTGCTCTGCTGCGCAGCCTGCGTCACTTTTCTTCGTAGGCGTGAGGCGGTTTGAAAAGCGCCAGAGCCTCATAGAAAATCAATGGGGATTTTTAGCCAATCAAATCACAATCAAAAGTGACTACGTCACTATGGTTTTCTCCAGAGGAAAATAGCGACTATGGGGCGCTCCAGAAAGCGCCTTTTGATCGTAGTGTTTACGCCACGGAGCTACGCTTTTTACGCTAGAGTCACAGACGTGTGCGCGCGCATACAGGAAGTGCCACACGCCGTGTTTTCCGTGTTTACGTCTTAAAACTGCATCTACAGACGTCTGTGACAAAAGGTACGTCCAAAACGACTCAGAATGAGCTGCTCAACTGTTTGCTGCTTTATTTGTGTTGAAAGCGGCTGATTTTGTATCAATCCGAGACATGTGTCTGTCAAACTCCGTGCTCCGTTACCATGACAACAAACACGCAGTTTTTTTTAGTTTATTACTTGCATAAGGCCAACGCTAAGTATCACTTAACTTTTATTGATGAAAATATGCTTTTGTTATTAGAAAACCCATGAAAGAAAGCCATAAATGACAACTTTCCAACAGCAATAATTATGTGATGATTAAATATAAACATGTAAATGTTACACATGTAGTTCAGAATAACCAATGCCACTTAGAAGCTGTTTAATGAAACACCAACAATTATTTGTGTTTTTATTTCCTCTTAATGTAGTAATGGCTACTCTGCACTATAAGTGACAGTATCACTGAGATTTTTGATTTGCTCTTTTCATTTTGGATGAGGATAGAGGAGCAGCTGCAGCAGAAGAACATTCAGGGAGTGTGGAGGAGCCTGAAAACCATCTTGGGCTTCAAAATCCCCCCTGCCCAGACAGAGGGGGATCTACAGTGGGTGAATGATTTAAATGCTCACTTCTTGAGGTTTGATCGGTCACCCGCCCCTCCCCCTGCACGGCTGCATGCTCCCTCTTCCACAGCTGGACAATGCCCTGCATCTGTTCCTCTTCGCTTATCTGCCCCGGACCATCAGCTCCCCACTTCGCCTGGACTCACCCATCCCCCCAGCACACGGTCCCCCTGCCAACCACTGACTGTCACAGCAGCACAGGTGAGGAGTGAGCTGAAGAGGATTAAAGTGAGGAAGGCAGCAGGACCTGATGGCATCAGCCCCAGGCTCCTTAAGTCCTGCGCAGATGAACTGTGTGGAGTTATGGAGCATGTCTTCAACATGAGCCTGAAGCTGAGGGTGGTACCACAGGTCTGGAAGACCTCCTGTCTGGTACCTGTGCCTAAGACACCGCGCCCCAAAGACCTCAACAGCTTCAGGCCAGTGGCTCTCACGTCCCACCTGATGAAGACACTGGAGCGGCTAGTCCTGGACCACCTCCGCTCCACCGTGAGCTCAGCCATGGACCCGCTGCAGTTTGCATATCGGTCTGGCATCGGAGTGGAGGACGCCGTCATCTCCCTGCTGCACCGCTCTCTCTCTCACCTGGAAAAGCCTGGCAGCTCTGTGAGGATTCTGTTCTTCGATCTTTCCAGCGCCTTCAACACCATCAGCTCCTGAGGGACAAGCTGGAGACGGCTGGTGTGGAGTACAACCTGGCAGAGTGGATCCTGGACTACCTCACAGACCGACCCCAGTTTGTGAGAGCCCGGAACTGTGTGTCTGACACTCGGACCTGCAGTGTGGGGGCGCCCCAGGGCACTGTCCTCGCGCCCTTTCTCTTCACCCTTTACACTGCAGACTTCAGACATGACACGGACAGCTGTGTCCTGCAGAAGTTCTCTGACGACTCTGCCATCATCGGACTCATCACGGACGACGATGACGCGGAGTACAGAGGACTGGCGCAGAACTTTGTGGACTGGTGTCAGCGGAACCACCTCCTCATCAACGCGGGGAAGACCAAGGAGATGGTGGTGGATTTCCGCAGACGCCACTCCACTGCCCCCTCACCAGTGAACATCCAGGGATGGGACATTGAGAGAGTGACTCATACAAGAACCTGGGTGTTCATCTGAACCACAAACTGGACTGGACTCATAACACAGACGCACTGTACAGGAAGAGCCAGAGTCGGCTCTACCTCCTGAGGAGACTCAGGTCTTTTGGAGTGACAGGGCCACTCCTGAAGACCTTCTACGACTCTGTGGTGGCATCAGCCCTCCTGTATGGTGTGGCCTGCTGGAGCAGCAGCATCACAGAGAGGGAGAGGAGGAAGCTGGACAGAGTCATCAAGAAGTCCAGCTCCGTCCTGGGCTGTGCTCTGGACTCGGTGCAGGAGGTGGGGGACAGGAGGGTCCTGGCTAGATTCACATCTATGCTGGACCATGAGTGTCACCCCCTGCAGGACACTCTCTCCGCTCTGGAGAGCAGCTTCAGTGAGAGACTGATCCACCCTCGATGTTTGAAGGAAAGGTTCCGTAGGTCTTTCCTTCCTGCTGCTGTCAGACTTTATAACAAAAACTGTTAGTACTGAACACTCGCAATACTGACCTAACCATGTGCAATTCTGTCTTATGTGCAATTGCTGTTGGAATTCATGTGCAATTCATGTGCAATTACTATGAAATTCATGTGCAATCTATGTGCTGTCGTGACACACATTCATGTGCAATTACTGTCGTGATCACATGCAATGGTATTTATGTATTTATTTATTCATTTGTCTATGGGAGTTTTTATTTATTTATAGGAGATCTTCTACTGAAAGTGTTTTTCAGACTTCCTATAAGTGATCTGTTCTGTTCTTCTGTATCTACCTCTGTCTCTACCTGCGTTGCACCAATGAAATTTCCCCATGTGGGACAATAAAGGAATATCTTATCATTTTATAAAGTGTAAAATGTAAATTTGGCCCATATGTATTTGGGCCAATTTTTTCTCAGAAATGGAATCTGCCTCTAAGTCATTGTATTATCATTAACAAAAGTGGAAATAAAGTGTGTTTACTTAATTAATTCAATTTTGGACATTTCAAAAAAACAAAAACACTTGTACCACCAGCCGCCACTGAATATCTGTAGACAAAGTATTGAAGTTTAACCAATATTGTATAAAACCATCTCTATACTGCTGATGCTGATCTAGAAAAGCTGAAGGCCACGCCCTGTAGACATTGTACCTGAACTGCTGAATGTAACAGGATCTCGCTGCAAACCAGTTTGTAACTTAGTCTGGCCTGATTCCTTTCATCTTTTCTTGTTTAAAAAAATAAATGAATGAAAGTCACAAATATATCAGCCATCAATCCTGGAGCAGCACTGACACTGATATGATGGTTATTGAGGATCAGGACTGAGACAGAAATATGATGTGGATGTTGTTTAAAGGAGCTGATCCACAGTTTAACCTTGGAACGAGCTCGTCCAGTGTAAACAGACGGCATCAAATACACTCTCTGCTGTCTGTAGAGGTGCGCCTGGCTCACACTGCACCCGGGGCAGCTCCAGTGCAGTGTTCATGCAGTGTTCATGCAGAGTTCATGCAGTGTTCGTGCAGTGTTCGTGCAGTGTTCGTGCAGTGTTCGTGCAGTGTTCGTGCAGTGTTCGTGCTGTGTTCGTGCTGTGTTCGTGCTGTGTTCGTGCTGTGTTCGTGCTGTGTTCGTGCAGTGTTCGTGCTGTGTTCGTGCTGTTTTCGTGCAGTGTTCGTGCAGTGTTCGTGCAGTGTTCGTGCAGTGTTCGTGCAGTGTTCGTGCAGTGTTCGTGCAGTGTTCGTGCAGTGTTCGTGCAGTGTTCGTGCAGTGTTCGTGCAGTGTTCGTGCTGTGTTCGTGCAGTGTTCGTGCAGTGTTCGTGCAGTGTTCGTGCAGTGTTCGTGCAGTGTTCGTGCAGTGTTCGTGCAGTGTTCGTGCAGTGTTCGTGCAGTGTTCGTGCAGTGTTCGTGCTGTGTTCGTGCAGTGATCGTGCAGTGTTTGTGCAGTGTTCGTGCAGTGTTCGTGCAGTGTTCGTGCAGTGTTCGTGCAGTGTTCGTGCAGTGTTCGTGCAGTGTTCGTGCTGTGTTCGTGCTGTGTTCGTGCTGTGTTCGTGCAGTGTTCGTGCAGTGTTCGTGCAGTGTTCGTGCAGTGTTCGTGCAGTGTTCGTGCAGTGTTCGTGCAGTGTTCGTGCAGTGTTCGTGCAGTGTTCGTGCAGTGTTCGTGCTGTGTTCGTGCAGTGATCGTGCAGTGATCGTGCAGTGTTCGTGCAGTGTTCGTGCAGTGTTCGTGCAGTGTTCGTGCAGTGTTCGTGCAGTGTTCGTGCTGTGTTCGTGCTGTGTTCGTGCTGTGTTCGTGCTGTGTTCGTGCAGTGTTCGTGCAGTGTTCGTGCAGTGTTCGTGCAGTGTTCGTGCAGTGTTCGTGCAGTGTTCGTGCAGTGTTCGTGCAGTGTTCGTGCTGTGTTCGTGCTGTGTTCGTGCTGTGTTCGTGCTGTGTTCGTGCAGTGTTCGTGCAGTGTTCGTGCAGTGTTCGTGCAGTGTTCGTGCAGTGTTCGTGCAGTGTTCGTGCAGTGTTCGTGCAGTGTTCGTGCAGTGTTCGTGCAGTGTTCGTGCCGTGTTCGTGCAGTGTTCGTGCAGTGTTCGTGCACTGTTCGTGCAGTGTTCGTGCTGTGTTCGTGTTCGTGCTGTGTTCGTGCAGTGTTCGTGCAGTGTTCGTGCAGTGTTCGTGCTGTGTTCGTGCTGCGTTTGTGCAGCGTTCGTGCAGCGTTCGTGCTGCGTTCGTGCAGCGTTCATGCAGTGTTGCTGCAGTGGAGATCTCACATTAGGACCAGAGCTCTGGCAGTCACAGGCTTTGATCGCACTCTCGCCACGTGTTCATGCAGTAACTAATCATACTGTGGGGAAAAGCATGCGGTGGGCTCCGGCAAAAAATCCAAAGAATCCAGAGCGCCGCTGCACCTCCGCCCGCACCGCTGCACCCGCACCACTGCACCTCCGCCCGCACCGCTGCACCTCCGCCCGCACCGCTGCACCTCCGCCCGCACCGCTGCACCCGCACCACTGCACCTCCGCCCGCACCACTGCACCTCCGCCCGCTCCGCTTCACCTCCGCCCGCGCCACCTGCTCTGCAAGCTGTGCGGTCTGAGCTCCTACAGAATGCACTGTTTGCAATGTGAGCCTAGCATAACATGTAACATGCCATAGTCAAAGTTTAATTGATGAACGCAATTGTTTTTATTGTAACTGTTTTAAATGATATGTAATTAAATTAAATCATAATTGTCTTGTCAATTGTATCGTCAATTTTTGTAAACAGTGAGGTACTCTTGACATAATTGAAAATTAAGAGTCCTCTTTGTTGGGATAAAATGTATTGAAAAAGGAATACAATCATTTATAATTGCCTAAGAAGAAGACCGTCTGAAGGCCTGAAAAGATTATGTGTGATAAAGAAACTACAGAGAAAAACAACCAAAAACTTTATTACATTGAGTGACAAAATAACCCTTAAGAAAGCTAATCCCAGTCAACTATTTTTCATTGTTTTCTTTATTAGTGCTGTTTTGCAGGGACAGCTCAATGAGACATAAAACAAGACGACAGCTGATGTAACACAGACTGTGCTCATGTCCAGATTCTGTCCCTGGTCTGGCTCAAACACAATTAATGTTAATTTTGTCAAAAAAAATCTTAGAAACATGTATTCTATAGTGGAGCTCTCTATGATGGTCCAACATCAAGAATTAAAATCAATGGTCACCTGACCCACTGACTCTGGAAAGAGGAGTGAGGCAGGGCTGTGTCTGGTCTCCTCACTTCTTTTCTTTGTACTTGAAACCATTGGCCTAATGTATTAGACAATCAAAAACTATTTATGATGTTGAGGACAGAACATAAAATTGCCTGCTATGTAGCTGATGTTCTATTCCCAATATGATGCATTTCTTCATAATATTGGTCCAAAATCTGAATAGAAACAGAAGAACAGAAAAGGAAATCTTCTCTTAATGTGAACCCTTGACATTCAGAAAGACACATCTTTTTAAATGGCAAACCGAATCTCTTAAATATTTAGATTCATGACATGAACAGCACAGATCTAAGAATTAAGGTCTGATAAGTAAATGTATAAAGGTTTACCACCAGGTTTTAAAAGAAAATGACACTAAAAGCTTTACTAATAAGCAATTATTTTAACCAAGAAATTAAATAAAGCGATGACCTTTGACCCTCTGACTGATTTTATCACGACATATAAGTCAGAACTTTCAAGGAGAATAATGTCTAAATTATATCAATGCATTGCTAATCTGGACAGCTGCTCCACTAAATATATTCAAAAGAAAATGGAAGGAGAAGATAACCATGTATTGACAGAGTGGGAAAATGTGTGTACATCCCACTGGGATGTGCTCATTATTCACGAGGTAATACTGACTGTTGGAGAGACTGGCTGCCAGGAGGCAAACCATTAGCAATGCACTGCAGTCTGTTTTTGACCCTGCCATCATCCCACTCAACTGTACTCGGGCCCCAAAACTCCTGCCATGGACACAAGAAATGGATACCTTTTGGAACATACATTTGGCTGCAGGAAAAAAGGCCATCACAAAGAAATGGACTACGCAAACGTCACCAACGATCAAGGACTGACACAGAAACAGACACCAGACAAAGGACAACATGAAATTCGGACTTAATTTGGAAATGGACAGATTTGACAGACTATGGACTAAACGGGAGCCTTATTTTCATCAAAATCTGCCGTGAATGTTTCTTTCGGTGTTTCGTGCTACTTGTGTTCTTTGTGTTTGTGTTTCTCTGGTCATGTTCTGTGTTTTCTGTTTTATATGACTGTTTATCATGATAATATTATAACTCCACAGCTCACAGTAAGAATGCATGTATTTTTTAGCAATTCAAACAACTGTATTTCAAGCTTGAACTCATTCTTGAGTCACAGTCGAGTCCTTAACCAGGTTGTTGACTTGCTGTTGCCTCAGAAAAGTAAATGCATTATTCTGTCGAGTAGCATTTAGCCCACAACTACCGTTAGCAATCTTGGATATTTATACAAATATGAGTCTTTATTTGGTCAAATGTAACTCCTAAATCTGTGAACAGTGGCACACTTCCTGTGATACTGACTGTATCTACCGTGCACCTTCTAATGAGTCTTATATATACTGGCTCTAATAACGTGAGCCCTGACCCTGTGAAACTATTATGGCTGTGCTGTGCTTGAAAAGCCTTATCTCGCTCTGGTGCTGTGGGAATAACACGAGCTCCTGTGTGCAGCATCCATTAAGACCTGGATTCAGAGAGAGAGAGAGAGATGGAGAGCGCTATCCTCGGCTCGATCTCTGCTGTTTTAATAATCACTTTGCTCTCTTCACTCGGGACCACACTCTTTATATCGCCGTGCAGCAGGCAGCGGAAGTACATGGCGGCCCTGGTCTGTGTCACACGCTCTCTGAAGCTGCCTCCAGACACAGCACCAGATTCACTGTCAAAGTGAGGCGCTCGGTCTCCAGCAGAGCAGTGGGAGATTAAGTCTGTTGTGCCTCAGGTTGTACTTCATATGTACAGTGTACATATACAACTGAGACTATTTGGAGCAAAAATCAATGTTATCTTAGAATTGTTCTTCCTTTTGGGAGAAGTCTAAAATGCAAATATAATGAATAAAATATTTTAGTTATGAAGATATTCCTAATATAGTCCAAATTCAGTCTGGTGCTGGTAGTTCGTCAGCCTCCTGGGGTTTAAAGTGCATATGACAGGTTAGACTACTTTTACTAAACTGTAGCTAACATGATTATAGTTTAGGATTTTATTACAAATCTTGACTATATCAACAAACGACAAACAACATAAGACGATCCTTACAAATATTGAACAAAGTATGGGGGAACGCCTTTGCTGGTAACGCCTTTTAGAGTAACAAGGAACGCAACTCTATTACTCTTTCTAGTTCTCCTTATGTTACTTTTTCAAATGAGTAACGTTTGGTCTCATCTCCTCAGCACAGTCCCAGAGCTGGGCGTGTTGTGAGCATGTGCTCACTCTGCCACCAGTGACTTTGGTCCTCACGTGAAAGAGACAGAAACTTTCAGATGCACGTTTGTAAAAACTCCTTCTCCTTCGTTATAACGCCATTTGCTGGAACAAGTGCGTTCTGTTGTTGTGCGTCTTAAGCTTATAATTGTGCTTCCCGCTTGGACATGACTTACTTTTTATCACTTACTTATAAGTAGAGGTAATTCTAATTTACAATAGTTATTATTTGAGAGATAAACTGACAACACCACAGTTTGTTACAGTAATGTTTCAGTTTGTTCTTTGCACTTTCCTGTATTTTGGCTGACATTTCTGTATTGAGGGTTTACTGTTTAGAATTCGGTGCCATTTTCTGTAAATTTCCATTTTTTACTCTTCTTTACTTCACAAACAGACCCTTTACTATGATAAGTATGCACCACTTATATTATCACAACAATCTACACCATTATAAGAAAATATGCACTGTGCAAAGGTGTAGAATTGTTTCAGTAGTAAATTAATTAGGCCCGAGCCCCAGCAGGGCGGAGGGCCTAATTAAGTTGCCGAAGGCAGCGTTGCAACTGTCTGACCAAACATGTTTGGTACCCCGTCGCCCCTGGCAAGTACAGTGAACTAGCCCATGCCGAAGGCATGGATCATGCATACTTACTCCTGCTATGACAGAAATAGTCGACAATGAGTGAATGGGCGTAGCCCATTCACTAATTGTTTACAACAGCAGCGCGAAGCGCTGCATTCCTCCAAAAACCCTCCTGGCACCGTCCTGTACGCGAGAGTCCATGCCGCAGGCATGGGCCATGCTCGTATCTGCTCAAATCAATGGAAGTCTATGGGGAGTGGGCGGGGCATCCCGACGGAATAGGGAGTGACGAGCGCGTAAGCGCTCGTAATGATGATTCCACCCCATGGCGGCATCGGGAAGGCTTAGAGCTTTCAAACGATGTATAATTTGTTGTTATAGTGGAAACGGTTATATTGTTTTTGCTAAAAATATTATTATTATTATTTTTTTTTGTTCTTCATCTGCGCTTTGATCTCTAATTTGACCCCCTGAACATGCTCAAAAACTCACCAAACTTTGCCCAAAATTCAGAATCGGCGAAAAATTTTGTTTTTTCTGGGCCATTTTTTTTTTTTCGTTAAAAAATGGCGCGACAGCGCCACCGACAAAAGTCAAAATACATTGCGCCTATGGGAGACGCCCCGAGGTCAACTTTGTCGTAAAGCTACGAAATTCGGAACACGCATTCCTCTCGTGAGGACAAAAAAAATATATTATTGTAGCCACGCCCCCAGACTTACCCTATGCCCGCCATCTTCCTTTGAAAATGAAAACACGCTGTGTTAGCCATTTTGTTCACGTCAAACTTTGACGAACTCCTCCTAGGGCGTTTTGCCCACCGACTTCAAAATCGGCGTACGTCCTCTAGACAAGTGGGGCATCTAAAGTTATCCAAATTTTAAGGATAGTTTTAACGGTCTCTGTGCGACGGAGCCGCAAACGTTTCCCTGAATTCTGACTATTTGGCCTTCAGAGTGGCCTATAAACAATAGAGTTTTTCCAAATGACATGACATTTTGCACTAAATTCTAATTTGCCATCCTGATCATACAAGTATTAGAGCCAAAGTCATATTTTGTACGGCGTAACCGTAGCGATGACAGAAACATCCCATGTTATCCTTATGGGAAAATCGCAAAATCGCTCAAATCACCACATTTTTACGCTTCACACTTTAACAAACTCCTCCTAGGGCGATTGGCCGATCAAACTCATATTTGGGGAAAATCATCTACACAAACGGGGCATCAAAAGTTATCCATATTTTGATTTTAAGTGGTACGGTCTCTGTGCCGTGGAGCTGCAAATATACTGTCACAAATGGGAAAAACGCCAAATCCTTGAAATGTTCACATTTACGCTTCACACTTTAACAAACTCCTCCTAGTGCGTTTGGCCCACCGACCTCAAAATCGGTGTACCTCCTCTAGACAAGTGGTGCATCTAAAGTTATTCAAATTTTATGGATAACATTTACGGTCTCTGTGCAGCTGAGCCGCAAACTTTTCGCAGAATTTGGACTATTTGGCCTTCAGAGTGGCCTATAAACAAGAGTTTTTCCAAATGACATGACATTTTGCACACAATTCTCATTAGCGATGACAGAAACATCCCATGTTATCCTTATGGGAAAATCGCAAAATCGCTCAAATCACCACATTTTTATGCTTCACACTTTAACAAACTCCTCCTAGGGCGATTGTCCGATCAAACTCATATTTGGGGAAAATCATCTCCACAAGCGGGGCATCAAAATTTATTCATATTTATATTCTAAGTGGTACAGTCTTTGTGTGGCGGACCCGCAAATAGATGTCACAAATGGGAAAACAGCGAAATCTCTGAAATGTTCACATTTATGCTTCACACTTTAACAAACTCCTCCGTGGGCAATAGCTCGATCAAGCTTAACTTTTGGGAATATCATCTACACAAGCGGGGCATCAAAAGTTATCCATATTTTTATTCCAAGTGCTACGGTCTCTGTGCGGCGGAGCAGCAAATTTGACTGACACTTGTGTTCATTTGCACTGGATTGGCCATGTCCAATGTGTCGCCGTCTGTCAAGTTCTTTTTTAATTCAACACACAATAAGGGCGCCATCTTTATGAAGTCGAAAGCGCAGAGTCGGAAGGCCGGCGGCCCGCGAGGGCCGTTGGATGCCGCTTGCGGCTTTAATTAGGCCCGAGCGCCACAAGCTGGCGAGAGGCCTATTAATCTCGTAAGGCCGTGCGAAGCACGGCTGCGAAAGTGCGCACGTAGTGCGCACGAAATCGAGCGCGAAGCGCTCGCCCACTTCCAAACACTCACTTAACGCACTCCTCCACTCATGCACGCCCCGTGCATACTAATTAGTAGTAGGAAAATGGAACATTACCGTTGTAAATGGGCGAAGCCCGTGCAAAAGTGCGCACTAAACGAGCACTTTACATTGAGATGACGACCGCGAAGCGGTCGTCATCCCCATATAAAGCACTCATTTGCGCTAAGTAGCTCACGAATACGTTCCCCATCTCTTGCATGTTCCGTTCATATAAACATGTAATGCAAAAATTTAACATTATTACTGTATAGAGGGCCAAAAACACAAAGTGGGCGGAGCCCACTCAAAATTAACGAAAGTACCCGTCAGTGACCAGGGACCCACACCATGAGGTAGGAAAGCGCGAGCGCTTTTCGAAAATGTATAGTTTATGATATTTGAAAAATGGGAAACATTGTTTTCGCATCGGAATATTATTCTTTCTTCTTCTCGGGACCAACCCCCCTATTTTTCACCCAGTGAACATTGACGAAAAGTCACAAAAATGTTCACACCTCTAAAAATCGTGCCTCTCTACATTCTGGCTATTTCCCTTTTCTAAAATTAAAAAAATTGGCGCGTCAGCGCCCCCAAATGTACCAAAAATGCATTGAGAGATGGGAAATGACCCAAAAAAAATCTGATCGTAGAATCATGAAATTTGGCGCAGAGGTAGATGGTGACAAGAGAAGTAAAAAATATTATTACGGCAACGCCGTCCACCCAACCAAATGTCGGCCATATTGGTTCAAAAATGGCTAAACATGACTTCGGAGTTTTTCCAAACGTCGTACTTTTACGAACTCCTCCCAGGGCGTTGGCTCTAAAAAGCTGAAATTTGGTGAAAATTTTACTGAGGAGTGGGACATCAAAAGTTATCCAAATTACATTGATACCTGTCACGGTCTCTGTGCGGCAAAGCCGCAAACTGTAGCTAGAATTTCAGAAATCTCCCTTATTTAAAATTTCTGCCGTTTGCGCAGATAAAGTCCGAATTGCGTCAAATTAGAATCAGTTGTTAAACTCTTTGCCCTAAACCTACTTGAAGTGAAATAAATTCATTTGGCGCCACAGCGCCCCCTACAGATTTTATATGGAGGTTAAATGTTTAGTTTTGCGAAATTATATGAAATTTGACACACAACTCAATTTTGGCAACCGCATCAAAAAAGTCAATGAGACCCATGTCATAATTGTTATGGCGTTGCCGTAACGATGACCGAAACCTTTCATGTTATTCCAATGGGGAAATCGCCAGAACATGTTTACACTTTAGACTTTCACAAACTCCTCCCAGGGCGTTAGACATATTAACCTGAAATTTGGTGAGACTCATCTTCAGGACCATCAAAAGTTATCCACATTTTCATTCAAAGAGTTACGGTGTCTGTGCGGCAAAGCCGCACATTTTGCCAAGAATTCAAAATAAAATAGCTTTTTGATGGTAAAACAAAGGGGAGAAGATGTGACAGCGTCACAGATTCAGCAGTAGGCGTAATGAAAGGACAATTGGGGCGCGTTAGCGCCCCCTCCTCTTGCGGCGTGGCGGCGGTGTGGCGAGGGCCGATCATTGCCGCTTGCGGCTATATTTACATTTTACTTTTATAACAACTCCATTCACAAATCACTTTATTGTATTAACATATTGTTGTTCAGGGTGAGTGGGGAAAAGTATATAGTACCGGTATAAATATAAATATTGTTTTGTATATATTTGAGAGAAATGAAAGATACTCTCTCTTTTGAGCACACTGGCAATACAACACACATAAAAGCACAAAACAAACAGAATATCTTGCTAAAATGTCAATAAAACAATCAGTAAAATGAAATAAAACACAATATGGAAGGAAATCATTTAAAACAAGAGCATGGGCCTGTGGATCGTCTTTTACAAGTGCCTTGAATTCACTCAAAGGCAAATCTAAATATTTAGTACTTCATACTGTGTAAAGGGCTTAAGGGAAAATACTGCAGGTCTTTTCTCATGTATTGGAGGAACAGCAGATGGAGCAGCATCAGAGCAAAGTGCTGATTAAACAAATCTATTTCACAAATATGTGTTTTTGTTGTCACACTAATTTAATCTTTAATCATTTCATTTGGTAAAGAAGTAGAAGTTTTAATTTATTGAAAATGTTGCAGAATTGCCCTGCAATTCTATGAAAGTTTATGAACAGTAGAGACACATTTATAGCCATAGAAGATGTGAGACAGGCTTCTACTCTGACAATGTTCAAATCTAAGCTAAAAACAGTTTTGTTTAGCTGCGCATATGACTGAAAGGATTTTTTCTTTGCACTTTTCTCCTTTGTTTGTGATTTTATTTGTTTAGAAAATCAGTTGGATTGATAATTTTTAATTTAGTTAATTTTATTGTATTTCCGTTTCTGTAATTTCTTTGTGATTTGAATGCATTTTTCCTGCTGTGTGAAGCACTTTGAATTGCCTTGTGTATGAAATGTGCTCTACAAATAAACTTGCCTTGCCTTGCCTTGCCATGTTGCCATGGCGCCTGCTCAGGCTTTGTCACGCTCTGGAGATCATGCAGCGATGTCTGCATTATTATTCTTATTTTTGACTCTTTTAAGAGGGGCGTGTTTATCAGTAATTTAATTACGGATAAATTACAAGATTGAATACATTTTGTGTTCCGCACACAGACAATAGGACAGTGGTCACTAAAGTCCAGAGGAAAGACACCACTACATTGGGCATTCTGATCCTTGTTGCTTAGATAATGTCCAGTAATCCAGTTGTGGTCATCTGTGTTTCTAAAGTCCAGATGACTTTTCTAAGATGGAACGCTCCTGGACAGATGAGGGCTTGTGTCCAGTAATGTTGCTTTAAGGGTCTTTAGGGTCAGGTCGGGCGGAGCAGTGATGACTGGTGTGAGGTTTAACTCATTACAAGAGGTTTGGACCAATCAATATTCATTTCACCAGAACCAAGTAATTCAGAATGATGTCATGTGGAGAGGAAGATAAAGAAGTCCTCACCGACAGGAGCAGACGGAGGACTGCTCCTGTCAAAACTACATTCAAAACTCTTTTACTTGGAGACTGTTCTTTTAAGATTCAGTAAAACATGATTTATAAATATTGCTACTCCACTTTAAAGTACAATTTCTGTATTATAGTTATATATCACCTTGAATGTGTTTTGACATGATGATAGAAGCAGTTAACACACTGTAACACACCCTCAAGTGTCAGTGCGGTCAGTCTGATGATGAAGAGTGCTGGTCCTTTTACAGATCACACTAATGTAACACATGTGGCTGCAGCTCCAGCAGGAGAGCAGAGCATCTGTCACCACCACTGATCTCTGACACTGCACACCTGCTTTTCTCCAGTGTGCGACCTCAGAGAACTGCCCGACCCGACTTGTGCTCGACCTCAGAGAACTACCCGACCTCAGAGAACTGCCCGACCCGACCTCTGCTCGACCTCAGAGAACTGCCCGACCTCAGAGAACTGCCCAAACTGCCCGACCTCAGAGAACTGCCCGACCTGACTTGTGCTCGACCTCAGAGAACTACCCGACCTCAGAGAACTGCCCGACCCGACTTGTGCTCGACCTCAGAGAACTACCCGACCTCAGAGAACTGCCCGACCCGACCTCTGCTCGACCTCAGAGAACTGCTCGACCTCAGAGAACTGCTCGACCTCAGAGAACTGCCCGACCTCAGAGAACTGCCCAAACTGCCCGACCTCAGAGAACTGCCCGAACTGCCCGACCTCAGAGAACTGCCCGACCTCAGAGAACGACCCGACCTCTGCCCGACCTCAGAGAACTGCCCGAACTCAGAGAACTGCCCAAACTGCCCGACCTCAGAGAACGACCCGACCTCTGCCCGACCTCAGAGAACTGCCCGAACTCAGAGAACTGCCCGACCTCAGAGAACGACCCGACCTCTGCCCGACCTCAGAGAACTGCCCGACCTCAAAGAACTGCCCGACCTCAGAGAACGACCCGACCTCTGCCCGACCTCAGAGAACTGCCCGACCTCAGAGAACTACCCGACCTCAGAGAACGACCCAACCTCTGCCCGACCTCAGATAACTGCCCGACCTCAGAGAACTGCCCGACCTCAGAGAACTGCCCGACCTCAGAGAACTACCCGACCTCAGAGAACGACCCGACCTCTGCCCGACCTCAGAGAACTGCCCGACCTCAGAGAACTGCCCGACCCGACCTCAGAACGACCCGACCTCAGAGAACTGCCCGACCTCAGAGAACTGCCCGACCTCAGAGAACTGCCCGACCTCAGAGAACTGTCCGGCACGACCACAGAACCACAGATCCATATTTGTATACAATATTAACCCAAGACATTTAGAGGTGGTTTATTGTAACATGGAGCAGCTGAGCGATCTGAGGAGGAAAAAAACATTGTTAATGTAGACTAGATTTTACAATATATATTTTTTTGGATGATTACAAACATTAAAGAGAAGACTGAATTATGAACTAATAAACTTTGATAAAAATAGTTTCCTCATGTACTTTTGTTCCTGAATACCTTCTGTATACTTTGGTCTTTAGCTTTATATGAGACAAAAACATTTCCTGGTTTCATCGTCCTGAGGTCAGAATCTGAAACCTCACTTCCACCTGCCACAATAAACCATTTTAAATGAAATATATTGCTACAGTCAGAAAATATAAAGTATAAACGATGATATGGAAACGACTTCATGTGACGGGCACAATAACTTTAAAACAGAATAATCCCAGTATCCCAAGGCTTTTCTTTTTCTACAGTGTCGTTCGGAAACATGAGCAGCAGTAAATAACTCTGAATGAAACACTGAAATATAGTGTTTCTATAATTTATTTGGAGGGACTTATTTTACCTTTTTACAGCTCAGATTTGATCTTCTTTCCACAAAAATAACAAAAATGTCCAAAAAGATTTATACAATAAATAATGAGCCCCAAATATATTGTTATATCTATAATTTACTGAACTATAAACTGATATAATCATTATCGTGACAAGACTAAACTCAGGATAAGATAAGATATTCCTTTATTGTCCCACATGGGGAAATTTCATTGGTGCAACGCAGGTAGATACAGAGGTAGATACAGAAGAACAGATCACTTATAGGAAGTCTGAAAAACACTTTCAGTAGAAGATCTACTATAAATAAAAACTCCCATAGACAAAACCTCCCATTTCCCAACAAGGGATGGAGGGGAAAATAATAAAGATAAAAATAAATACATAAATACCATTGCATGTGATCACGACAATAATTGCACAGGAATATGTGTCACGACGGCACATAGATTGCACATGAATTTCACAGTAATTGCACATGAATCACGACAGTAATTGCACATATGACGGAATTGCACATGGTTAGGTCAGTATTGCGAGTGTTCAGGACTAACAGTGTTTGTTATAAAGTCTGACAGCAGCAGAAGGAAAGACCTGCGAAACCTTTCCTTCACACAGCGAGGGTGGGTATCTCAGAACTAATGCGATGTACTAAATGTAACCTGCAGGTTTACCAATAGTACTTTTATGTATACCAAGAAGACATTATTTTCTGTACAGACATGCAGCCCACCAGAACAAGAGAGATTTCAAAATATCTGTATCACGGTATGAATAAAGCTAAACCCCTGGTAAGAAACTGACTAAATGTACATTTAACATAGTTTACATATGAACACACACACATCTTGTTCTGCTGCACCACAGCCAGACTTTAGCTTTACACAGGATATTTTCATCTTTGCTGTCATTTTTTGCCTAAAGAATTATATCACATGGGTACACACACACACACACACACACACACACACACACACATACACACACACACACACACACACAGAGACACACAGACACACACAGACACACACAAACACACACACACACCACAGGGCAAGGGCACCACAGACCATGTAAGGGTACCACAGACCATGTAAGGGTACCACAGACCATGTAAGGGCACCACAGACCATGTTAGGGCACCACAGACCATGTTAGGGCACCACAGACCATGTTAGGGCACCACAGACCATGTAAGGGCACCACAGACCATGTAAGGGCACCACAGACCATGTTAGGGCACCACAGACCATGTTAGGGCACCACAGACCATGTAAGGGCACCATAGACCATGTAAGCTGTAGTTTGTGCGAGCGTCTCTGGTGAAACATGAAGTGCGTTCTCTTCCTGAGCAGGGACTCATGGTGAGTGTAACACGAGCAGGTGTTCACACATATTGTTCAGCTCACACTCGTATCATGTCTGCCAGCACAAAGCACACAACACACTGCATCTCACACATTTCTCACTCACACAGAAGCACAGCCACATGACAGATTGTAAGAAAATCTATTTTCAAATGTATTTCCATATTCATGATAAACATACAATACATACAACACATTTTACACATTCCCTGCTGTTCAGTGTGTTGCTGTTCCGTGGACATTAGCATTAGAGTACATGCTGTCACATCTGCTCCCTCCTCCTCCTTCTCTCCTTCCTCCTCCTCTTCCTCCTCATTCTCCTCTTCCTCCTCCTCCTTCTATTCCTCCTCCTCTTCCTCCTCCTCCTCTTCCTCCTTCTCTCCCTCCTCCTCTTCCTCCTCCTTCTCTTCCTCCTCCTCCTTCTATTCCTCCTCTTCCTCCTCCTTCTCTTCCTCCTCCTCCTTCTATTCCTCCTCTTCCTCCTCCTCTTCCTCCTTCTCTCCCTCCTCTTCCTCCTCCTTCTCCTCTTCCTCCTCCTCCTTCTATTCCTCCTCCTCCTCTTCCTCCTCCTCCTCCTCCTCCTCCTCCTCCACCACAATGCTATCATGTCGGCTCCTGTTGTCCCCATGTAAAGAGCGGCATGGATCATCTGGTGAGCGTGGTCTGCACAGAGGGTGTTGCAGCACAGAGGGTGTTGCAGCACAGAGGGTGTTGCAGCACAGAGGGTGTTGCAGCACAGATGGTCTGCACAGAGGGTGTTGCAGCACAGAGGGTGTTGCAGCACAGAGGGTGTTGCAGCACAGATGGTCTGCACAGAGGGTCTGCACATAGGGTGTTGCTGCACAGAGCTGTCATTATGTTGTCACGTGGCAGTGGAGAGGCTTCAGGAGGACGCCTCAGACCTGCTGATGATGGACTGTGTGCAAACTGCACAATCTAATGTGACTTACACTGTCTCCCTGTCATATTTGACTGAATTTGTTTGTAGCTGCTTGTGGTTTATAGGATTTAAACATAAAACATTGTCCCAAACTATAGTGTTCTTGTCTTCTTTCCCTTAGGTTTCACCTGATTGAGGACCTGTCTTATGAGGATGTGAAGAAGTGTTACAGGGGCTCGGTGAGTGCTCATCCGTCACTTTCACCTTCCACAGATGACAAATTACAAGGCTAAATCTTTCCATGGCGGCAGCATCTATCCATAATCCATAAGCTAATATTAGAGTTACAAAATGAAAATAAAATTCTTGTTTTTTGTCATGTATTATTTTTGATGCTTAAGTACCATATTATGCTTCATTCTTTTTTCCTTTTAACCATGTCATTCTCTTTACAAAATGACATTGACAATATAAAGTTTTTTGTTTCACTCATATTCTATTTAAAGGTGAAGTATGCAACATTTCTGGTGGGGACACGCCGCCTGCTTGTATCCATGGAGATGAAGACAAGTAGGAATGCAATCAGAACAATTGGCTCTGCACAGAGTTTGGGTCACGCTTGTCGTTAGTTTGACTGTATTTTCATCATTTTAAATGCCAGACACGGTCAAAAATGTCCCTTGTCAGTTGTAGTTTTAGTTCGCCCGTCATTTAAGTGAAATAGTTTGTTAAGACACAAAACACATTAATTATGACACTAAAATCACTTGATATTGATGTTTCTCTTTTTAAATGTTGTGTTTTCACCATCGTTGGGCTCATATTGAACTTAAAGAGGTGAGTGAGATTATAGATGTAGTTTGTCCTGCAGGTTTCATCCTAAATTCAGCGCTGACTCAAATTGGGGAATCACAGAGTCAGTACCATTGTGTTATAATAAAGGCCAAAGTGATCGTGGGTTCTGTTGCCATGGTAATCGTGGCGGCCATCTTGCGAGTAGAGAAAGAGCAAAATTGTAATAGAAAATAATGTAAAAAGAAGGCAATATACCATGTAACTGTTTAAAAGAACATATAATGCTCCTAATGAAGCAGAGAACTTGACCTGTGTCTGTCGGGACATTATTTTTCTGAATTATGAATCAAATATTCACTCTAAAAACACTGCACAGGTCTAGGTCCAGGTCTTTTTTTTTACTAGATAAAGTATTTATTACTAAATTACCATAAAAAAAGTCCGGTTTTGTTTTTTATGAGTTCTTCAATAGAATTTTTTCCGCAGTGAGCAATGAGTTGTGGGGGATGTTAAAGACTTCATGATGTGTTTTTGTTTCAATGCTAACGCTAAAGCTTAACAACATAAACAGCCCAACTGAGGTTCTGTGCACAGAGCCAATTCACCTGATCCCAGAAGCCCGTCTGGGCGTCGCCATCAGACCTAATCTTTCTTCCAGTTGTATTAGTGAACACAGGAAAACCTCCAGAGAAAATAAGGTCTACACAGACCTAAAAGCCGTTTTCAGGTCCAGGGAATCTGTGCAGTGTTGACTTGTTGGTCACGTCATCATTTTCATCAGTCTACTTTGGAGAATATTTTAGCAGCGAGACTTTTTTCTCGTTCTCCACTTAAAATATACTCAACCGCAAAAGCCATTAGAACAGACGATCTGTGGCAGAAAGAGGAAAAGGTGGGCAGGGCTTTATCTTTGTCATTGAATGAAGCCGTAAGTAACAACACATGTTAAAAACGAGTCAGATCCAACACTGGCGTCCACCTTGTGTCACGAGTGTTTAAAGTGACACACTTTAGAATGTGTAGATTACGTCTGGACCTCTGATTCACTTTCCACCTCCTAATATGATCATGACGTGTCTAGAGATGTGAGAAATGCACTTCATCATAAAACCCTGTACATACAATGTTTACTGACACACTTATTAAAATAATAAGTATGTTTGTTGTGAAGCTGTTTGTATAGGAGACTAATGTACTCGGGTCAATTTATTTAACACCCAAAAATCACACGTTTAACTACACTTTGTGATTATATTAAAACCTTTTTTAACTTTTTTAAAAGGCATTTGTGATCGTTTCTCTTCAAACTTCTCATTAACAGATCAATGATTAATGCAATCGCCAATTCACAATGAATAAACGTTGAATCGTTATGAGATGAATTTTGAATACATTTGTAGCTAAATGTAGAATCTGAAGCGTTGTCATTCTGGTAAAAGTCTGTCCATCCCACAGCGCAAAGAATCCACAAGCTCTGAAACTATGATAAAGATTGACATTTGCTGTGTAAGTTTGGATGCAAAGCCGTGTGGAGTTCTGAGGTGCATGCTGGGAAAGTGTCACCTGTGTCTTCTAAAAGTGAATCTAATACTACTCTGGTGACTTTATTTCAAAAGTAATTAGATTACTGATTACTACGAAGTTAGTTAAAAAAAGGAAACATACAAGTTATATCTTCCCACTAATTAAAGGTCCTGTTACGTCGTCTCATTGTAGCGTCCAGTCCTCCATAAACCAACATTTACATTTGTTTAGGCTCACACGGAGAAGTGACTGTGCTCAGAAGATATCAGCACATGCTATCCTCTCTCCTCTTTATCTTTATTCTTTGTAACACGGTTCAGACACATTTTTTCATTTCAAAATGTAACTCGTACCTAAAAAGTAATCTGATACAGTATTTCCTTACTTTGTAACTATGTAAAGCCCATATTAAAATAACCCTAATCCTGTCGTAAATACTCTTTGTCTAGAAGCCTCCAGTCTCCCCTTTTTCGGTCAATGATCTACTTATACCAGGGGTGTCCAAACTTTTTTCACCAGGGGCCGCATTTTGAAACTTAAACGGGGCAGAGGGCCACAAACAACTTGACAATGTCGAATTTGTTGAATGACAAAGTGAATCATTCGAAATTTTGCATTTGATGTCATTGCGATGAGCCTTCACACCTTTAATTATACTTAGAACATTAATATTAGGTTGGTATAACATCAATTATGCCTGAATTTTCCCAATTTCACAGTAAAAAGTACTTTTTGTTGTTTGGGCCGACATAGCAGGAAGCCGGAGGGCCAAGAAAAATTGGTCTGAGGGACGCATTTGGCCCCCGGGCCCTAGTTTGGACATGCCTGACTTATACAATCTCAATGTGCAATGAAAATAATTGAACTAATCAAAAAACTGACTGCTAAGAATTTGACTTCTAAAACACTGGTTTGTCTGGACATGACCAGGTCCGGCTCGCTCACTGGACGCGCTCAGTCTTACTCATCAATCAAAACACCTGCAATTCAATAAATGCAAGACAAGTTTAATGCCTTATGTGGAACATTCAATGCAAACCGAGGACATCTCCATGGAGACAAGCAGGCGGATCCTTCAACAGAAAGTCACACAGTGAAAATGAAAGCCTTATATGAATAAAAGCATAATATGGTACTATAAATGTGCCATAGACTGCATTATATGAGTTTCCCTCCTGTTGTCTGCTTTTTGTGTTCCGCTCTGACCCGCTGCAAACATCTAATAATAATCCAGCTGCAGCTGCACATGCTTGAACATCACTTTTATTTCAAACAATCATTATGCTTCGTAAACTGCACTGAAACGGGAGGAGGTGCATGTCATTTTGCATCTTCACATTTCTGGCACACGCGCTGTTGTTCGAGCGTGTCCTGCTGCGCGTCCGTATGCTCAAGCACAATACCAGGCTATAATAAGAGCTCCGACACACGCGCCAACGGGCCAAACGCAAAATGAGACCACACCGGCCAAGAGGCAGCATATTTACTGTCACTGAGGAGGGAAGCAGGAGCGCCAGGAGAGGACGGTAGCGCGAGACGTTGTTGTGGGGACGTGATTGGAGGAGCTGCCAGGAAAGAGAAAGAGTTGTTTGTCGAACTTTAAAATGAGGCTTCTGCTGCTGATATGGCTCGATGCTATAGAGATGCTAAAGGTAAGTCATTATGACGCCAGCATTCCTGTTATCAGCTGTTTTATGATCCACCAGATCTGTTATTAGGAGATTATTCAGTAAGAAAATATATCCAGTGCATTTATGATATTGTTAAGCTTCCAAATTGTAATATTGATAAAAGGTGAGGAAAAGAGCATTGTGGGTAAGATGGAACTCAAATGTGGAGCCATCAGAGAGGCTGAGGAGGCTCATAGTTCTGCTGCTGCGACACAGATGGAGCAGAGGAGAGTCCGGGCTCGTGACTCTAAAGGCAGGATCAGAGAGGTGAGAGAGAGTGGATTTGTATGAATGTCTTAAGAGGTGGTTGGTTGAGTAAAGTCAGAAGGCTGTGATTGGCTGAAGGGAGGAAGAGGAAGAAATATTAGCCATGTTTCCACTGGTTTGGAGCTTTAAGTGAACCGCACCGGGACGTTACACACCAGAGGGAGAGGATTGGACACAAACTCTGAGGAAAACAGACGGAAAAACAGCAGGAAACACTGAAAAGTAATAAAGTATGTTAAGTAAATGTTGAGCTGACATGCAAAACAAAGCTTGCCATGTCCCGCTGTTTCCTGTTTATTGACGCGCAACGCTCATTACGATCAAGCAAATGCATCACATAAAGAGAGGCTTTACAGAGAAGGAAATAAAAGCAGAATAAACTGGAAGTATTTTCCTCTAGCTTTATCCACATCTCACAGCCAAACAAACTTCAAAATACTTGCTGTTTTTTGTGATTTGCTGAGATCTTTATGTTTAAAAAGTATAAATCACGTGCGATGTAGGTTTTATTTATTAAGAAAACATTAGCCGAGCTTTGGCTCTGGACAGAGCCTGACCCTGAGCACGGAGATGTACAAACTCCACTAGAAGAATCCTTCCAAAAAGCTCTAAAGCGAACGATCTGGAGGACCAGGACCAATCGAAACATGGCTGTTGTCTTCCTGATAAATGCAAGCTTCAATTAACCTTTTATAATAAAGTAATAAAGTTTAAATACTATTACTTTAAAGTGACAAAACTGTACTGGGCATTGATTGTTGACCCTTGACCCTAGTGAGTTGTTTGAAAGCCGCTTGTTGCCGTAGCGCAGGCTTGTCGTGCCCACTGCTAGATTGTAGATTGTGGTGGTAGTGCCGGCTGTAGTGTCGGCTGTAGTGTCGGTTGTAGTGACGCTGTAGTGTCGGCTGTAGTGTCGCTGTATTGTCGCTGTAGTGTCGGTTGTAGTGACGCTGTAGTGTCGGCTGTAGTGTCGCTGTAGTGTCGGCTGTAGTGTCGGCTGTAGTGTCGGCTGTAGTGCCGGCTGTAGTGCCGGCTGTAGTGTCGCTGTAGTGTCGGCTGTAGTGTCGGCTGTAGTACCGGCTGTAGTGTCGGCTGTAGTGTCGCTGTAGTGTCGCTGTAGTGTCGGCTGTAGTGCCGGCTGTAGTGTCGCTGTAGTGTCAGCTGTAGTGTCGGCTGTAGTACCGGCTGTAGTGTCGCTGTAGTGTCGGCTGTAGTGTCGCTGTATTGTCGCTGTAGTGTCGGCTGTAGTGTCGCAGTATTGTCGCTGTAGTGTCGGTTGTAGTGACGCTGTAGTGCCGGCTGTAGTGCCGGCTGTAGTGTCGGCTGTAGTGCCGGCTGTAGTGTCGCTGTAGTGTCGGCTGTAGTGTCGGCTGTAGTGTCGGCTGTAGTGCCGGCTGTAGTGTCGCTGTAGTGTCGGCTGTAGTGCCGGCTGTAGTACCGGCTGTAGTGTCGGCTGTAGTGTCGCTGTAGTGTCGGCTGTAGTGTCGCTGTATTGTCGCTGTAGTGTCGGCTGTAGTGCCGGCTGTAGTGCCGGCTGTAGTGTCGCTGTAGTGTCGCTGTAGTGTCGGTTGTAGTGACGCTGTAGTGTCGGCTGTAGTACCGGCTGTAGTGTCGGCTGTAGTGTCGCTATAGTGTCGGCTGTATTGTCGCTGTATTGTCGCTGTATTGTCGCTGTAGTGTCGGCTGTAGTGTCGGCTGTAGTGCCGGCTGTAGTGCCGGCTGTAGTGTCGCTGTAGTGTCGCTGTAGTGTCGGCTGTAGTGTCGGCTGTAGTGTCGCTGTAGTGTCGGCTGTAGTGTCGGATGTAGTGCCGGCTGTAGTGTCGCTGTAGTGTCGGCTGTAGTGTCGCTGGATTGTCGCTGTAGTGTCGCTGTAGTGTCGCTGTAGTGTCGGATGTAGTGTCGCTGGATTGTCGCTGTAGTGTCGCTGTAGTGTCGCTGTAGTGTCGCTGTAGTGTCGGCTGTAGTGTCGGCTGTAGTGTCGGCTGTAGTGTCGCTGTAGTGTCGCTGTAGTGTCGGCTGTAGTGGAGTTGTAGCTGCTGGAGCTGGCCCAGCACTGACAGGGCAAGGCTGCAGTGTGTGTCTTGCAGCAGCCTCCTCCAGGCCCTGGACGTGCGCGAGTGTGTGTGCATGTACGGGGCCAACGTGCTCAGCCTGGTGCACAGCTCTCTGGTGTCTGCAGCCGCGGGGGCCGGAGCCAGCGGGGGGGCCAAGGAGCTGCTCATGACTCTGCCCTGTCCCTCTGCGCAGACTGTCAGCAAGTACAACTCCCAGTACCACAAACTCTTCCCCTGCGTGCCCCAGGACGAGATCCTCATGAAAGGTAAGAGCCCGGGCGTGGCATCTTGCATACTCTGCACACACTCTGCATCAGGATTGTCAACTTCTAATACCAGGATATATTTTAACTACTGACACAACATGGGAATTAAAGGGAATCTCTTTTTTCAGAATCAGACTTTCTTTTATTCAATAGAGAATCAGAGCTAAGGAGAAAAGGTGTAACAATCCCTTCCACAGCGTTGGATTTTCAGACAGCGTGACGTCCCTGTCTATTTCAAACCAACATGTTGAGTGAAAAACTGGGACAGAACTCTGAGCCACAGAGTAATGTTCACTACACCAGTCAGTGTAGTGAACATTACACAGGAGACTAAACAGAGAGTGAGAGTTTATGAAGACCTCCTTCTGTTGGGCATCTACATCTCAGAGCCATGACTTTAGAGGACATGACTTTAGAGGACATGACTTTAGAGGACATGACTTTAGAGGACATGACTTTAGAGGACATGACTTTAGAGGACATTACTTTAGAGGACATTACTTTAGAGGACATGACTTTAGAGGACATTACTTTAGAGGACATTACTTTAGTGGTTATTACTTTAGAGGACATTACTTTAGAGGACATTACTTTAGAGGACATGACTTTAGAGGACATGACTTTAGAGGACATGACTTTAGAGGACATTACTTTAGAGGACATTACTTTAGAGGACATGACTTTAGAGGACATTACTTTAGAGGACATTACTTTAGTGGTTATTACTTTAGAGGACATTACTTTAGAGGACATTACTTTAGAGGACATAACTTTAGAGGACATGACTTTAGAGGACATGACTTTAGAGGACATGACTTTAGAGGACATTAATTTAGAGGACATTACTTTAGAGGACATGACTTTAGAGGACATGACTTTAGAGGACATGACTTTAGAGGACATTACTTTAGAGGACATTACTTTAGAGGACATTACTTTAGAGGACATGACTTTAGAGGACATTACTTTAGAGGACATTACTTTAGTGGTTATTACTTTAGAGGACATGACTTTAGAGGACATGACTTTAGAGGACATGACTTTAGAGGACATGACTTTAGAGGACATGACTTTAGAGGACATTACTTTAGAGGACATTACTTTAGAGGACATTACTTTAGAGGACATGACTTTAGAGGACATTACTTTAGAGGACATTACTTTAGTGGTTATTACTTTAGAGGACATTACTTTAGAGGACATTACTTTAGAGGACATAACTTTAGAGGAAATGACTTTAGAGGACATGACTTCAGAGGACATTAATTTAGAGGACATTACTTTAGAGGACATGACTTTAGAGGACATTACTTTAGAGGACATTAGACATTACTTTAGAGGACATTAGACATTACTTCAGAGGACATGACTTTAGAGGACATGACTCTAGAGGACAGTGAAGTTCAGACCCTGGCAAAGGAGAAGAGATGGTTTGAGAGACAAGTCACAGTCTGTAATTCCTCTTTCATCCAGGAGGGTTTTGTCTACGAAGGAGTCAAAGAGAAAGACTCACCTCCATTTCACGTCCTCCTCAGGACGGATCAAACAGGGCTGATAGGAGTGTAGTTAGCTCCTCCCTTCTGACAAATGTAAAACAGTAACTCACTCGTTCTGTCACTCGTGTCCAGTTGACGGAATTGGATTTTCTTTGGCTTTCCTCCAGCTCCAGCTCCTCACACACAACAGCTGATGGAGTAAAAGGAGATTATGAAGATATTGACGCAGGACAACTTACACGTTTTATAATCATTTCTGAAACGTAGTATTCATATGCATCACATAAATGATTTAGTAATCAAATAATCATTATACACTCCAAAATATGCTCTGTGCGGAGAGATGAGCTGAGTCATTAAAATGACACAGAAACGTCTAAGTGTGTTTTTAGTCGATTCATTGCTGCAGCTGAGATTTCACTGCTTCAGTAATTGAGAATTACCATTAAATCACAATGTTTCTTCTCAAAATAATTACAAAATGTATTAAACTAAAATGTTATTTTGTGACAACACTGAGCCAAAAGCAAAATAATGCAACAATACCAGATCTGTAAAGCTAGTATTTAAGGTTAAGGTTGTATTCAAAATCAAAAGGATTTTAAGGAAAGTGAATACATTTCTCTTTTAACACAGTTTCCTCTTCTTGAACCCGTAGTGTACTCGTGCGCTCTCCTCAGAGACATCCTCCTACAGGGACGACTCTACATCTCCAGGCACTGGCTGTGTTTCTACGCCAACCTCTTCGGCAAAGACATCAAGGTACAGCTAACAGACAGGGGAACGTTAGCTTTTTTCATCTGCTTCACTTCAGAGCTGATTGGATTGTACTGGCCCGTTTGAGTGGTCCAAAGTGAGCCATGTGAGATGTCTAGATTCCAAAGTGGCCTGGCTCACTTTGGGAGATGATTGGACAAGAGAGAACGCAGACTCAGGTGAAAATAAGATGCCAAAAGCCGCTATGATTTCCCCTAAGTTATGTGCACAAACAAAGCTAGCACATGTTAGCATCATGAATCTTACATTATCCAAACCCACCGCATCATAGAGAGATGTTGAAGCTCTCGCTTCAGCCACAAACAAAACCTATTCTTGTGCATTGCTCAGATCGGCTTTAGGCACAATTCAGAATGTATTTATTAAGAAAGTTAGGGTGATGTCAAGGAAATGCATTGTTCTGTGGTGCTGGGTGGTGGAGTGGTTAGGGCACAGCACACTGCAAATGCTCTATCGACAATGTGCTCCAAAGTGAACCGGTCTGAGGGGCAGGACCAGTCCAAACAGGGCCATATACGTTCTCTAAGCAGCCCCTGTCTCAGCCCCTGTCTCAGCCCCTGTCTCAGCCCCTGTCTCAGCCCCTGTCTCAGCCTGACAAGCTCACTGTCACTCAAATGCTTAACAAGCCCCCCATTCTCCAGTGAGATGATACTGCAGACACAGCAGTATTTAGTCTGAGGCAGGTCGTTGTTCCTCAGGTCTGAGTGACAATGAGCTGCTTAATCCAAACACATTCCTCAGCAGGATGTTTCTCTTCTCTGTCACTGCCTGGGCTCTAGGACTGGATCACAGTCACTTACATTTACTTGAGTCACTTTTTGAAGAAATCTGGGCCTTTATAATGTGTGAACAATTTTCTGATACAGTGGTTCCCACTTTGGGGGTCAATAAATACCAACATCCATTCTACAATGAGGGTCCCGAGGGTCTGTGGCTTGGTTATTTTGTGCTTCCACTCAGCTTTACAGGTCGGGGACCTGGATTATAAAATACAAAGGTTGTGTTGGGGAAACATGAAATAAAAAGTGTATCCAAACTTTGACAGGTTGTGTATTATGCTTTATTATAATAAGTGATAAAGTAATGCTTATGTATTTACTTATTTTGCACAATGTTTATCAAAAAATATTGAAAATAGCTGTAAAACAGATAAAAGCCTCTTGAGTTCAGGTCTGTAGTGTCACCTCTGACCTCTGACCTCTGTCTGCTGCAGGTGGCCATCCCTGTGGTGTCAGTGAGGCTGGTGAAGAAGCACAAGACGGCAGGCCTGGTGCCCAACGGCCTGGCCATCACCACCGACACGGGGCAGAAGGTGAGCACCAGGACCTGAGCGTGAGGACCTGAGCACCAGGACATGAGCACCAGGACCTGAGCACCAGGACCTGAGGACCTGAGCACCAGGACCTGAGGACCTGAGCGTGAGGACCTGAGCACCAGGACCTGAGCGCGAGGACCTGAGCGCGAGGACCTGAGCACCAGGACCTGAGCGCGAGGACCTGAGCACCAGGACCTGAGCACCAGGACCTGAGCGCGAGGACCTGAGCACCAGGACCTGAGCACCAGGACCTGAGCGCGAGGACCTGAGCACCAGGACCTGAGCGCGAGGACCTGAGCACCAGGACCTGAGCACCAGGACCTGAGCACCAGGACCTGAGCACCAGGACCTGAGCACCAGGACCTGAGCAGGACTTTAGAGCTGTGTAATACTCTGTTTGCTTGTGCCATAGTTTGTTCAGAGCTCTTGCAGTTGTCGTCACACTTTCCCATCATGCACCACCACACCCACACTGGCAGGAGAGGAAACCGTGTTCCCTGTAATGAACACATTTAGATTATTAGATTATTATTATATCATGGTGTAGTGAGTCAAGCCTCACATTAATTAAGTTACAAATGTATTTCTGCATTGGATTTTTTATTTGAAGAATTGTTTAACCGTTCTCTCAAGACGATTAAAAAACTGAATTAGGTTTTGTATTGCCAATTGGTCTATTAATTTGGCAAGAGAGAGTAGTTTGAAGAGAAACAAACTAATGTTAAACCCGTGATTTTCAGGTGTGTGTTACATTCCCATGAGTGAATTATCAGTTAGAAGTTAGAACACATCTTTTCATTATTTTAACAATATCAATAAAAGTACCAGGCGCCTTTTTCCCACAAATACACGACATCCAGATCAAACTAAGGCACACAAACTCCAAAATGAACGTTCCAATTGGTCCAAAGTCTGTCAAATGTGTCAAGTTAAGTCCAAATGTGATCTGTATTGTGTCAATTATAATGTTGGTCCAGTCCTTGATCGTTGGTGCAACACGTGTCATCCGTTCTTCCACCAGGAGAATATTCCACAGATATTCCCTGATTGTGTCTGTGCCGTGAGGTTTGAGGCCAAATACAACGTTCTGAAATGGAATGGGATGATGTCACAAACAACAGGACAGTCCCAAAACACATGAAAATCTGCCTCTGGCCGCCACAATTTCTCCAATAGAATGTCCTTGTGCATAATGAGCACTTTGACATGGTGTTATGCAAAGACGTGACACACTTTTCCAACAGAATCCCTCCAAACATGTGATTTTGTGTTTCTCACCTGAGATGTAGATGTATTTTCCCTTTCTTCATCCGTCAAAATAAAATGAACCTCTCTTTCCCATTTATTTTTAATGTAATGAATAATACTATTACTCTTGTAAGTTCTGATGTATATGTTTTAGTCAGAGTTATAATGGTGGTTAGAATAACTCACTATCTCATAAAGCAGTGTTCTCAGGAGTTTGTGGACGGTTCAAAAGGGATTCATTGACTTCAGAGGTTAAACATTACACCTTTATGGTGCAAGTGTCCGCTCAGAACTTTAATGCCTTTGGGGACTTTTGATTGACTGCTCTAATGACTTATGCACAAAGTGACTGCTCTCTGATGTCATGCATACACATAACCTGAGCATCTGGTTCTGCTACAGTCAGACTGACATATCTTCTTAAAGAGGCGCTTTCTAGGCAATTTGAGTCAAGTTTATCTGTAACTCAAACACAGTTATTCAAAGTGCTTTACAGAACAGGAAAAGTTGCATTAAAATCATCACAATACAAAATCTTTAAAGGAGAATGTGCTTCACTAAACCATGTCTCTTCTGCACATGCTCTTCTCTTCAATGATGCTGAAGGGAATTCAAACGGACTAGATTGTGGACTACATTGACCAATTGGCATTGTTTTTTTTCTTTTAATTTATTTTTCTAATGAACAAAAAGGCACAGAGTAAAATAAATGTAAGCAGCAAAAGATATCCAATAAAGTTACATTTTACTCATTCAAATTCCTCGGTCCAGTCCTTGATTGTTGGTCCAGTTTGTGTCCATTTTTTGGTGATTCTTCCCTGAGGTATCCATCCATCCAGTCCATGGCAGGAGTTTTGAAGTCCTGTGGAATGCCTGTGCAGAAAACAGTTTGCAGCGCTTTGCTAATCTCAGTCCAACACAGTATCACCAGGACAGTTCCACCGCACACAGTGATGATGGGCCACGTGTATTCTAATCTCATTTATTTCAATTCTAATTCAGATGTGAATGAAAATGAGCAGGGATCGGGATTTTTAGGATTTTACTGCATTTTTGTGTTTCATTGTGCAGTTCAATCAATGGTTACAGGCAAGGCAAGTTTATTTGTAGAGCAATTCAAAGTGTTCAGGCCGTGGCTCATGTTCAGGCCGTGGCTCATGTTCAGCCCGTGGCTCATGTTCAGGCCGTGGCTCATGTTCAGGCCGTGGCTCCTGTTCAGGCCGTGGCTCCTGTTCAGGCCGTGGCTCCTGTTCAGGCAGTGGCTCCTGTTCAGGCCGTGGCTCCTGTTCAGGGCGTGGCTCTGCTTCATGATTGGTGCAGGAGCTGTGGGCGGAGTCCTCACATCAGAGACAGGAGGTTTAAACACTAGATTTCAGAGACTCATTCTGCTCTCTGATTGGACAAAACACCAAATTATAACAACAACTCTCCAATGTTTTTGTAACTAAGAATAAATTAACATTATATTTGTTAAGAGTAAAAATGATATTTGATTAGAACATGTTTGCTTTGTGTACAGAGACACAGCTCATGTTTATGACATTTAAAAACTTTTACACACACTTCTTTCAAATTGAAATCAAATCTAGAGCTGGTCTTTAAAAAGTGGCATCGATTTCATCTCAGTATTTATGGATCAAAGTGGAACATTTCACAAACAGGAAATGGAGTATTTGCAGGTTTTATGAGCGCTCTGTTCTGTTCTGTGTTGCAGTACGTGTTTGTGTCGCTGCTCTCCAGGGACAGTGTGTACGACGTGCTCAGGAGGATCTGCACACATCTGCAGGTCTCACACGCTTCTGCGCATGATATTTATTATTATGAATTAGTGATCATCATTTGAACTGCACTGGTGTAAAACTTAAGCAGATAAGATAAGATCGAACTTGTGTAGCAGCTTATCATAATAAAGTGTCTGTAATGAAGAGAAGGCTGAAGATACTGATGATTTTAATCAAAGTACAAATCACTATAAGACTCTGGCTGCAACAAGGAATTTGAAGAATTGTGACTAATGGAACTGAAATAATGATCATTCTGTTATTACTAATGTGTTGTTGTTTTTTTGAGCTGCTATGTCTCACCTATTGATCCATAAAGTTTGTCTGAAGGAAAAATATAAAGTTGGTGATGAAAATGGTGGCAAAATTCAGAAAAATGTGGCTGAAAAATGTACATTTAGTCATCTAAAGCTTTAAGCATGTAAACGCCACATATCTAACTCTACATATCTACACAATGCACAGTTTTGGTTCATATTAAAAGTGACAGTAGTGATTTTGGAACGTCCCACACATGAAAAGTGACTGAAAATGTCTGTGAAGACCTGAGAATCTGTAAATGATCGAGCAAACAGCGTTTCTACGGCAACACCACCAGGTCTTTGACTGATTTTAAAAGGAAACGTGTTGAAAAAGGCTGATTTTCCCTTTTTCGTTCTAAATTGGCCTCGGTTTAGTCTTTTTTGACAGATTTTGAGAAGAAGTTTGATGTCATAATGTTTTAATGTAACTGAAATAATTGGGTATATTTACATTTAGTAATAATATCAAGATCAGTGCTTTGCAGCCAAATCACAATCACTTCCAACTCCTTCAGTCATTTATATTAGTCATTTTTATTACTATATTTGTTTTTGTACTTTTTCTTTTTCTTACATGACCTTTTCAGAGAAGTATGAGCAGTAAATGTGTTTGTGTTTGTGTTTGAGCAGGTGAACGGGAAGAGCCTGAGCCTGAAGCAGCTGATGGAGGAACCCACTCTGTCCCTGGTCAGTCCCTCACTCAGATGCCCCGCCTCATCGTCACATGGTCCTGTATCAGAGCGTGCACACTGACACAGTCCCTCACTCAGATGCCCCGCCTCATCGTCACATGGTCCTGTATCAGAGCGTGCACACTGACACAGTCCCTCACTCAGATGCCCCGCCTCATCGTCACATGGTCCTGTATCAGAGCGTGCACACTGACACAGTCCCTCACTCAGATGCCCCGCCTCATCGTCACATGGTCCTGTATCAGAGCGTGCACACTGACACAGTCCCTCACTCAGATGCCCCGCCTCATCGTCACATGGTCCTGTATCAGAGCGTGCACACTGACACAGTCCCTCACTCAGATGCCCCGCCTCATCGTCACATGGTCCTGTATCAGAGCGTGCACACTGACACAGTCCCTCACTCAGATGCCCCGCCTCATCGTCACATGGTCCTGTATCAGAGCGTGCACACTGACACAGTCCCTCACTCAGATGCCCCGCCTCATCGTCACATGGTCCTGTATCAGAGCGTGCACACTGACACAGTCCCTCACTCAGATGCCCCGCCTCATCGTCACATGGTCCTGTATCAGAGCGTGCACACTGACACAGTCCCTCACTCAGATGCCCCGCCTCATCGTCACATGGTCCTGTATCAGAGCGTGCACACTGACACAGTCCCTCACTCAGATGCCCCGCCTCATCGTCACATGGTCCTGTATCAGAGCGTGCACACTGACACAGTCCCTCACTCAGATGCCCCGCCTCATCGTCACATGGTCCTGTATCAGAGCGTGCACACTGACACAGTCCCTCACTCAGATGCCCCGCCTCATCGTCACATGGTCCTGTATCAGAGCGTGCACACTGACACAGTCCCTCACTCAGATGCCCCGCCTCATCGTCACATGGTCCTGTATCAGAGCGTGCACACTGACACAGTCCCTCACTCAGATGCCCCGCCTCATCGTCACATGGTCCTGTATCAGAGCGTGCACACTGACACAGTCCCTCACTCAGATGCCCCGCCTCATCGTCACATGGTCCTGTATCAGAGCGTGCACACTGACACAGTCCCTCACTCAGATGCCCCGCCTCATCGTCACATGGTCCTGTATCAGAGCGTGCACACTGACACAGTCCCTCACTCAGATGCCCCGCCTCATCGTCACATGGTCCTGTATCAGAGCGTGCACACTGACACAGTCCCTCACTCAGATGCCCCGCCTCATCGTCACATGGTCCTGTATCAGAGCGTGCACACTGACACAGTCCCTCACTCAGATGCCCCGCCTCATCGTCACATGGTCCTGTATCAGAGCGTGCACACTGACACAGTCCCTCACTCAGATGCCCCGCCTCATCGTCACATGGTCCTGTATCAGAGCGTGCACACTGACACAGTCCCTCACTCAGATGCCCCGCCTCATCGTCACATGGTCCTGTATCAGAGCGTGCACACTGACACAGTCCCTCACTCAGATGCCCCGCCTCATCGTCACATGGTCCTGTATCAGAGCGTGCACACTGACACAGTCCCTCACTCAGATGCCCCGCCTCATCGTCACATGGTCCTGTATCAGAGCGTGCACACTGACACAGTCCCTCACTCAGATGCCCCGCCTCATCGTCACATGGTCCTGTATCAGAGCGTGCACACTGACACAGTCCCTCACTCAGATGCCCCGCCTCATCGTCACATGGTCCTGTATCAGAGCGTGCACACTGACACAGTCCCTCACTCAGATGCCCCGCCTCATCGTCACATGGTCCTGTATCAGAGCGTGCACACTGACACAGTCCCTCACTCAGATGCCCCGCCTCATCGTCACATGGTCCTGTATCAGAGCGTGCACACTGACACAGTCCCTCACTCAGATGCCCCGCCTCATCGTCACATGGTCCTGTATCAGAGCGTGCACACTGACACAGTCCCTCACTCAGATGCCCCGCCTCATCGTCACATGGTCCTGTATCAGAGCGTGCACACTGACACAGTCCCTCACTCAGATGCCCCGCCTCATCGTCACATGGTCCTGTATCAGAGCGTGCACACTGACACAGTCCCTCACTCAGATGCCCCGCCTCATCGTCACATGGTCCTGTATCAGAGCGTGCACACTGACACAGTCCCTCACTCAGATGCCCCGCCTCATCGTCACATGGTCCTGTATCAGAGCGTGCACACTGACACAGACACCTCAGAAGGATAAAGGGTCTATTATTGTGCAGAATCAGTTATGAAGTCTTTGTTACGTGTAAGTTGATATATGACTTATCCTTCTCATAACAAGTTGTGTTATTGTCTTTTTGGGGTATTAAATGTCAGGTGTACAGGCCGTGAATCCTCTTAGGCTAATGCTGCATTCATGTGAGCGACATCTACGTAGTTCATGAGAGGATCTTATGAAACACACGTCAAACACACAAGCCACTGGAAAGATGTGTGCAACCCTTAATTGTTGTTTTGTTACAGTTATGTGAGGGATGTGATCATGTACAATGTCTTTGCAAAGTTGTATCGCTTTTAACATCATTATTACAATATAAAGTGGAATTATGGCTTAAATATGTTTCCAAATTGAAATTCCAAGTTGGTGTTTGAGCCCGTTTCATCTTCTGAGTCAAAGCAGCATCATGTGAGGCTCAAAACAGGAAATGATGACGTCCATGAGAATAAATCAATCATCGTTACAATTGTTCTCACTAAAATCTGTATTTGATTTGGTTTAGTAGGAACAAGAGTCCTGATGGATTGTGTTGTGTTCAGCTCCTGTCACGTTTTGCTCTGATTGGGATAAACCTTGCAGCTCTGTTACTTGTCCCAGGACGACTTCCCGGCAGCAGACGAGTTCCCTGTGGTGGACGAGTTTCCGTCGGTGCTGAAATGGAGACGGAAGCCCTCCACAGTGTCCGTGTCCTCCTCGCTCCCTGACCTCCTGGGGAACTCCACGGGCAGCCTCTCCTCCCCTGACACGCCCTTTAAACCCGAGCCGCCGCTGGAAGGTGCATACGCAGGTGATAAAACTCAACTATGTGCAGAGCTAAAGTCCAAGGACACACTCCCCAAGGACACACTCCCCAAGGACACACTCCCCAAGGACACACTCCCCAAGGACACACTCCCCAAGGACACCACTCCCCAAGGACACACTCCCCAAGGACACACTCCCCAAGGACACCACTCCCCAAGGACACACTCCCCAAGGACACCACTCCCCAAGGACACACTCCCCAAGGACACCACTCCCCAAGGACACACTCCCCAAGGACACACTCCCCAAGGACACCACTCCCCAAGGACACGCTCCCCAAGGACACACTCCCCAAGGACACACTCCCCAAGGACACACTCCCCAAGGACACCACTCCCCAAGGACACGCTCCCCAAGGACACACGCTTTAGATCCGCCGCCTGTAAACCACGCCCCCTTCAGCCGGGATTACTCACGCAAAGTGGGCTTTATTATTGTGTACTTTGAGTACAATATTAGCTCTAGATTACTTATGAAGCGAAACAAACCTTGTCCCACAATGGGAAAATTTCAGTGTTGCAACACAGATTAGGTACAGAAACGAAGGCAAGGCCAGTTTATTTGTTGAGCACAATTCGTACACAAGGCAGTTCAAAGTGCTTCACAACAGGGAAAATATGCATTAAAATCACAGACATGAGAGAAATGACAAAACCTTCATTTCCATTCATTCACTGAACAGTTTTGACCTGAATCATTTGTCTGAGTGATGATGGAAAACCAAATCTATTGGAGAGATTAGAAACAGAAGTGTAATAATAACTGGGTGCGGGGCCAGTTGAAACGTGGCTAATGCTACCTGGCTTGGATTGGTTCCTAGTTTGAATGTAACTCGAGGACAACGAGGAAGGAGATAAATGTTTGTTCTTGAGTCTCTGCAGCATAACACATCTTAATAGAGACTAAATGATATGATCTCTATTGTGCTTTATATGTTCTTTATGGTGTGAGAGGAACCAGAGGCTGCGATAGACGTGAACTCGCTCTTATGCAACATCTCATTAAGCTCAAGTGGAGATGGAATCATGTGGTGCTGCTATAAACAGCTCAGGCCCTTGTAGATTACAGGCAGATTATGGATCAGACGGAGGACATTTCCACACGCAGGACCCAGCCAAGCGTGTTCACGGGCTAGATCTGTGATTATGGGGTCGATCCGCATGAAATGGAGGAGCCAATAGAGTAAGAAAGTATGAAAAGGACAATATTATTACACCTCATTATTATTGGTCATGTTATTTTGATATACACGATATTAATGTCTATTCACTATATTTCGCCCCGCCCACTTTTCCCACTGTCTGCTACCATAGTGCGTATGTAGGAGTGGACGTAGCTAAGCCTCTGACCGCTGCGTTCCAAAGAGGACACGAGCCAGTGAACCCCGTCCAGTCTCTGTAAACGCTGCGGTCAAGCTCCACATCCTGGACTCAAACGCCTCCACGTGACCCCATAATGACCGACCAATCAGGTTCCATCTGTTGTCACGTTTCCGGAGCATCTTAGCAACAGGTTTGATTGACAGCTTGCACAGCGCGTTGCTAAGTGCCCCGTGGATACCAGCGGCGCGGGCTGAAAGAGTCATGTACCTTCTACAACCTCACTCCTGATTGGCTCTGTGGTTGCTATGAAACACGCACTTGGATTTCCAGACATGGCACAGCGCTCCGTCAGGTGGTGGTGTGTCAGGTGCAGTCTTCTCCTCCACAGTTGCATGTCCTGCCTCTGTCTCTTAGCGTGTGTGAGTATGTGCACGGTCAGCGCTGCAGGTGTTGAGCGGGATGTTGTGTTGCAGAGCGCTCGCCGCAGACAGACAGGGGCCTCTCATCGGAGCCCGGGGCCGAGCTGGGCCAGATGGAGTACCAGCTGCTCAAGTTCTTCACCCTGCTGTGAGTAGCACCACACACACAGGCAGCACACACACACACAGTCACCACACACACACACACACAGGCAGCACACACACACACAGTCACCACACACACACACACACAGGCAGCACACACACACACACACAGGCAGCACACACACAGGCAGCACACACAGCAGCACACACAGGCAGCACACACACAGGCAGCACACACAGGCAGCACACACAGGCAGCACACACACAGTCAGCACACACACACACACAGGCAGCACACACAGGCAGCACACACAGGCAGCACACACACAGTCAGCACACACACACACACACAGGCAGCACACACAGGCAGCACACACAGGCAGCACACACACAGTCAGCACACACACACACACAGGCAGCACACACACAGTCAGCACACATACAGTCAGCACACACAGGCAGCACACACACAGGCAGCACACACACAGTCAGCACACACAGTCAGCACACACAGGCAGCACACACAGGCAGCACACACACACAGGCAGCACACACACAGGCAGCACACACACACAGGCAGCACACACACACAGGCAGCACACACACACAGGCAGCACACACACACACAGGCAGCACACACACACAGGCAGCACACACAGGCAGCACACACACAGTCAGCACACACACACACACAGGCAGCACACACAGGCAGCACACACACAGTCAGCACACACACACACACACACACACAGGCAGCACACACACAGGCAGCACACACACAGTCAGCACACACAGTCAGCACACACAGGCAGCACACACAGGCAGCACACACACAGGCAGCACACACACACAGGCAGCACACACACACAGGCAGCACACACACACAGGCAGCACACACACACAGGCAGCACACACACACAGGCAGCACACACACACAGGCAGCGCACACAGGCAGCACACACACAGGCAGCACACACACACACACAGGCAGCACACACAGGCAGCACACACACAGGCAGCGCACACACACACAGGCAGCACACACAGGCAGCACACACACACAGGCAGCACACACACAGGCAGCACACACACACACACACAGGCAGCACACACACAGGCAGCACACACAGGCAGCACACACACAGGCAGCACACACACACACACACACAGGCAGCACACACACAGGCAGCACACACACACACAGGCAGCACACACAGGCAGCACACACAGGCAGCACACACACAGGCAGCACACACAGGCAGCACACACACACACACAGGCAGCACACACACAGTCAGCACACACAGGCAGCACACACACACACAGGCAGCACACACACACACACACACAGGCAGCACACACACAGGCAGCACACACACACAGGCAGCACACACACACACACACAGGCAGCACACACACACAGGCAGCACACACACACACACACACACACAGGCAGCACACACACACACACACACACACAGGCAGCACACACACACAGGCAGCACACACACACAGGATTTGACAAATTGACAAATACCTGATAACACCTTCATTTTGTTAAATGATTGTTTAAAGTGACAGAAAAAATTTACATTTGTGTCTCATTTTGTATTGAATGTCCCTTATTGATGACATCACAGAGGGATTCACAAACAAATTTTACCCCATGGACTACGTATTCTAGTCATGAGTCATATACTGTACGTATATGACTGTATGTACGTATACTGTACATATACTGTACGTATACTGTACGTATACTGTACGTATACTGTACGTATACTGTACGTATACTGTACGTATACTGTACGTATGCACTTTGAAAGTATCAGTATCAGAAGTCATTTTGACAACACCTTTTATTTGGCCTTAATTTGACAAAAATGCAGTCATGTATTGGTTATATTGAAGTTACAGATGACAAAACATTTAAGATGTTTTCACACTTGTTATTTGGTTCTAAATTGAGCCCATTTTAGTCCTGACGTGGATTTGGTTTGGTCCTGTTCTAGTCCAGGTTTATTTTTGGGTTTAGTCCTGGTTTAGTTGCAATTTTGATTTGGCCTCGATCCAAGTTTAAATGTATACATCTCCAGTGTTTCTGAGCCTGGAAATAACTGTATTTAGTGGTCAAATGTTCCTTTACAGTCATGGTTTACATCATGTTTGATACTTTCAGGACCAGATGCAGAATCATGTAAAGATCTGGGCTGCTGTCGCCCTCTTGTGTTCAGTGGTGGTATTGTCTGTCCTGCAGTTGGACTCACTGTACTTTCTGCTGTGTCCCAGGATCATTGTGCTCATCCTGTCGTCCTGTTACCTGGCCTTTCGAGTGTGCAGCCTGGAGCAGCAGCTGTCCTTCCTCAGTAACCCAAACCTGCCCCTGCAAGAGAGGTCCTGCCCCACACTCACTTCATTCACACCAGACATACTGCTAAAAGTATTCACAATCAAATGTACGCTTTTACCAGTCATATTTTTTACCGTCATTATGGTGACTTTATTTTTAAGGATGTTTTAGTTCGTAGACTTTCTTTATTGGACAGGACATTGTAGCTCTCAAACATTGTTTTGTTATTAAAAATGTAATATATCTGTGAAAAACTATAGTGGGCTCAGCCATTCTATAGTATATATATAGAGTATCTGTCCAGTAAAACTTACAAATCTGGATTTTTCCTTCATCAAAAATGCAACGCTTGTGTCATAATCTTTATTAATCAAAGAAATGCAGTGAAACACGACGTTAAATGTGTTTTACTGCAGCTCTGTCACTCACGTGTGCTTTACTCACATAAACCAGCTGCATGTTTCTGGATGTTTCATATTTTGTGATATTCTGAGATGAATCACAGACTTTTGTCATTTCAAAGTTTAGACTGTTTTAATCCATGTCAGTGACATTGGCCCTGTGTGTCCCTGGTGCAGGTAACCATGGCTGTCCCGCTCCTCTCGGGGCCCCAGAAGAACAGGGACGTCCTCAGCCTTCTGCAGGCCTCATTGATCACTTGACTATGCAAACAGAATGTTGATGCTAGATTCTGAATGTGAAACGTAGTTAACTAACCACGGCTTTTGAGTTCTATTCCATCTGTTTTTCTTCTACATTAACTTAAGGTGAATTGAAGCCCAGGATCATGTGAAGATTTACTTGAAAAAACTGAGGAAAGATTTGAACCAGTTTTCCCGAAACTTTCCATGTGTGAAAACCAAATGCAGTTCTAAAGATGAAGAAAGAGGCTGAACGTGAGAGAAATGCACTTTTCCAAAAATGTGATCTTTTTCAAATGTATGTAAATGTTTTAGATATATTTTGGTACTTTGTTTTGACACTTGGAGCGGGAGTTACTAGTTGTCCGAATACATTTGGCAGAATGTACCTGATACGACAGATGCACATGGTATTATTAGTTGTATGTTTGTTTTGATGTATTTAAGTCACCAAAGACTCTGAGTCACATTGTGAAAGGGCGTGTACTCTGAGTGTAGTACCGTGTTATTCCTGTAGCAGGCAGTATACACGCTTATGTAACATGTTCTCACCAGTTTAAAGTGCATATGACCGGTTCAATCAGAGTTAAATGCAACATTTTACAAACAATGGTTCCTTATAATTCAGGAAATGCACTAAACCAGAGTTTATGTTCCAGTGCTCGACTTATTATAATCAAACAACAGTTCACAGCCCGGACCACGCCCCAACCAGGAATATGATCATGTTATTGATCATGGTGATGATGACGATGGCTCCGTTATAGCTCCATGATAGCTCCGTGATGGCTCTGTTATGGCTCCATGATGGCTCCATGATAGCTCCGTTATGGCTCCGTGATGGCTCCGTTATAGCTCCGTTATGGCTCCGTTATGGCTCCGTTATAGCTCCGTTATGGCTCCGTTATGGCTCCGTGATGGCTCCGTTATAGCTCCGTTATGGCTCCGTTATGGCTCCGTGATGGCTCCGTTATAGCTCCGTTATGGCTCCGTTATGGCTCCGTTATAGCTCCGTTATGGCTCCGTTATGGCTCCGTGATGGCTCCGTTATAGCTCCGTTATGGCTCCGTTATGGCTCCGTTATAGCTCCGTTATGGCTCCGTTATAGCTCCGTTATAGCTCCGTTATGGCTCCGTGATGGCTCCGTTATAGCTCCGTTATGGCTCCGTGATGGCTCCGTTATAGCTCCGTTATGGCTCCGTTATAGCTCCGTTATAGCTCCGTTATGGCTCCGTGATGGCTCCGTTATAGCTCCGTTATGGCTCCGTGATGGCTCCGTTATAGCTCCGTTATGGCTCCGTTATAGCTCCGTTATGGCTCCGTTATAGCTCCGTTATAGCTCCGTTATGGCTCCGTTATGGCTCCGTGATGGCTCCGTTATAGCTCCGTTATGGCTCCGTTATAGCTCCGTTATGGCTCCGTTATAGCTCCGTTATGGCTCCGTTATGGCTCCGTGATGGCTCCGTTATAGCTCCGTTATGGCTCCGTGATGGCTCCGTTATAGCTCCGTTATGGCTCCGTTATAGCTCCGTTATGGCTCCGTTATAGCTCCGTTATAGCTCCGTTATGGCTCCGTTATGGCTCCGTGATGGCTCCGTTATAGCTCCGTTATGGCTCCGTTATAGCTCCGTTATGGCTCCGTTATAGCTCCGTTATGGCTCCGTTATGGCTCCGTGATGGCTCCGTTATGGCTCCGTGATGGCTCTGTGATGGCTCCGTGATGGGCCTGTATAAATAGTGCTTCTGGGTAATTTGAGGTGTGGTTAAAGAGAGGAGGAGTGGTTGCAGGAGGAGGCGTGGTCAATGATTAACAATCATTAACTACATTTTTAGAGAATACTTATTCAAAAGACAAATTTTAAACATTTTGATTATATTTCATATTAATATGATATAAGTATTACCTGTGTATGATGAATATATACATAGATTGTTCTCTGTTTTTTAAAAACAGTTCATCTTGGACATATTATCAGATATTAATGTTCCAGAAAAACTTGAAACACTCCTCTTTAGTTAGCTAGGAAGCTAACAGCGTTTGGTGAAACGCACTGTATAAAACGTATTTAGTATTATTATTATTATTATTAATATTAACAGCTAACTGCATTTTACAGGAGCAAAACATATTGAAAGAAAGAAATACACAAAGTAAAATGACTTTGTGTATTTCTTTCTTTCCAACGTTTTCTCTACAAACTGCCGCTTGATATAAAAGGATGATAAATATTTACCACAGGTTCTTTCACAAAAAGAACATGAAAACCAGCCTTATGCACTTTAAATCAAATATGAGCAAGAGAAATGGCATCAAACAGAGAAGATCATGTGCTGGAGACGCCTCTGATGAAGATATAAGATGTCAATGTTCACGTTACTTTTATTTCAGAGAAGCTGTAACTACCATATTGTACTATAGATAAAGTTAAGACTAAATCCTGCCATATTATGATCAGGTGTTTGCTGAAGGAGAAGAGTCACTTTCAGAACAGAAAAGTGTGTCATGAGCTCTTCCTCCTCTAAAGCTTCGATATTGTAATCCTTTAGCCATTCCAAAGAATATCTGATTGTGAATAAAGTTTATGGTTCCCATTTGTCATTTTTCCCTCACATATGCAGCACGTTTGGGCTCAGTCCAAGTCAAAGTACTTGTAGTGGCCCAAGAAACAAGTCAAGTAAGAGTCAAACGTATTATTTGGGCCCAAAAGAACCAAACCTCAGACAGAAAACAGTGAGTGAGTCACAACAACGACCTTTGGAAAGAAAACTGACATAAACACTCACATTATGGAGGGTTCTGTTTCCATCACAATCTGAACGGTTTATCGTCATTGTCAGTGAACAGAATTCACAAACTGGGAACTTGCTTTGACTTTAAGCTGTAACATACAAAAATGAACAATAATAGCAGCAAAATATATGGATCCTGTTTAGAATTTACAAATACAATAAAATAGACTTAGTCTAAATGTATACTCCAGTCAGAATAGTGTAATAAATGAGCAGAGCAAAGAAGGATTATTGGTTTAAATTCTAAAGTGACAGAGTTTAAGAAGTGTCACTTTCTCTGTCAAACAGAGGGAAAGAAACTGTTCTAGTGGAGGAGGTTCTGGTCCTGATGGACTGTAGCCTCCTGCCTGAGGGGAGTGGCCTCCTGCCTGAGGGGAGTGGCCTCCTGCCTGAGGGGAGTGGCCTCCTGCCTGAGGGGAGTGGCCTCCTGCCTGAGGGGAGTGGCCTCCTGCCTGAGGGGAGTGGCCTCCTGGGGGAGTGGCCTGAGGTCTGAGGGGAGTGTCTCAAATAGTCCATGTCCAGGGTGAGAAGGGTCAGCTGTGATCAGACCTATTCGTCCCAGAGTCCTGGAGACGTACAGGTCCTGCAGAGATGGAAGTCTGCAGTTGATCACCTTCTCAGCAGAGGGCGCTGTTGTCTCTGTTTGTCTGGATGGAGGAGGTGAGGATGGACTCAATGATGGCCGTGTAGAACTGCACCATCATCTGCGCTGGCAGCTTGTCTTTCCTCAGTTGCTGCAGGTGGAGTCAGCGCTCCCCCTGCAGGTGGAGTCAGCGCTCAGCGCTCCCCCTGCAGGTGGAGTCAGCGCTCCCCCTGCAGGTGGAGTCAGCGCTCAGCGCTCCCCCTGCAGGTGGAGTCAGCGCTCCCCCTGCAGGTGGAGTCAGCGCTCCCCCTGCAGGTGGAGTCAGCGCTCCCCCTGCACCTGCAGGTGGAGTGAGGCACGTTGAGCTAGAGGTGGTGGTGATGCAGAGCTGAAGTCCACAGACAGGACCTGGCAGAGGTTCCCGGGGAGTTCAGTCCAATTTACTGAAAAATGTATAAAAAATGTAATTCGCATGGACACTTCTCTAAGAGTTCTTTGTAACCACACACACACGTACGCACACACCAAACACACGCACACACACACACACACAGAGACACACACACACAGACAGACACGCACACACACACTCACACACACACACCAAACACACACACGTACGCACACACACACACAGAGACACACACACACACACACACACACAGACAGACACGCACACACACACACACAGAGACACACACACACCAAACACACACACACACACAGAGACACACACACTCACACACCAAACACACAGGAGGAGGGGCCCGGCTCCTCTGGTATGAGTCAAACTAAATCATTAGTCACAGTGGAACGCTTTGACTCAAATAAGAGACTGTTACTTCCATAAAAGTATCACTAGTAAAAGTAAAAGTAGAGTGTCAGTGAGAGTAAAAGTAAAGAGCACCAGGGGGTCTGCAGGGGGGGTCCTGACGTGTGTGAGTCATCTGCACAATCTGCAACATTTAGAGGACTTTATCCCAGGAAGTAGGTCTTTGGGACATGGACTTTAGATCAAATATTCACATTCAGGACAAAATTACAGGATATTTTGTTTCGATTTGAGCTTCAGTGTGGACCCTGGATGACCCCCGGGAGCTTGAGGGGGTCCCGTGAGAAGAGGGTCCCGTGTGAGGGGGTCCCGTGAGAAGGGGTCCCGTGTGAAGAGGGTCCCGTATGAGAGGGTCCCGTGTGAAGAGGGTCCCGTGTGAAGAGGGTCCTGTGAGAAGGGGTCCCGTGTGAAGAGGGTCCCGTGAGAAGAGGGTCTCGTGTGAGTGGGTCCCGTGAGAAGAGGGTCCCATGTGAAGAGGGTCCCGTGAGAAGGGGTCCCGTGTGAGGGGGTAAGAGGGTCCCGTGTGAAGAGGGTCCCGTGTGAAGAGGGTCCCGTGTGAAGAGGGTCCCGTGTGAGGGGGTCCCGTGAGAAGAGGGTCCCGTGTGAGGGGGTCCCGTGTGAAGAGGGTCCTGTGAGAAGGGGTCCCGTGAGAAGGGGTCCCGTGTGAGGAGGGTCCCGTGTGAAGAGGGTCCCGTGTGAGGGGGGGCCCGTGTGAAGAGGGTCCCGTGTGAGGGGGTCCCGTGTGAAGAGGGTCACGTGAGAAGGGGTCCCGTGTGAAGGGGTCCCGTGTGAAGAGGGGTCCCGTGTGAGGGGGTCCCGTGTGAAGAGGGTCCCGTGTGAGGGGGTCCCGTGTGAAGAGGGTCACGTGAGAAGGGGTCCCGTGAGAAGGGGTCCCGTGTGAGGAGGGTCCCGTGTGAAGAGGGTCCCGTGTGAGGGGGGGCCCGTGTGAAGAGGGTCCCGTGTGAGGGGGTCCCGTGTGAAGAGGGTCACGTGAGAAGGGGTCCCGTGTGAAGGGGTCCCGTGTGAAGAGGGGTCCCGTGTGAGGGGGTCCCGTGTGAAGAGGGTCCCGTGTGAGGGGGTCCCGTGTGAAGAGGGTCACGTGAGAAGGGGTCCCGTGTGAAGGGGTCCCGTGTGAAGAGGGGTCCCGTGTGAGGGGGTCCCGTGTGAAGAGGGTCCCGTGTGAGGGGGTCCCGTGTGAAGAGGGTCCCGTGTGAGGGGGTCCCGTGTGAAGAGGGGTCCCGTGTGAAGGGGTCCCGTGTGAAGAGGGGTCCCGTGTGAGGGGGTCCCGTGTGAAGAGGGTCCCGTGTGAGGGGGTCCCGTGTGAAGAGGGTTGTTTGTTCTTCTTCTAAAGGTGAACAAACTAGCAAACAAGTTTTGTCTTTTTGTTTAAACAGTTTAAAGAGTTTCTCTGAAGGAAACAGATGCTTCTGGATCACAACACGAGGTCAGAGGTCAGATCACATCTTTCATATGCAGCGAAACACAACTATTCTGAGCCTGGATTTGAACATCAGCATAGAGAACTGTCTCTGTGAAGAGGGCGTGAAGGGCAGGGAGGACATTCAGCAATGAGGCGCTGGCATAAGTGCTGCTGCTTAGACCCTTCCACCACCAGCACCAGCTCCGACGTTTCCTATTCATTCATGGTGAAGATTGTGCCTTCAAAGAACTTTTATGGTTTCACAGAGAGGAACCTTCACAGACAGGAACCTTCATAAAGAGGAACCTTCACAGACAGGAACCTTCATAAAGAGGAACCTTCACAGACAGGAACCTTCATAAAGAGGAACCTTCACCTGGCTGGAAATTCCTTTGTTTAAAAAACAATTAATACATTTATTCTTTATCTAAACAGTCGAGTCCCATTGAGATTAAAAACCTCTTTTTCGAGGGAAAACATGAAGATCACGAGCTCATTATTGACTCTAGATTTCAGCTCGTTTTGTTTTTAAAGACGTTTGAGGAGAAAAACTAAATCCATGAACAGGACCCTTCATGATCAGGACCCTTCATGATCAGGACCCTTCATGATCAGGACCCTTCATGATCAGGACCCTTCATGATCAGGGCCCTTCATGATCAGGACCCTTCATGATCAGGGCCCTTCATGATCAGGACCCTTCATGATCAGGACCCTTCACGATCAGGACCCTTCACGATCAGGACCCTTCACGATCAGGACCCTTCACGATCAGGACCCTTCACGAATAGGACCCTTCATGATCAGGACCCTTCATGATCAGGGCCCTTCATGATCAGGACCCTTCATGATCAGGACCCTTCATGAACAGGACCCTTCATGAACAGGACCCTTCATGATCAGGACCCTTCATGATCAGGACCCTTCATGATCAGGACCCTTCATGAACAGGACCCTTCATGAACAGGACCCTTCATGAACAGGACCCTTCATGATCAGGACCCTTCATGATCAGGACCCTTCATGAACAGGACCCTTCATGATCAGGACCCTTCATGATCAGGACCCTTCATGATCAGGACCCTTCATGAGGAGGAGGAGGGAGGAGGGGGGAGGAAGAAGAAGAAGAAGAAGAAGAAGAAGAAGAAGAAGAAGAAGAAGAAGAAGAAGAAGAAGAAGAAGAAGAAGAAGAAGAAGAAGAAGAAGAAGAAGAAGAAGAAGAAGAAGAAGAAGAAGAAGAAGAAGAAGAAGAAGAAGAAGAAGAAGAAGAAGAAGAAGAAGAAGAAGAAGAAGAAGAAGAAGAAGAAGAAGAAGAAGAAGAAGAAGAAGAAGAAGAAGAAGAAGAAGAAGAAGAAGAAGAAGAAGAAGAAGAAGAAGAAGAAGAAGAAGAAGAAGAAGAAAGAAGAAGAAGAAGAAGAAGAAGAAGAAGAAGAAGAAGAAGAAGAAGAAGAAGAAGAAGAAGAAGAAGAAGAAGAAGAAGAAGAAGAAGAAGAAGAAGAAGAAGAAGAAGAAGAAGAAGAAGAAGAAGAAGAAGAAGAAGAAGAAGAAGAAGAAGAAGAAGAAGAAGAAGAAGAAGAAGAAGAAGAAGAAGAAGAAGAAGACGCTCGTTGTTTCTGTTTAAAAAGCAGAATGTTTTTGTCACAGGGACGAGCAGCTTTATGTGGTGATTATAAATGATTTACAATATTTCCTAATGAGTGGTTTCTGCCTGAGTTCTGTCGGAGGTCAGGAGCTGAGCAGGTCAGGGGCCGGGTGAGAGCACAGGAACCAGGGGCCAAAGTGAGGCTCCGCTGCACGTACAGGAACTAAAGCCTCCCAATAATGAATTAATGAATTTTTCCTGTAAAATAACACACAAGGTCAAGATTATACTGTTTATTCAAAGAATACGCCATAAAGACATGAAAAGTGAATCATATGTGAAGGTAATTTATAAGATAATTACAAATCAGTAAACATAAAATACAATGAAGTTTAAATGAAACAATGCCCTTATAATGCCCTCACGCTCACAGCATTATTACAGATTAAAATAAGACCATAAAGTGGGATTTTTATAGTTTCTATATCCATCCTATTAAATCCCATGATAAATGATATTTCTGGATTGTTTAGATAATTCTTTAAATCCTATTTTGGTTCTTGATGTTATGCTCAGTACACGTAGTTGTTGAAGTGTTTCACTGTTTTGTATTTTTCATGACAAAACACGTCCATAAAGAGAAGTAAACACTCAAAACACTCCTTTATGACAATGACACAAACACCAGAAGGAGCTCGTCTGTCATTTCTGCTCCAAGACAAACTCTGGGCTTCAGTGTTTAAGCTCAGCTCAAACGAAACCATTATTATATTCTATTTACAACTGTGAACATGCACAAGTGTGACAGCTTTATTTCCAAATACATCTGTCATTTTATAAACTGTTTATGAATGACAGGATATGACACATGTTCAAATGTCTGAAATGAATCCACCCAAAGCCACAATGACGCCGTTCCTGTGACGACGTGCGCTCGTAGCAGAAGTTACACTTATATTTCCCCACTCACTGTGTCGTGTCTCAGACTGACAGTGAGTGACATGATGACACCAGCTGATTGGAGCAGGAGCGGTCATGTGCTTCTGACCACAGACACGCCTTCACAAACCCGTCGGATGGCTCACTATCTTTACACTGTGTATTTATGGGAGGATTGAGTGAGCGAAGCGTTCACACCCTCATCATCAGCGTCTCACTCACACGAGGAAGACGAATTAGAATTGCACAAGCCTCATGGTCTTTATCCAGAAAGAGTTATATGTTTTTATTTGTTTAATCTTATCACAAAATGGTTGTCTTTTCTTTGAAACGAGCACACGCTGAAGCACAAAAAAAGCCCGTCTCAAATGAATTTATTCTTTAGTTTTTGTTTGACTTTGTCCTTTTGTCAGACTTTTATTTGTTTTTAAATGTGCCATGATTTTGGTTCTTTTCATGTTTAGTTGATGTCTACTACAACAGGCATGTCCAAACTACGGCCCAGGGGCCAAATGCGGCCTTAAGACCAATTTTTGTTGGCCTTCCTGCTAAGTTTGTCCAAACAACGAAAAGTAGTGCTTTTAACTGTAAAATAAATATCAAGCATTTTGATGTTATAGCAACCTAATATTAATGTTCCAAGTCCAAGTTATTAAAGGTGAAGGCATCAAAACTATGTCAAATGCAACATTTCAAATGATTCACTTTGGACATTTCCGGGTTGTTCGGGGCCTTCTGCTCTGTATAAGTTTCAAAATGTGGCCCTTGTGAAAAGGTCTGGACAAAACTCTTGGGACAGGATTGACTGTAACACGAGTGACATTTCACCCTGGAGAGACTCAGAGACGAGAATGGACTGTTTAGCAGCTTTATTACGTGAGTTATTTGGCGCTCAGACCCCGGCGGAAGACGTTGCAATCATGGGCACTCCATGATCTATTTGTATTAGAAGTCTCCCCCCGGAGCCTGGAGACTGGTGGTGGTAGATGTGAAGAGAAGGTAGAGGATGAGGGGAATGTAGAGGAGGAGCAGGGGAGGTGGTGGGTCGCAGTACGGTTTGAGCGGCCGAGCCATCTGCCTGAGGGCTTAAATGCGACCGCCTGGTGCTGATTGGAGCGGGGAGGAGTGACTGAGAGCGTTGATTGGGGATGAGGAGCAGGTGCGAGGGCCATGGTGCAGACGCCCCCTGACCTTTCACCCTCCTTCTTGGCCGGGAAAAACTGCATAACCTCTTTGGGATAAGCGCAGAAACCTGGAAGAGTCCATGGTGAAGTGAGGGATCTGACTCTCACAGACGGACAGGCGGGCGCCCGCTTGAGTGTGATGATGGTGCTGGGGAGCGGGGTCCTGCCATGGTGGCCGACGCCCGGACTGGGTGCATTGGTTGAGCTGGGGAGCGGGTGGCCTTGACGTAGATGGGTGGAGTTAGGTCTTCCAGGCTGATTAGAATGAAATGCCCTTACAAAGGGTACAAAACATGTAAAAGGTCAAAGTGAAGAGAACAAGAGCTCGGTTCTGCTCAGGCACAAACTTAACATGGCATGACGTGTGAGTGAAGCATGATGGGAACAGGAATGACAAAAATGATGTATCTTATGACTGAAACATTGTGAAACTGAGATTAGAACCAAAAAGGAGTTTGTCATATGAGTTATAATAACTCTTATTTGTAAATACCTATAATACATCCAAGAATTCTTTCAACATGAAACCTTTGCAATCGTGACCAGCTCCTTCCATGTTGTAAGCACAGATTTTACCCAGGGATTCTTAACTTCCTCCAAATGACTCAAGCGTCCGTCATCTGCCAGTGAGGCCTGTACAGGAACCCCCAGCACAACACGACTCTCAATATGTTTCCATTGAGCTTCACATTCTGGGTCACACCTGCAACGCCCTGATCTGAGCTGAGATAAAGTAATTTTTCAGGTTTCTTGCTTTTCCACACAAATTGTAGAAAAAGATTCAGTTGTATCATCTGGACCTTCATCCGAGAGTCATTCTCAGTCTGCGAATCAAGACCGGAAACTCAGATATTTATCCTACTCTGAGTAGGCCCTGCTCACTGAGCGGGACCTCCTGATAAAGGGTGTTTTTGGTTTCACCAAAAACTAAACCTCTTTGCTTTCTATCAAACTAGCCTCTTTGTTTAATATCAGCCCTTTAATGCCCTTTAAACAGCCTCATATTGTTACCTGGCTTATTCTCTCTCCTCCCTGACTTGATTAGTATCCGAATGCCCTGGGCGTCGACCTCTCCAGGGATTCAAAATTCCATCATAAACGACCGGAAGGTTGAATCTTAAACCATCGTTTCTATTTAAGGACGGATTCTCTTTTCAACAAAGATTGCCTCATTAACAGTTTTTCAGAGTTCAGATGACAACAGCTGAATTTTTTTCTACAATGGGACACTCCTGGACAAATGAGGGATTTCACCCACTTGCCACACAAATCTAGAGATGGTTTTATTCCACTCCTCCAACAGTTGGTTGGGGATGGAAATCAGGAGCGCCTGGAACAGATAGAGAAATCTGGGCAAAACAATCATCTAAAAATATCTTTCACTTTTAATTCCCTGAACATGCCACATTGAGGCCTTTTACATGTTTGCAGCAGCAGCCACCGTGTGGCGCTGTCCCATTTGTCTGGTCTTGTCCAGGTGTGGGCAGCTGTGCCTATTTAAGGCCTTATGGTGGCCAAGAAAAGGCTCTTAATCCACACGTTCTAACACCATTTAACGCTGCACACTACTGACTTTTAAACGAGTCAGATTCCTTCCTCCAGAGTCTCCAAACCACATGCTTTTACTGAGCGAGTTTCTGTAGATTAGAAGTAAAGCAGGCGTGAGATACAGATGTATGTTCAAATCAAATCAAATCAAATCAATTTATTTTTGTAAGGCCCAAAATCACAACAACAGTTGCCTCTGAGGGCCATGTTTGCGTGGTGTGGAGCGCTGAGGCCAGTGGGAGCAGCAGTGTGGAGTTAAATGAAGCGGAGCTTTTCTCTTTCCCCTCACTCTTTCTGTCAGCATCTGCGCCTCATCAGCTGGTTGGATTCCTCAGCCTTTCCTCCGAGCGATGACTAATTCAGTGCAGCGAGTTTACTCCTCGTGTACAATCATGTCCAGAGGAAACATCACTTCTCTGGACTTTACTGGACAGTTGTTTCTCTGATCTCTGATGTGGAGAACACTTTATATTGTGTCTGCTTTATTCATACAATGAGGAGCTTTGCAAAGAAGGATTTCAAGAAAAAAAAAGTATGGCAAGCTCCACAATTTAGTGCTGATTGTAATAAAGTACGAAAATTAATAACTTTCCTCTTTGGTAAAAAATAATAGCTTGTATTTATCTGACACTTAAAACACGAGTAAGAATGACATCAAAATGACACAGGGAACATGAACCTTTATGTTTATGTTCTTAATCAAGATGCAACAGCTTTTCTCTAACTTTATCTGGGACACATTTAGTAAAAAGCTCTGTGTAGATCCATTTATCTCTGTGTATCTTTGTGTAGCTTGTGTTGCTTGTGTAGCTCTGTGCAGCTCTGTGTAGCTCTGTGTAGCTCTGTGCAGCTCTGTGTAGCTCTGTGTAGCTTGTGTAGCTTGTGTAGCTTGTGTAGCTCTGTGCAGCTCTGTGTAGCTCTGTGTAGCTTGTGTAGCTTGTGTAGCTCTGTGCAGCAGCATCCTGCCTGTGCAGTGGAGATACCACACTGTCTGACCTCCACACCTCTGCTGTCCACACCTGGAAACACTGAGGTGCAGGATGGAGCTGCTCGGAATGGGGCCCCTATGGGAAGCCCTTGTTTTAATTTGCTGGCCCCGGACAGGACATGAAGTAATGAAGGAAAACAAGGCTCCCAAACAGACAGCACACTGCAGAGTTCAATGGAGCTACGCTTAAATGTCTGTGCTGTAGCGTGTCGCTCCTCCTGCAGGCTCCGAGGACAAATGTGAACCATCTGGACGTCCTGGAGAGACGTCCTGGAGAGACGTCCTGGAGAGACGTCCTGGAGAGATGTCCTGGAGAGACGTCCTGGAGAGATGTCCTGGAGAGACGTCCTGGAGAGATGTCCTGGAGAGACGTCCTGGAGAGACGTCCTGGAGAGACTCACTCAAGCACAACACACCTCACAGTGCGTAATGTAACCTCATGTGTGTCTTTATCAGGGTTTATAATCTAATACTTTCCTCTAGAGAAGGTTCTTTTGCACTGTCTGGACTGATGCTTTCTGATGACGAAAAAGCGTTTCAAAAGGATGAGACGTCCACCTTTGGCAAGACACTTCACCTACATTGCCCGGATGACTGTGGTGTGTGCGTGATTGGGTGGTGGTGGTGGGAGGGGCCGGTGACACACACAGATTGGCAGCCTCTCTTCCGTCAGTCTGCCCCAGGGCGGTGTATGACATTATTAAACACCATGTAATGACAGGGTTGTGTATTGGATCATAAAGACTTTAACCACTTTAATGTGTCTGATTTCCTTTCTCTGTTTTGGGGAATGTGGATTCTGATTCGTTGGGTATTTACATTCTTTTTGGCTCAAAAACATTTGAATGGGAAAAAGTCCTCAAAATCAGGAACTGAACCCGTGAATACTGTAAACCAGCTGATGCTGTGGCACGTTAACAGACACTTATTTTAATAGCGCTTATTTTCACTCAAGTGACAAACATATGACTTCTAACAGAGGTGATTAGTAGAACTAGCACTGCTACTGTAAAGAACACTCCAGAATATACACAGTGTACATACATTGTGTGCTCTATGGCTCCAAATCTCTCACATGACAGAAGCAGCATGACTCAAAGCTGATTGGTGCATATGCAGAATGGCCTCATTTCCAGCACTGGGATTACTGGTGGAGCCGATTTACAGCGGCGAAAAACCACAGTGAGAGTGACGGCTGCCAAAAATCTGACCTGAAAACACAAGGCTTTGTTGGGCTCAGCATTATCCATCTTAGTTCTTTTTCCTCAAAAAGTCTGTTTAAAGGGCCACTTTCCAGGTGCCCAGGAGCAGAGTGCGAGCTGCCGCAGTGTGCGAGCCGCGCCGCCGTGTGCGAGCCGCCGTGTGCGAGCCGCCGTGTGCGAGCCGCCGTGTGCGAGCCGCAGAGAGTGCGAGCCGCAGCATCCCAACAGCCCGAACATGCTCAGTGTAAGGTAATGCTGGGATGTTTTCAGCTTCCAGGACCTGTGCACAGATCCTTGCAACATGAGGCCGTGCGATCTTAAGACGATGCGTCAGAAGATGGCCGCCCTGCTCAGACCGGCTCTGTCGGGCTGCGGTTCACCTGGGCAGATTTGACATTTCGAAGTGGGAGCAGATATATAATGAGCTTGGACTCTTATTTCTTGAAAATGCCTAATAACGGGTCACAAAAAGCCAGGCTAGCAATGCTACAGCTAAGCTAACAGGCCTCGCCGCGGCTCCGGCCCCTGCTCCGACCCCTGCTCCGGGACGTGGCAGCGCTAACGTGGCAGCGCTAACGTGGCAGCGCTAACGTGGCAGCGCTAACGAGCCAGTTTCACATTCTGACTGAACATGTGGACCATCTGGAGAATCGTAGTCGCAGAAGCTGTGGATTGTCGGTCTTCCAGAGGTCCAATTTATGGACATTTGGATCCTAGAATATTTTAAAGTTAAAACGTTTTAAATGTTCACATCGCTCCCGTGCTCCCAGGCTCCCGGGCTCCCGGGCTCCCGGGCTCCCGAGCTCCCGGGCTCCCGGGCTCCCGAGCTCCCAAGCTCCCAGGCTCCAGGGCCGGCCTGAAACCAGCGACAAAACAAACTCCATGTTTAATAAATCCACAGATCTTCTCTCTTTGGAAAGGACCTGGGCTTCATTAGAGACATGTGAGTATTTTCCTCTTTTGTTTGTTAAAACCCAGAGGGACATTTCTATAAACCGTACGGGGCCGTTCGGTTTACCATCTTCAGAATTAGAAACAGAAACACGGTGTTACACTTCATGGATGGAACATAAAATCGCTGCTTCACAGATGATGTTTTTTTGTTTTTAACCAAACCAGATGCATTTCCTTCATAATATGGGTCCAATGTCTGGAGACAAACTGAATGTACAAAGAACGGAAAGTCTTTCTTACTGGCGACTTTTAAAATGAAAAATGGAAGATTTGTCAACAATTTTAGAGAAAAAACTTTACCCCTATTTGTTCCACTATAGAGAAAGACCTTGGAAATGTAATCTTATTCCATACTTTATTCTAAGCAAACTTAGAAACAACAAATTGAAAGAACAATGTTTAAAATACAGGACAGGCCAGACAATCCCAACCAAACAAGACCAAACTCAATCAGTGTTTGAATCTTTCAATAAAAAAACGTTTCTCTAAAATTCCAGGAGATAAAGATGAGGATCTAAATTCCTTATGTTATGTCAGAAGAACAAAATAAAAAACAAGAGCTGAAATAACAGGTGCCATTGACTTAAAGAATAATAAACCTCCAGGAGCGATGGGTTCACCTCAGAGTGGAATAAAAGACACTCTTACTCCTTAACTGACCTTTAACTGGGCACTTAATGAAACTCCTCCCCTCCGAGTGTGAACGAGGCCGTCATATCTCCAACACCAAAAGAAGGGAAGGACGATTGTGCCTCATATAGACCCGTGTCTATTCTGAATGTTTATTCACCTCAATTATGTCCAAAAAAACGGAACAAATCCTCCCAAACTGAATCCACAAAGATCAGACAGACAGACAACATAAGTGTTACGTTAGACATTCTGCAGCAGTCTATCGTTTTGTAGTCACCAATGTGGTTCGGGGGAAAAAATACAGACAACCGTCGTCTCTTTGGTCTGAGGGAAAAAGCAACACTACTGACCATTTATTGCGCATGCTCATTACAACACAACAACACATTCACTGATCACGCAGGTAACACATGGCTTTGCTCCATCTGCAAGTATGCTCAACACTCCCACTCAAAGACATGTGTATAGTTCTCATATAGTAAACAAAAATATATAACCCCAAAATAAAACACTTGGCATACTGGCAAAGTTCTAAACATTTCAAAACAACTTTAAAATAAAACATTTGGTATATTAGCAATGTTCAACATTACTTCCCAAACAAATATCCCTTAAAACTTTCAAACTTAGCTTTTGTCAAAGGCTTGGTAAGGACATCAGCTACCATGTTTGCAGTAGGGCAATATTCTATACATATTTTACCTTCTGCGTGTGCAGACCGTACAAAATGGTACTTTATGTCTATATGTTTGCTTCTCTGTCTGCAAACTGGGTTCTTTGATAAAGCTATCGCCCCCTGGTTGTCCTCAAATATCTTGACTGGTGTATGCTGGTTACAACTATCTATTCCTCCAAGTAGTTGTACAAGATACATACTTTCTTGAGTAGTGGCTGCTAGCGCCATATACTCAGCTTCGCATGTGGATAATGCTACCGTTTGCTGTTTTCTGCTCTTCCATGATATAACTGGACCATTCTCAGTTAAGCTGAAACAGTATCCAGTTGTGCTCCTCCTGTCATCCATATCGGCTGCCCAATCAGCATCACTGTATCCCTCCAGCTGTAATGGGCTTTCCTCACATTTCTGGTAGTGTAGTTCTTGATCCATAGTACCCTTTAAGTACCCTTTAAGTACCTCAGTATGTGTTTCGCTGTAGCCCAATGCTGTTGCTTTGGTTCTGCTAGGTATTGAGATAGTTTACTAACAGCCCAGCTCAGGTCAGGTCTTGTACATGTCATAATGTATATCAAGCTACCTACTATCTCTCTGTATCCTGTTGAATCAATAACTTCACCCTCACTGTCAAAGTTTAACTTTTGCTCACATGGGGTGGATCTCGGTTTGCATTCGGACATTCCAAATTTCGCTAATATCTTCTCTATGTGTCTCTTTTGGGTCATTTTGATTTCTCCATCACTCTGTCTGAAATCTATACCCAGGAAGTATTTAAGTGGACCCATATCCTTCATCTTAAATCTTCTCTTCAACATTTCCTTCACATCACTGAGTAAGGTGTTGTTACTCGCTGCTATGATTAAATCATCCACCCATACTAACAAAATCACTTTCTCATTCTCAGATTTTCTGCTGTAGACACAATGATCAGCATCATTTTGTACAAAACCGTTCTCTGTAAGGTGATCATGTAGTAACATATTCCAGTTACGCCCGGACTGTTTTAAACCATACAATGACTTGTTGAGTTTACACACTAAGTGTTCCCCTGTCTTTGATTTGATTTCAAAACCTTCCGGCTGTTCCATATATACCTCACAGTCCATTGGAGCATGGAGGTAAGCAGCCTTCACATCCATTTGGTGTAAAATAAGATCCTCCTGTACAGCCACCTGCATTAATGCTCGTACAGAGGTCATGTTGGCTGTTGGTGAAAAAGTCTCTGTATAGTCAATTCCTTCCACTTGACCATAGCCCTTTGCAACATATCTGGCTTTACAAGTCTCAGATCCATCTGGGCTCTCTTTCACTGCATATACCCAGCGACCTCCCACTGCTTGCTTGCCTCTTGGCAGTGGGGTCAGAGTGAAAGTTTCATTCTCTGTCAAAGAGTTCATCTCCTCTTTCATCGCATCAGCCCACATTTTTGACTTTTTAGAGTCCATTGCCTCTCTAAGTGTTTTAGGAACATCATAAGCTACTCTGTAGAAATAATCTACATTCTCACTTTCGTCATTGTTACACTCAACTTTACACTGGTACTCCTTAAAGTATTCTGGAGCCTTTCTCTGTCTTGTAGGGTATCTCCTTTCTCCCTCTTCTTTCTGAGTACTATCTGTCTGGGTCGGACCTGTCTCAGCAGCCTCTTCAACAATGGACCCTTTACTCTCTTCAGGCTGTCTCTGTCTCTGACCCTGGTTGACTCTCTTCTGAGGTGTATTTACATAACTCTCAATGTCTTCCCCCATGTCACAATCTGTCTGGGTCTGGTTATCTGTGCCACCTTTGGTGATACATTTTACCAGCCTATGTTTTAGGACTTTTCCTGTCTCAGGATAATACACATTATATGCTGGACTATATTTGTCATAGCCTACAAGGATCCCCTTGTTGCATCTAGAGTCTAGATTTTCTTATCCTGCTTGTAAACATAGCATTCAGAGCCAAATATCTGCATGTTGGATAGGTTAGGTGTTTTTCCTGTAAAAATACGGTAAGGTGTCTGCTCTAGCCGCTTACTGTAGCACCTGTTGCGGATTTGGGCTGCTGTTTGTACAGCATATGTCCATAATTGCTTTGGGAGGTTACTCTCCAATAGCATGCATCGTGACATCTCAAATAAGGTTCTCCACCCTCTTTCGGCAGTCCCATTCTGATGAGGTGAGTAGGGTGCACTCTTCTCGTGCCTTATCCCATTACTCCTAAGTAGACATTGAAACTCTTGTCCGGTAAACTCTGTGCCGTTATCTGACCTTATGCACTTTACCTTTCCATATGGGGCTACATCCGCTATGAATTTTTCTGTAGCTTTTGTCGTGTCACTTTTTGTTTTAATGAAGTATGGAAATATCATCCCACTGCAATCATCAGTAAATGCTATTGCATATCTGTACCCATCTTTATCTGCTGGTTCTATAGGACCGCATAGGTCTGTGTGTACAAGCTCTAACACAGCTGTGGCTTTAGAGTCTGCCTGTCGGTTTCTGCTTTGTGTGAATTTGCCCTGTGTGCATATTTCACATTTTTGGTTGGATTTGTCATGTTTCCCTTTTATAGACATTCCTTCAACCACCTTTTCTAATTTTGCAACATCATCAAAATTGCAATGACCAAGTATCCTATGCCACGTTTGAATGTCATGACACCCATATACTTCATCAACATTTTCATCTTCTACTGTGCTAAGGTAATACAGCCTACCATACACGTCCATTTTGAATTCGGTACCATCCTTGTGGACCAGGCAGTCATTACCGTCCTTAAAGTGGACCTCAGCTCCGTTGGCCGTCGCTGCTTTAACTGAAAAGATGTCCTGTGGAAACGATGGGATGTAGAGTGCCTGTTTGAGAATCGTTTTCACTCTTCGTCCCTCGCTGTCCAACAAGTAGATTTCAGCATCTCCCCTCATTTTCGCCATCCCGCTCACCTTGGATCCGTCGGCAAGCTCGATCATGTGGTCCTCAGGTCTGAAGCTCTTGTCAACTGTTTTGAACTTTGTGGCGTTGTTGATCATGTGTGTTGTGGCGCCGCAGTCGACCATGAGACCTTTCTTGTTTCCTCTTTGTGTAGAGCAGTCACTCATCTTGAAGAAACAAAAAGATGTAGGCTCTGCCTCCGTCTCTCCATCAACTTTCTTCACATGGTCACGGCCTCGTCCTCGATATTGTCCCCTTCCGCGCTGTGTTGTGTCCCATTTTCGTTCCTCTTTTCTCAACTGGTATCCGTCCGGACATGTCCTGGCCATGTGTCCCTTTTTACCGCACGTGTAACATTCAACATCAGCCAGGACCATTTTCTTTCCTCTTCCTCTTCCTCGTGACCTTGTTGCCCAACTAGTCTTCATCACGTTGTCTTCATCAGCATTCACGTCACTCTTCCCATATTTTTCAGTACTCTCATAACTTCGCAGTTTCGTTTTAAACTCGCTGAACGTTACAGTGTCATTTGTCTGGGTGATGTGCACGACGAATGGCTTGTATGAATCAGGTAGCCCTTTAACTACCATCGCTATCTGAAGCCCATCACTAATGTGCTCTTCTGCTCTTCTCAATGACGTGAATATAGTCTCTGCTCGAATAATATAGTCAGTTACCGTTTCATTACTGGTCTTATGAAGCGAGGAAAGTTCACAATATAAACTCACAACGCGAGGTTTGTCCTTTCCAGCGTAGTGTTCGCGGAGAATATTCAGCGCTTTTCTTCCGTCTCTTTTCGCGTCTCTCATTACCAATGACAAGCTCTTGTTGTCCAGACATTGCACTAGCTCTGCATATGCCTCGCCGTTCTTCGTCTCATCTTCCGCCCAAGCATCTTCGTCCTCCTCATCTATCTCCGGGTCTTCCGAGATAACTCCTCTGAGGCCGCGTAACTCCATATGCGCGAGGAACCTCGTTTCCCACAGCTCGAAACTTTTCTCTTCGCCGTCGAATAAAAGTCTGAACCACTTTTGGCCTACTTGACTGGGCCCATAACCTGTTACGTTAGACATTCTGCAGCAGTCTATCGTTTTGTAGTCACCAATGTGGTTCGGGGGAAAAAATACAGACAACCGTCGTCTCTTTGGTCTGAGGGAAAAAGCAACACTACTGACCATTTATTGCACATGCTCATTACAACACAACAACACATTCACTGATCACGCAGGTAACACATGGCTTTGCTCCATCTGCAAGTATGCTCAACAATAAGACTTACACATAATGAGACAAATACAAACACAACTAAACAAAGGCATGGTCATTAGTTTGGACGATGAGAAGGCTTTTGATTCTGTTAATGGTCTTATACATTTAAAGTGCTAAAGACATTTCAAATCAACACTTTAATTATACAAATATTGGCGCTCTTTACGGTGGTTACTCAAGAATTCAAATCAATGGTCACGTGACAGATCCACTGTGACTGGAAGGGGGGTGAGGCAGGGCTGTGCCTGGTCTCCCCTCCTGTTTGCTTTTGGAACCATTGGCCCAATTTATTAGACAATCAAAAACAATTCACGGTGTTACAATCGATGGGACGGAACAAAAAATGTCCTGCTGCAGATGATATTTTATTGTTTTTGACCAAATCAGAAATGTCTTTATCTAAAGTGATGCATTTTCTTTAAAAAAGATGTAGGTCTTTCTAAAGGTCAGAGGGTGATGCCAGAATGAGCTGTTTGTTTTTGTCCAAACATCTCATTCTGGCATCATCCTCTGACCTTTAGAACAGAACCTCTTGTCCTCTTGATCCAGCCTTGCTGTGTGAGACGTTTCACACGTCTTTCCTTCTGCTGCTGTCAAACTCTACAACAAACACTGTGCAATACTGACTTAACCATGTGCAATTACTGTCATATTCATACGCAATAATGTCATATTCATGCGCATATAACTGATGTAAATAAGAGCGTTTACTTTACCACTATTATTATTTTGTCTTATGTTATCTTATTTTTTTAATATTTTTTTCTCTCTATCCCTTATTAAGAATGAGAGGTGTTGTCTTCAAGAGTTTTGTTTATAAGAGCTTTTCTATTAAGAGCAGACTATTGCGTTGCAACACCAGAATTTCCCCATTGTGTGGACAAATAAAGGCTCATCTTATGTCAAGTCAAAGGATTGAAACTATAAAAATGATTGTTTTGTCCAGATTTCATTATCTTCCGAACCTGCTGTTTGATTCAATTTATTTTTGTAACGCCCAGAAGCCGCGGTCGCCTCGGAGGGCGTAAAGGAGGCGGGGTTTACCTTGGAGGAGATGGAGAATCCTTGGGTGAAATCTGTGCTTACAACATGGAAGGAGCTGATCAAAACATATTAACTGAAGATGTTAATATGTTAAATTGGTTTAAGATAGTCTGCCTCCTGCTGCCACATCCTCTCCAACAGTCTGCCTCCTGCTGCCACATCCTCTCCAACAGTCTGCCTCCTGCTGCCACATCCTCTCCAACAGTCTGCCTCCTGCTGCCACATCCTCTCCAACAGTCTGCCTCCCGCTGCCACATCCTCTCCAACAGTCTGCCTCCCGCTGCCACATCATCTCCAACAGTCTGCCTCCCGCTGCCACATCCTCTCCAACAGTCTGCCTCCCGCTGCGACATCCTCTCCAACAGTCTGCCTCCTGCTGCCACATCCTCTCCAACAGTCTGTCTCCTGCTGCCACATTCTCTCCAACAGTCTGCCTCCTGCTGCCACATCCTCTCCAACAGTCTGCCTCCTGCTGCCACATCCTCTCCAACAGTCTGCCTCCTGCTGCCACATCCTCTCCAACAGTCTGCCTCCTGCTGCCACATCCTCTCCAACAGTCTGTCTCCTGCTGCCACATCCTCTCCAACAGTCTGCCTCCTGATGCCACATCCTCTCCAACAGTCTGCCTCCTGCTGCCACATCCTCTCCAACAGTCTGCCTCCTGATGCCACATCCTCTCCAACAGTCTGCCTCCTGCTGCCACATCCTCTCCAACAGTCTGCCTCCCGCTGCCACATCCTCTCCAACACGCTGCCTCCCGCTGCCACATCCTCTCCAACACGCTGCCTCCTGCTGCCACATCCTCTCCAACAGTCTGCCTCCTGATGCCACATCCTCTCCAACAGTCTGCCTCCTGCTGCCACATCCTCTCCAACAGTCTGTCTCCCGCTGCCACATCCTCTCCAACACGCTGTCTCCTGCTGCCACATCCTCTCCAACAGTCTGCCTCCTGCTGCCACATCCTCTCCAACAGTCTACCTCCCGCTGCCACATCCTCTCCAACAGTTTTCCTCCTGATGCCACATCCTCTCCAACAGTCTGCCTCCTGATGCCACATCCTCTCCAACAGTCTGTCTCCTGATGCCACATCCTCTCCAACAGTCTGCCTCCTGCTGCCACATCCTCTCCAACAGTCTACCTCCCGCTGCCACATCCTCTCCAACAGTTTTCCTCCTGATGCCACATCCTCTCCAACAGTCTGCCTTCTGCTGCCACATCCTCTCCAACAGTCTGCCTCCCGCTGCCACATCCTCTCCAACAGTCTGCCTCCTGCTGCCACATCCTCTCCAACAGTCTGTCTCCTGCTGCCACATCCTCTCCAACAGTCTGCCTCCTGCTGCCACATCCTCTCCAACAGTCTGCCTCCTGCTGCCACATTCTCTCCAACAGTCTGCCTCCTGCTGCCACATCCTCTCCAACAGTCTGCCTCCTGCTGCCACATCCTCTCCAACAGTCTGCCTCCTGCTGCCACATCCTCTCCAACAGTCTGCCTCCTGCTGCCACATCCTCTCCAACAGTCTGCCTCCTGCTGCCACATCCTCTCCAACAGTTTTCCTCCTGCTGCCACATCCTCTCCAACAGTCTGCCTCCTGCTGCCACATCCTCTCCAACAGTTTTCCTCCTGCTGCCACATCCTCCCCAACAGTCTGCCTCCTGCTGCCACATCCTCTCCAACAGTCTGCCTCCTGCTGCCACATCCTCTCCAACAGTCTGCCTCCTGCTGCCACATCCTCTCCAACAGTCTGTCTCCTGCTGCCACATCCTCTCCAACAGTCTGCCTCCTGCTGCCACATCCTCTCCAACAGTCTGCCTCCTGCTGCCACATCCTCTCCAACAGTCTGCCTCCTGCTGCCACATCCTCTCCAACAGTCTGCCTCCTGCTGCCACATCCTCTCCAACAGTCTGCCTTCTGCTGCCACATCCTCTCCAACAGTCTGTCTCCCGCTGCCACATCCTCTCCAACACGCTGCCTCCTGCTGCCACATCCTCTCCAACAGTCTGCCTCCTGCTGCCACATCCTCTCCAACAGTCTGCCTCCTGCTGCCACATCCTCTCCAACAGTCTGCCTCCTGCTGCCACATCCTCTCCAACAGTCTGCCTCCCGCTGCCACATCCTCTCCAACAGTCTGCCTTCTGCTGCCACATCCTCTCCAACAGTCTGCCTCCTGCTGCCACATCCTCTCCAACAGTCTACCTCCCGCTGCCACATCCTCTCCAACAGTTTTCCTCCTGATGCCACATCCTCTCCAACAGTCTGCCTCCTGATGCCACATCCTCTCCAACAGTCTGTCTCCTGATGCCACATCCTCTCCAACAGTCTGCCTCCTGCTGCCACATCCTCTCCAACAGTCTACCTCCCGCTGCCACATCCTCTCCAACAGTTTTCCTCCTGATGCCACATCCTCTCCAACAGTCTGCCTTCTGCTGCCACATCCTCTCCAACAGTCTGCCTCCCGCTGCCACATCCTCTCCAACAGTCTGCCTCCTGCTGCCACATCCTCTCCAACAGTCTGTCTCCTGCTGCCACATCCTCTCCAACAGTCTGCCTCCTGCTGCCACATCCTCTCCAACAGTCTGCCTCCTGCTGCCACATTCTCTCCAACAGTCTGCCTCCTGCTGCCACATCCTCTCCAACAGTCTGCCTCCTGCTGCCACATCCTCTCCAACAGTCTGCCTCCTGCTGCCACATCCTCTCCAACAGTCTGCCTCCTGCTGCCACATCCTCTCCAACAGTCTGCCTCCTGCTGCCACATCCTCTCCAACAGTTTTCCTCCTGCTGCCACATCCTCTCCAACAGTCTGCCTCCTGCTGCCACATCCTCTCCAACAGTTTTCCTCCTGCTGCCACATCCTCCCCAACAGTCTGCCTCCTGCTGCCACATCCTCTCCAACAGTCTGCCTCCTGCTGCCACATCCTCTCCAACAGTCTGTCTCCTGCTGCCACATCCTCTCCAACAGTCTGCCTCCTGCTGCCACATCCTCTCCAACAGTCTGCCTCCTGCTGCCACATCCTCTCCAACAGTCTGCCTCCTGCTGCCACATCCTCTCCAACAGTCTGTCTCCTGCTGCCACATCCTCTCCAACAGTTTTCCTCCTGCTGCCACATCCTCTCCAACAGTCTGCCTCCTGCTGCCACATCCTCTCCAACAGTCTGCCTCCTGCTGCCACATCCTCTCCAACAGTCTGCCTCCTGCTGCCACATCCTCTCCAACAGTCTGTCTCCTGCTGCCACATCCTCTCCAACAGTCTGCCTCCTGCTGCCACATCCTCTCCAACAGTCTGTCTCCTGCTGCCACATCCTCTCCAACAGTCTGCCTCCTGCTGCCACATCCTCTCCAACAGTCTTCCTCCTGCTGCCACATCCTCTCCAACAGTCTGCCTCCTGCTGCCACATCCTCTCCAACAGTCTGCCTCCTGCTGCCACATCCTCTCCAACAGTCTGCCTTCTGCTGCCACATCCTCTCCAACAGTCTGTCTCCCGCTGCCACATCCTCTCCAACAGTCTGCCTCCTGCTGCCACATCCTCTCCAACAGTCTGCCTCCTGCTGCCACATCCTCTCCAACAGTCTGCCTCCTGCTGCCACATCCTCTCCAACAGTCTGCCTCCTGCTGCCACATCCTCTCCAACAGTCTGCCTCCCGCTGCCACATCCTCTCCAACAGTCTGCCTTCTGCTGCCACATCCTCTCCAACAGTCTGCCTCCTGCTGCCACATCCTCTCCAACAGTCTACCTCCCGCTGCCACATCCTCTCCAACAGTTTTCCTCCTGATGCCACATCCTCTCCAACAGTCTGCCTCCTGATGCCACATCCTCTCCAACAGTCTGTCTCCTGATGCCACATCCTCTCCAACAGTCTGCCTCCTGCTGCCACATCCTCTCCAACAGTCTACCTCCCGCTGCCACATCCTCTCCAACAGTTTTCCTCCTGATGCCACATCCTCTCCAACAGTCTGCCTTCTGCTGCCACATCCTCTCCAACAGTCTGCCTCCCGCTGCCACATCCTCTCCAACAGTCTGCCTCCTGCTGCCACATCCTCTCCAACAGTCTGTCTCCTGCTGCCACATCCTCTCCAACAGTCTGCCTCCTGCTGCCACATCCTCTCCAACAGTCTGCCTCCTGCTGCCACATTCTCTCCAACAGTCTGCCTCCTGCTGCCACATCCTCTCCAACAGTCTGCCTCCTGCTGCCACATCCTCTCCAACAGTCTGCCTCCTGCTGCCACATCCTCTCCAACAGTTTTCCTCCTGCTGCCACATCCTCTCCAACAGTCTGCCTCCTGCTGCCACATCCTCTCCAACAGTTTTCCTCCTGCTGCCACATCCTCCCCAACAGTCTGCCTCCTGCTGCCACATCCTCTCCAACAGTCTGCCTCCTGCTGCCACATCCTCTCCAACAGTCTGCCTCCTGCTGCCACATCCTCTCCAACAGTCTGTCTCCTGCTGCCACATCCTCTCCAACAGTTTTCCTCCTGCTGCCACATCCTCTCCAACAGTCTGCCTCCTGCTGCCACATCCTCTCCAACAGTCTGCCTCCTGCTGCCACATCCTCTCCAACAGTCTGCCTCCTGCTGCCACATCCTCTCCAACAGTCTGCCTTCTGCTGCCACATCCTCTCCAACAGTCTGTCTCCCGCTGCCACATCCTCTCCAACAGTCTGCCTCCTGCTGCCACATCCTCTCCAACAGTCTGCCTCCTGCTGCCACATCCTCTCCAACAGTCTGCCTCCTGCTGCCACATCCTCTCCAACAGTCTGCCTCCTGCTGCCACATCCTCTCCAACAGTCTGCCTCCCGCTGCCACATCCTCTCCAACAGTCTGCCTTCTGCTGCCACATCCTCTCCAACAGTCTGCCTCCTGCTGCCACATCCTCTCCAACAGTCTACCTCCCGCTGCCACATCCTCTCCAAGTTTTCCTCCTGATGCCACATCCTCTCCAACAGTCTGCCTCCTGATGCCACATCCTCTCCAACAGTCTGTCTCCTGATGCCACATCCTCTCCAACAGTCTGCCTCCTGCTGCCACATCCTCTCCAACAGTCTACCTCCCGCTGCCACATCCTCTCCAACAGTTTTCCTCCTGATGCCACATCCTCTCCAACAGTCTGCCTTCTGCTGCCACATCCTCTCCAACAGTCTGCCTCCCGCTGCCACATCCTCTCCAACAGTCTGCCTCCTGCTGCCACATCCTCTCCAACAGTCTGTCTCCTGCTGCCACATCCTCTCCAACAGTCTGCCTCCTGCTGCCACATCCTCTCCAACAGTCTGCCTCCTGCTGCCACATTCTCTCCAACAGTCTGCCTCCTGCTGCCACATCCTCTCCAACAGTCTGCCTCCTGCTGCCACATCCTCTCCAACAGTCTGCCTCCTGCTGCCACATCCTCTCCAACAGTCTGCCTCCTGCTGCCACATCCTCTCCAACAGTCTGCCTCCTGCTGCCACATCCTCTCCAACAGTTTTCCTCCTGCTGCCACATCCTCTCCAACAGTCTGCCTCCTGCTGCCACATCCTCTCCAACAGTTTTCCTCCTGCTGCCACATCCTCCCCAACAGTCTGCCTCCTGCTGCCACATCCTCTCCAACAGTCTGCCTCCTGCTGCCACATCCTCTCCAACAGTCTGCCTCCTGCTGCCACATCCTCTCCAACAGTCTGTCTCCTGCTGCCACATCCTCTCCAACAGTTTTCCTCCTGCTGCCACATCCTCTCCAACAGTCTGCCTCCTGCTGCCACATCCTCTCCAACAGTCTGCCTCCTGCTGCCACATCCTCTCCAACAGTCTGCCTCCTGCTGCCACATCCTCTCCAACAGTCTGCCTCCTGCTGCCACATCCTCTCCAACAGTCTGTCTCCTGCTGCCACATCCTCTCCAACAGTCTGCCTCCTGCTGCCACATCCTCTCCAACAGTCTGTCTCCTGCTGCCACATCCTCTCCAACAGTCTGCCTCCTGCTGCCACATCCTCTCCAACAGTCTGTCTCCTGCTGCCACATCCTCTCCAACAGTCTGCCTCCTGCTGCCACATCCTCTCCAACAGTCTGCCTCCTGCTGCCACATCCTCTCCAACAGTTTTCCTCCTGCTGCCACATCCTCCCACTCTTCATCCTCCAGGACAAAGTGACCTTCTCTTTCACATTGACCCTTCATGTGTCATGTGACTGTCCAGACTCTTCATACATTTGTATCATTTAGATATTAATCCCTGTGAAAGTTCAGATTTATAAGTTTGAATTAATGTTTCAGTCAAAATGCTAAGATGAATGTCATTTTAATGTCTTGATTATAATAACTGCTTATTCTTTCACCTCAAAGTTCTTCAGATCATTCTCCTTCACAATCTGGTAAAAGACCTTTAGACCTTTTGTTGTTCAGACTTTAAATCTTGAGTTTGTGAAGTTAGATTTAAAAACACTCCGTCCAAATCATTTTGTCCCAAAAAGAACTTAAAAAGTGGAGCCAACATCTTAAGGACACCAAGAATACCTGGATTTCTTGGATTCACAATTGGCATGATTAAGATGATAATGATAAAGATGAAGAAGAAATTAACTGAAAAACCCCCAGAATAAATATTGAACCCTGAATATGATTGTTCTATTATTTACTGACCGATCATAATTAGGAAAGACTGACAGTCCCAGTGTGTTGAATAATCACAAAGAAAATACTTCGGCCACATTTATTCATTTTCATTGAAACATTCAGCGTTCTAAACAGACTTTTACACTCTTATACTGAGCACATCCTGTCAGACCCTGAGCGTGTTCTGTGGAAACACTTCCTACATTCACTGCAAACTCAAACCATGAACTAAAGGACACAATCATCTTCTGTGACAGTGGTATTATGTACTTTAAGCCACGTTCGGACTGGCCCCGGACTGATTGACTTTAGAGCTCTTTGGAACACGTGCTCTGGCTTCGACTCACAAGAGCAGCTGACGTCACGTTCTTCATAAATAAAACCTAAATGTTTCCAGCAATTCAGAAAATCAGGTTTAGTAGTTCCACGTTCGTGTCTGAGACGAGGCTGAAGCTCGAGGAAACAGGAAATGACTTCTGGTTCATCGGTGGCATTTTCTTCATTTATTTCGCATTTGAACGGCTCCTGTCCAGTGCTGAGCGTCGATAAACAGGAGAGCGCTGATGCTAACGTGTGCTAGCTTTGTCTGTCGGCTCAACAATAAGTTAAAGGTTGAATGGACGATTTCTTTGGCCCAAATCTGAGTCTTATTTCCTCGTGGCGTGGACTGTCCATTAGTCCTGCCACGTGTCAATCATAAAACGCACCTACTGCTCACCTGCAGAGCCTGGTTCACCTGCAGAGCCTGGTTCACCTGCAGAGCCTGGTTCACCTGCAGAGCCTGGTTCACCTGCAGAGCCTGGTTCACCTGCAGAGCCTGGTTCACCTGCAGAGCCTGGTTCACCCGCAGAGCCTGGTTCACCTGCAGAGCCTCGTTCACCTGCAGAGCCTGGTTCACCTGCAGAGCCTGGTTCACCTGCAGAGCCTGGTTCACCTGCAGAGCCTGGTTCACCTGCAGAGCCTGGTGCAGCTCGTCCCCATGAGCAGCAAGTTTCCCTGTGTCTAAGCGCATGGATCTATCATAACATAGTTCCCTCAGTGTACGGGACAAAATGAAGACGGAGAAAGACTCGAGCTGACTCAGAAGAAGACGGAAATCTACGGGAGACGAGAGAGATGATGTGATCCGTCGCGCTAATAAACAAACGCATGTGTGTGTTGTATCGGTGCGTGAAAAATCGTCCATTGCGCCTTTAAGTCAGTTTAGTGAGAAATGATTCTTTTCTGTTTAAATCTGCGTCTGACTTCTCGTTTAAAGCGTTCCAGGAGCCGTCATCATCACTGGACTGGACCGGTCCAGTCGTCACGCCTACAGTCAAAGGAAGTACCTCGTGAAGTATTACAGTATTCTAGTATTCTAGTATTACAGTATTCTAGACCGTTGTATGAATGGATCTGTTGGACATGTGAAGCGGTGGAAGGACACGTGCACTGACCACAGCAGCAGACGGAGGACAGAGTCAGTGAAAGGCCAGACTCTGGACGAGCCTGCACCACTCGGCTCTCTTCTGTGTGACGTAGGCCGGGGTGATGGTGTTCCCGGGGAGGCGTGGCCCGCCCTCCGCCCTGACGCGCTCGCACAAGGCCTCCGCCACACAGATCACATACATGCCGCAGTCGTAGCTGTTCTGCTGCGAGGGGCACTGCTCCTCCTCGAGCGGCGCCGCCCCCCCGCCGCACAGGAACGCCTCCAGCTTGTGCGCGACGCGGCGAGCGTGCGCCGCGTTCCCGCCGCTCTGCGAGTCGTAGTGGGCGAAGTGGTTGGAGCCGCGGTGGTAGAGCAAGAGGCTCCAGTGAGTGCCCCCCGCGGTTTGGTTGGAGTTGTCGTTGACCGCCAGGAAGACCCACCTGCGCGAGGACAGTCCCAGCGGCTCCAGGAACAGCGCCAGCTCCTCGGGACAGGAAGCACACTTGATGAACTGAGTGACCTCTGGGCTGATGAAGGTGACGGACTCTTTCAGATCGGCGAAGCGTTCGGAGGAGAAATACTCAAAGGCGAACCCGATGACCTGGTCGTTGAGCCAGAGCGGTCCTTCCAGCAGGGCCACGTCTGAGCGTCGCAGCAGGCTGTCCTGATAACTCACCACCACAGGGTTCATGCTGCCACGTCACCACGGCAACGCCTGAACACACAACACCAACATCAGCCTCATGGTAAAGAATGCATCGGAATCCAACAATATTCACTGTCATATCACCAGAAACAGCACCAGTCTTATTTTTGTCTTATAGTCCACAGTGAGTTCATCAGTGGATTTTTATAGTAATTGTTGTATTTGAAAGACAAAGTCCTTCAACATTTTCTTTCATTTTTGTCCTCCACAGAAAAGACTCTTTACACGACATGAAATAATCTGATAACTACAAATCAGATCATACACACACACACACACGCACTCACACACGCACACACACACACACACGCGCACGCACACACACACACACACACACACACACAGACACATATACAGACAAGCACACACACAAAACTGCTGTTTTAGTTATAAAAGGTCACATGTTTTACAGCAGATATTGATTACGATGATCAAAATATTGATACAAATCTATAGAGTCAGTTATGATCGGTCGATTAATCAAATGTCAAACTACAAAATATTGCATGAACAAGAATTCATATCATAAATAAGATGTAAAGAGTACTGTGGTCCTCAGGTATTGAAGGCACTGCAGAGTTTGTACTGGTGTGTGTACTGTGTGTGAACACGCGTGTACTGGTGTGTGTACTGGTGTGTGTACTGGTGCGTGTACTGGTGCGTGTACATGCGTGTACTGGTGTGTGTACATGCGTGTACTGGTGTGTGTACATGGTGTGTGTACTGGTGCGTGTACTGGTGCGTGTACTGGTGCGTGTACTGGTGTGTGTACATGTTATGTACACGGTGTGTGTACTGCTGTGTGTACATGCACGTACTGGTGTGTGTACATGCGTGTACTGGTGTGTGTACATGCGTGTACATGGTGTGTGTACATGTTATGTACACGGTGTGTGTACTGGTGTGTGTACATGTGTGTACATGGTGCGTCTACATGCGTGTACTGGTGTGTGTACATGTTATGTACACGGTGTGTGTACTGCTGTGTGTACATGCGTGTACTGTGTGTGTACATGGTATGTACACGGTGTGTGTACTGCTGTGTGTACATGCGTGTACTGTGTGTGTACATGGTATGTACACGGTGTGTGTACTGGTGTGTGTACATGGTATGTACACGGTGTGTGTACTGGTGTGTGTACATGGCATGTACACGGTGTGTGTACTGTGTGTGTACATGGTATGTACACGGTGTGTGTACTGGTGTGTGTACATGGTATGTACACGGTGTGTGTACTGGTGTGTGTACATGGTATGTACACGGTGTGTGTACATGGCATGTACACGGTGTGTGTACTGGTGTGTGTACATGGTATGTACACGGTGTGTGTACTGTGTGTGTACATGGCATGTACACGGTGTGTGTACTGTGTGTGTACATGGCATGTACACGGTGTGTGTACTGGTGTGTGTACATGGCATGTACACGGTGTGTGTACTGTGTGTGTACATGGCATGTACACGGTGTGTGTACTGTGTGTGTACATGGCATGTACACGGTGTGTGTACTGGTGTGTGTACATGGCATGTACACGGTGTGTGTACTGGTGTGTGTACATGGCATGTACACGGTGTGTGTACTGGTGTGTGTACATGGCATGTACACGGTGTGTGTACTGGTGTGTGTACATGGCATGTACACGGTGTGTGTACTGTGTGTGTACATGGCATGTACACGGTGTGTGTACTGTGTGTGTACATGGCATGTACACGGTGTGTGTACTGTGTGTGTACATGGCATGTACACGGTGTGTGTACTGTGTGTGTACATGGCATGTACACGGTGTGTGTACTGGTGTGTGTACATGGCATGTACACGGTGTGTGTACTGTGTGTGTACATGGCATGTACACGGTGTGTGTACTGTGTGTGTACATGGCATGTACACGGTGTGTGTACTGGTGTGTGTACATGGCATGTACACGGTGTGTGTACTGTGTGTGTACATGGCATGTACACGGTGTGTGTACTGGTGTGTGTACATGGCATGTACACGGTGTGTGTACTGGTGTGTGTACATGGCATGTACACGGTGTGTGTACTGGTGTGTGTACATGGCATGTACACGGTGTGTGTACTGTGTGTGTACATGGCATGTACACGGTGTGTGTACTGTGTGTGTACATGGCATGTACACGGTGTGTGTACTGGTGTGTGTACATGGCATGTACACGGTGTGTGTACTGTGTGTGTACATGGCATGTACACGGTGTGTGTACTGTGTGTGTACATGGCATGTACACGGTGTGTGTACTGGTGTGTGTACATGGCATGTACACGGTGTGTGTACTGTGTGTGTACATGGCATGTACACGGTGTGTGTACTGTGTGTGTACATGGCATGTACACGGTGTGTGTACTGTGTGTGTACATGGCATGTACACGGTGTGTGTACTGTGTGTGTACATGGCATGTACACGGTGTGTGTACTGTGTGTGTACATGGCATGTACACGGTGTGTGTACTGTGTGTGTACATGGCATGTACACGGTGTGTGTACTGTGTGTGTACATGGCATGTACACGGTGTGTGTACTGGTGCTGGTGGGTGCACCAGGTGAAGACTGTTTCAGAGTCACACGGTGGACGCACGTGCTGTACCTGTACACGGCACATTCAGGCGGAGGGATCTGCCGTAAACTGCTGCTTCTTCTTCTTCTCAGGTTTCAAACATCGTCACGTGGACCAGAAAACCGACTCATGCGTCACATAAAACGGGCGTTTGTTTGTTTGTTTGTTTGTTTGTTTGTACGTTCAGCTCAAACTGTTCCAGACTGAAGCTGTAGCTCTGATACTTCACGTGAGGGACGCGTCCTTCTTCTACAACACATTTAATACTTGTAAATACTTTTCTGCGTGAAAGTGACGCGCGTGCTTTTACTAAAGTTCCCCAGACACGCAGCGGGTCGAATCACGCCAGAATAAACCAGAATAATAGTAGGAAAAGGCTCCGCGCGAATGTTTTCACGCTGCGGGTCAGTACTTCCGGGTTCCGTCAGTCATGTGACCGTGCAGACCCGGAAGCTGCACTCTCAGGACCGCACTGAGACGACCGCGCTCAGGTGGCACTTCTTCGTCCTGGTTTAGTTCTTTTGCTTCTTTTAAGGCTGCAACGATTAATCGACTTATTGTGACTTTGTTTAACATAAACGTAATCGTTTAACATAATCGTAATATTTTGATAACTGGAAACGTTCTCTGGACTAAAACACATACTAAAACTATTTTAAATCTATATTACACTTTAATCATACATACTCTCTAACTGGAAGCCCTCATTAACCATATTTCCACCTTTATTTGGTAAAAAATTAGTTTAAAAAATCTCAAACTTTGACAAGTTGCACCTTGCATTCATTAACTAGTCACTGCTAAAATAATCGGTAGTGACAGCTCCAGATTGTAATTAGAATCAGAATCAGAAAGTGATTCATTGCCATTGTCAGTGAACAGAATTCCCAAACTAGAAACTAATGTAATGTTGTAATGTATATTTTCTTTATTTGCATCACTTTATAGTGGTGACATTGTATGAAGGGGTCATATTATGTTTGTGTTATTCAGTATTGTCCTGCAGCTCGTGGGCTCAGGAACTGTCCCCTGTCCCTCAAACTGTTAAGTCTGTTAGACTTTGGGTCATGAAGAATGTTATTGTCACTTTTCACCAATAAAACAATGAACATCCATCGCTTTGAATCTAAACGACTTTATGACATTCTGCAGTTTTGAACAGGAAGTCAATGCATCTGTTTCTATCACTGAGCCAGATACATTCAGCTGTTTATAATGAACATGTAGAATGTGTAATCGTTTATTATAAAGTACTAATACTGTGTCCAGTTGTCCTCAGAGGTCAGAACTCGGACCTCAGAGATGTTTCATGTGGGTGTTTATGTTGACTTCAAACGAGTAATAAAAACCAGGAAAGCTATTTTATTAACCAGAACAGGACATTTGTGAGTTAGAAATCAATATTTGATTTGATTTTTGTTATTAGCTCTGTACAATTTTTATTTTCTAACCGCGAACGGTCAGCGGCTGCGAGGAGCGGCTCCACAGACAGCGACTGGACAGCGACTGGACAGCAGAGGTGAGTCCAGGGGCCAAACAGTGCACTCCAGTCAAGTTACTTTAGAATATAAGTATAATTAAAGCCGCAAGCGGCAATGAGGAGGGGGCGCTAACGCGCCCCAATTGTCCTTTTATTACGCCTACTGCTGAATCTGTGACGCTGTCACATCTTCTCCCCTTTGTTTTACCATCAAAAAGCAATTTTATTTTGAATTTTTGGCAAAATGTGCGGCTTTGCCGCACAGACACCGTGACTCTTTGAATAAAAATGTGGATAACTTTTGATGGTCCACCACTGAAGATGAGTCTCACCAAATTTCAGGTTAATAGGGCTGACGCCCTGAGGGGGAGGAGTTTGTGAAAGTATAAAGTGTAAACATGTTCTGGCGATTTCCCCATTGGAATAACATGGGAGGTTTCGGTCATCGCTACGGCAACGCCATAACAATTATGACATGGGTCTCATTGACTTTTTTGATGGGGATGCCAAAATTGAGTTGTGTGTCAAATTTCATATAATTTCGCAAAACTAAACATTTAACCTCCATATAAAATCTGTAGGGGGCGCTGTGGCACCAAATTAATTTATTTCACCTCAAGTAGGTTTAGGGCAAAGAGTTTAACAACTGATTCTAATTTGACGCAATTCGGACTTTATCTGCGCAAACGGCAGAAATTTTAAATATGGGAGATTTCTGAAATTCTAGCTACAGTTTGCGGCTTCGCCGCACCGAGACCGTGACAGGTATCAATGTAATTTGGATAACTTTTGATGTCCCACTCCTCAGTAGCATTTTCACCAAATTTCAGCTTTTTAGGGCCAACGCCCTGGGAGGAGTTCGTAAAAGTACGACGTTTGGAAAAACTCCCGAGTCATGTTTAGCCATTTTTGAAGCAATATGGCCGACATTTGGTTGGGCGGACGGCGTTGCCGTAATAATATTTTTTACTTCTCTTGTCACCATCTACCTCTGCGCCAAATGTCATGATTCTACGATCAGATTTCCCATCTCTCAATGCATTTTTGGTACATTTGGGGGCGCTGACGCGCCAATTTTTTTTATTTTAGAAAAGGGAAATAGCCAGAATGTAGAGAGGCACGATTTTTAGAGGTGTGAACATTTTTGTGACTTTTCGTCAATGTTCACTGGGTGAAAAATAGGGGGCGTGTCCCGAGAAGAAGAAGAAAGAAAGAAAGAATAATATTCTGATGCGAAAACAATGTTTCTCATTTTTCAAATATCATAAACTATACATTTTCGGAAAGTGCTCGCGCTTTCCTACCTCATGGTGTGGGTCCCTGGTCACTGACGGGTACTTTCGTTAATTTTGAGCGGGCTCCGCCCACTTTGTGTTTTTGGCCCTCTATACAGTAATAATGTTCAATTTTTGCATTACATGCTTATATGCACGGAACATGCAAGAGATGGGGAACGTATTCGTGAGCTACTTAGCGCAAATGAGTGCTTTATATGTAAAGTGCTCGTTTAGTGCGCACTTTTGCACGGGCTTCGCTCGTTTACAACGGTAATGTTCCATTTTCCTACTTCTAATTAGTATGCACGGGGCGTGCGTGAGTGAAGGAGTGCGTTAGTGAGTGTTTGGAAGTGGGCGAGCACTTCGCGCTCGATTTCGTGTGCGCACTTTCGCAGCCGTGCTTCGCACGGCCTTACGGGACTAATAGGCCTCTCGCCAGCTTGTGGCGCTCGGGCCTAATAAGTATAGTGTCAAAAAGTGACTCCAAAAATAAGGCAAATGTAATTCTTTCTTCAGTACTGCCCAGGTCTGAAAACAACACAGACCTGAATTTGAACTGACACTGTTCAAACTGATCATATAATAGATCCAAATATAATAGATCCATGGTTAAACGCAGGGGCCGCCATGTTGCATTTTCTGACAGATAAAGTCTGAGTTCTGAAATGTCACCTGAGTTTCTAAGTAGTAATTCTGACATGTAAAGCTGTTCCAGTGTGAATTTACTACTTTACTAAAATTCTGAAAATACGACAATGACGAGTGGAACCCAGCAATAAAAAAAGAACAACTGGTTTTGATTATTTGTACAACGTAATAAAGTAGTTATATAATAATGCAGTTATATTATAATTCAGTTATTTAATTGTTAGAATTGTGTTCTCATACATATTGTTATTTATGTGCACTTTATGTTGATGTATTATTTTGTTGTTATATTTGATCACTTACGGTTGTGACCACTTCCTCTACCTGGTGTCTTGCCGGGATATAAATTGATTGCTGTTGAACTCTGCACCTGATGGAAATAAACTGGAACAAAGAAGCTACGAGTGTGTGTTCTTTTCAGAAAAGATGTCTGACGAACAACAAATCGCAACAATAATAATGCAGTTATATAATAAAGCAGTTTTATAATAATGCAGTTATATACTAATGCAGTTATATTATAAAGCAGTTATATAATAAAGCAGTTTTATAATAATGCAGGTATATACTAATGCAGTTATATTATAAAGCAGTTATATAATAATGCAGGTATATACTAATGCAGTTATATTATAAAGCAGTTATATAATAAAGCAGTTTTATAATAATGCAGTTATATATATTAGACTCAGTGGCAGAGAGACGCAAACAGCGAAAGAAGAGTCCTGAGTGCGGTCCTCTCAGGGCGGTCCTGAGCACGCAGCTCCGCCTCTGCACATTCACACTATTGGCTATTGCGTCGTCTGCGCCATGCGTAAACAGGCCCCGCCCCCAGTGCGCCCTCGTGAACGCGCACGCGCCGCTGCCGCTGCCCGCGCGCGCTCCCTGAAGACGAGCGGCCGCGGCTCTGATTAGCACCGCGAGAGGAGGAGTGTTCGAGCGACCGTGACACCGAGCGACCGGACGGACGGACGGACGGACGGACGCAGCGTTCTCCTGGACACGGTACACGGCGCTTTGCTGCGGGAAAATGCGCCACGGTTCAGCACGGATTAAACTGACGCGACCCGCTGAGGAAACCGCGCTTTGACGGGGGAATGCGGGGAATTAGATAGTGACCGAGACCGAGTGCGTTTGCGTGGAGCTTCCGCCGCCGCCGCCGCCGCCGCCGCCGCCGCCGCCGCCGCCGCCGCTGCTGCTGCTGCTACAAACCGAACCATCCCGTGGAGAAAAACACCGTGGATCGAGGCTCCCGTTCAGCCACACGTCTGAAGGTAAAACGTGTGTTTAAGAGGGAAGGGGAGGCCCGTAACGACCCTCTGTGAGCGGGGGACCGAGGCCAGTCTCCCCGTCCCCCGGTGCAGCAGCTCCGGGGGACGGGGGACCGAGCACCGGGGGACGGGGGACCGAGCACCGTGTGACGGGGCCGTGTTGCTTGGAGCGTTTCAATGCATCATCAGAAGGTGCAAAATTCCCTGAATGGAGGTCAAAATGAAGCAGAGCATTTGATTTTCACTGAAATAACTCCAGATGGAAACAAAATGTGTTTTTCCTGCATGAAAAACAGCATCTGCGCTGAAGTATGTGCCATTTCTCTGGATAAAACTCAAAACGCTGCAAGTGTTTGCGCAGTAAATCCTTCAAATTGTGATTTTGCCTTCATAATAATCATAATACCCATTTAAATAAGCAGATGATGTGAAATCCAATAGTAAAGTGTTCAAATGTATCTGAGCTTTTACTTGGACAAAACCACATCATTTTTCATATTTGTTGATGTTCTGAGCTTCACGTTCCTTCACGTCAGTTACTTCATGTTCCACTCATTTTTGCCTCTGTTCCAGACTTTAGGATGTGTTTGTTCACAGACTCTTAGAGCGTTCTCCATTCTCTGATGGCGTGAACCCTTTGGACACGTTTGGTCTCCAGACGCTCCACACGTCATGATTCAGCGTGTGGGTTTGTCTCCTGGATGTTGGATGGAGTCATTGCATCAAGGCAGCGGCGGCGTGTTGTGCTGAGTCCTGCAGTGGGGCGGGGTGAACGCTCCCATGTATTATTTAGTCGTAGAGGTCAAAAGAGCTAAAAGGAGCGCTCTTATGCATCAGCAGAAGCTCTGATGTGCAGGGAAGGTGCTGAATCATGGGCCGTCCCGGGACGTCAGTGGGACGATCTGCACCGTCTCTGTCGTCACGTTTTCAGGAGCAGAATGAGCCTGAACGTGCTACAGGGATTCTACCTCACGTCAGATGAACCTGTTTCACTTCTGTTACTTCTGTGTCAGTGATCGTAAATAATCATTAGTTCACGTTTCTTCTCACAATAATCGTAACACGGCATGTCTGATATTAGAACATCCCTGTGTCATGTTTCAGCTTCTGTCCAATGTTATATTGAACGCTATTACACGTATCCATAACTCGGGTCACAATATAATCGTAAAAAATATAAATCGTGATAATTATAGAAGGAAAATGAAGTATTTTTTGTTCCCAAAAACTAGAGCTAAATGTAAAGAACGTTTTTATCCGTCTGTTTTTGTCACATTTAACTTGAGTTTGTCTTTCAGAAAGTTCAATTTGGTAAAGCCGGTCACAAACTTGAAGAATAGTAACAAAAAAAAGAGATTTCACGGTTGTTTAGTCACAGTCGCAGTCAATGTGAGTAATGGTTAAATTGTTCCTCACAATAATCCTATTAACAAGTCAGATCTGTGGAGAGGCAACCACCTCTCACAAGAAAGAACGTTAGTGCAGCGTAAACCTAACCAGCCTTTAACTCTTGTGCTCTGTGTTTTATACCGTTATAATCTGTATTTGTCCCGATGTCACAGTTTAGTCTTATGTTATTGTGAAAGACAGAGTGTGTGTGTGTGTGTGTGTGTGTGTGTGTGTGTGTGTGTGTGTGTGTGTGTGTGTGTGTGTGTGTGTGTGTGTGTGTGTGTGTGTGTGTGTGTGTGTGTGTGTGTGTGTGTGTGTGTGTGTGTGTGTGTGTGTGTGTGTGTGTGTGTGTGTGTGTGTGTGTGTGTGTGTGTGTGTGTGTGTGTGTGTGTGTGTGTGTGTGTGTGTGTGTGTGTGTGTGTGTGTGTGTGTGTGTGTGTGTGTGTGTGTGTGTGTGTGTGTGTGTGTGTGTGTGTGTGTGTGTGTGTGTGTGTGTGTGTGTGTGTGTGTGTGTGTGTGTGTGTGTGTGTGTCACCCGCGGCTCCTCTTCTTTATGGGCTTGGTAATGTTCAGAGTTTTCATTGGAAGTAAATCTGAAATAATTGTGATATGGCTGTTGAAGACTAAATTTAATGATGGCAATAATATCATTATTTCAGTTGTATGAAAACAACAATGTTCTTGCTGTAACTAGTCTTTACTTTAACTTTACTAGTCTGACTTGCCAGAGACTAAACTGGTCATAAATTGAGGTTAGTTTAGAATGAGAATCATGACATAATCAGCTTTTAAACACAGTACGGAGGACATATATTGAGTGATTCTGAGTTATTTTGGCTGCCATAACTGGAACTAGAGTGCTGCTGAAGCCTGTGATCAGTAAAGATCATGAGTACATTTAAAGTACATAGTGATCAGGTTATATACTTGAGGCATCACATGACCTAACTGCAGTCCAAATAGTGAGAAACATTTCAACAGAATGTGTTTATTACTGAAACGGTAGTGGACGGTTTAGTGCTGAACTCTGCAGGCGCTCTGCTCTGCTCTGCACAGGTGATGAGGGTAAAGTGGGCCTGTCCTGTTGGAATGTGGGCCCTGAGAAGACACAGCTGCCACAGACATCTGACACTCTGCAGGGCCCTCCTCTGTCAGCTATTTCCAAAAGATGCACGGGCCTCCACACATGAAACACCAGTGCATTTGTTTTCTGCAGACACATCTAAAACCATCCTCCATAAGTGCTCTGCTGTGTTCTTCTGTACTCTACGCCAACACTCATTTAATCATCACCTCACAAAACATCTTGTACATCTTTAGGTTGGTTAATACAGTTAAATAGGGAAACTGTTAATATTAGGGACCTTCACGTGAATCTTTTGGACCGTCATTGCCAAAGACCATGGCTCATTTAAACGTTGCCCTTGTTTGAATCTTTCTCAGTTGTTCTTCCAGTCCTGATGAAACAGAACCACACATGTTCTGTCTGCATATTTGGTTGTCGTGAGATCATTTCCCTTCGATAGAATGCACTCTACATTCCCATGACAGAAAAACAACGTTGTGGCCCAGTCCAGTTTGAAGGGAGCGTCCTCGGAGTGACATGTGCCTGTAGACGCCGTGGACGTGTTGCATGTTCTCCTCGCCACCTTCTCCATTATTTGTTCTCCCAGTCTGTAATTGGCTTTTCCTTTCGTCCCATTGTTCTCGGAATGTCAGCAGACCTTCTCAAAGCTGTCTGAGGAGTTCCCTGGAGCATGGTGCGGTGTGTCGGTGGTGCTCACATGATAGAGGTGCTCTCCACAGTGTGTGGCCCCGTGACAGGATTGTACGGTGCGAGTGATTGGCGTTCACATGAAGTCATTAAAGAGGAACCTGCCTGTGTAGTGCCGGACAAAGCTGCCCTTTCTTCAGGAGACCATTATATGAGGCGCTCTCCGGCCTCAAAGGCTCAACTTCCCCACGTTTAGCATTTCCCCTCATTAACTCGCCGCTGCTAACTGGATCCTCCGAGATGGACAAGACTGGGCTTTGTGTTTAGCTTCTGTTTGTGTGAGGCGCAAACTCACAGGGTGGACACGGGAATCAAACAAAGCTGTGGATGTAGGTCAGTTTGGTCAGTTGGGTCAGTTTGGTCAGTTGGGTCAGTTGGGTCAGTTGGGTCAGTTGGGTCAGTTTGGTCAGTTGGGTCAGTTGGGTCTGTTGGGTCAGTTGGGTCTGTTGGGTCAGTTGGGTCAGTTGGGTCTGTTGGGTCAGTTGGGTCAGTTGGGTCTGTTGGGTCAGTTGGGTCAGTTGGGTCTGTTGGGTCTGTTGGGTCTGTTGGGTCAGTTGGGTCTGTTGGGTCTGTTGGGTCAGTTGGGTCAGTTGGGTCAGTTGGGTTAGTTGGGTCAGTTGGGTCAGTTGGGTCTGTTGGGTCTGTTGGGTCTGTTGGGTTAGTTGGGTCTGTTGGGTCAGTTGGGTCTGTTGGGTCTGTTGGGTCAGTTGGGTCTGTTGGGTCAGTTGGGTCAGTTGGGTCAGTTGGGTTAGTTGGGTCAGTTGGGTCTGTTGGGTCTGTTGGGTCTGTTGGGTTAGTTGGGTCTGTTGGGTCAGTTGGGTCAGTTGGGTCTGTTGGGTCTGTTGGGTCTGTTGGGTCTGTTGGGTCTGTTGGGTTAGTTGGGTCTGTTGGGTCAGGAGGTTATGGGACTATGGGAGATTAAGTCTTGTGCACCTTTGGAGGAAACTGGAGAAGTCCGTAGGGCTTTGGAGAATAGTTTTGCACTAATTGGTTTGGCTTTTGACGGTTCAGCGTGAGCTAACGTGTCGCTACACCGGCTAAATGGAGTTTGTCAAACAGATCGATTAGTAAAAGAATTGTTCAGCTTTAACAATGATTATTTTTGATTCATCGCGAAAGGCCCGTCATTTTGATGTAACTCAAGGTCATAAAGTCCCTCTCAGCTGAGGGCATATTTCAACCATTATTCCATTACGTGGTTGCGAAATTGATTGATCGACTTGTTGCAGCTTCAGTCTATGAACCTTATACTTGGGGCCCGGACTCGAGGGGGGGCCGGACTCGGGGCCTGCTTGACCACAAACTGGACAGGAGAGCAGTGGAGTTTTGTGTTGTGCCTTTTCACACTAAAGTGTGAAGATAACGCATAAACAAAACATCGGCCTCTGCTTGAGCTTCAAGGCCTTCTGCTTCTGAAATAAAGTACAACTACCGCCTGATATATCTGTCAGCTGATACGTGATGCTCGACTGTCTCTTCAAGACAAGAAAGCATCATTATTATTTCCTTTCCTTTTCTTATACAGATGTCTCATCAATATTAATTTCATGAAAATAAACAAGACAAAGACCTTATGTACTTTTGTACAAATTCTCACCAGATTCCACATTTTTAGGACTTTGTGCTTCTTTCATGTGTTCCTTTTTTACACAAAGAACAGAACTAGTTCATTTTACTCACTTTTTCTCACATGTTAATTATTCATCGCAGTTTATAAGCGTTTTTTACAACTTTCAGTTTAACAACGTGTAAGGCTAGCAGACGTTAGCATGCTAACGCCGTGCTTCCTGCTTTTCAGGGAATGAAACGCTCTATAATTAGATGCAGACGACACGTTTTGCCCCAAAGAGCTGCTTTTACTACACATCTGTGCTCGGGCAGCAGTTTACTACATCAGGAAGAGCCTTTAACTAAAACACCGTCACATTTCGTCCTCCAAAGTCTGAACTCTGCTCCAAACGACATGCTTTTACTGACGAGTTTGGCTGTGGACCTCTGCATTCATCAACCATTAGAAATGACTCGATTTAAATTTGATGAACTGCCCCACTAACCCCACATTCTGAAGTCTAACTCTCCATCGTACTGTATCAGCTGAATCCAGTACAGCAGATGTTTTGTCTTTATGGAGAAGAGCAAAGTGTTTTTGTTTGGTCCGTACAGTGAAGCGGAGCTCTTATCTGTGAGGAATTCTGCCGTTTACAGTAGTCTGTGCACCGTCAAGACCAGGCACGAGGGAGGAAGACCTCTGACAACAACCAGCCCACGATAAGGCCTCGCTCTGCAGCCTCGCTCTTCTTCTGCAGCCTCGCTCTTCTTCTGCAGCCTCGCTCTTCTTCTGCACCCTCGCTCTTCTTCTGCAGCCTCGCTCTTCTTCTGCACCCTCGCTCTTCTTCTGCACCCTCGCTCTGCAGCCTCGCTCTTCTTCTGCACCCTCGCTCTGCAGCCTCGCTCTTCTTCTGCAGCCTCGCTCTTCTTCTGCAGCCTCGCTCTTCTTCTGCACCCTCGCTCTTCTTCTGCAGCCTCGCTCTTCTTCTGCAGCCTCGCTCTTCTTCTGCAGCCTCGCTCTTCTTCTGCAGCCTCGCTCTTCTTCTGCACCCTCGCTCTTCTTCTGCACCCTCGCTCTGCAGCCTCGCTCTTCTTCTGCACCCTCGCTCTGCAGCCTCGCTCTTCTTCTGCACCCTCGCTCTTCTTCTGCACCCTCGCTCTTCTTCTGCAGCCTCGCTCTGCAGCCTCGCTCTTCTTCTGCACCCTCGCTCTTCTTCTGCAGCCTCGCTCTTCTTCTGCAGCCTCGCTCTTCTTCTGCAGCCTCGCTCTTCTTCTGCAGCCTCGCTCTTCTTCTGCACCCTCGCTCTTCTTCTGCAGCCTCGCTCTTCTTCTGCACCCTCGCTCTGCAGCCTCGCTCTTCTTCTGCACCCTCGCTCTTCTTCTGCACCCTCGCTCTTCTTCTGCAGCCTCGCTCTTCTTCTGCACCCTCGCTCTTCTTCTGCAGCCTCGCTCTTCTTCTGCAGCCTCGCTCTTCTTCTGCAGCCTCGCTCTTCTTCTGCACCCTCGCTCTTCTTCTGCACCCTCGCTCTGCAGCCTCGCTCTTCTTCTGCAGCCTCGCTCTTCTTCTGCAGCCTCGCTCTTCTTCTGCAGCCTCGCTCTTCTTCTGCAGCCTCGCTCTGCAGCCTCGCTCTTCTTCTGCAGCCTCGCTCTTCTTCTGCACCCTCGCTCTGCAGCCTCGCTCTTCTTCTGCACCCTCGCTCTTCTTCTGCACCCTCGCTCTTCTTCTGCACCCTCGCTCTTCTTCTGCACCCTCGCTCTTCTTCTGCAGCCTCGCTCTGCAGCCTCGCTCTTCTTCTGCACCCTCGCTCTGCAGCCTCGCTCTTCTTCTGCAGCCTCGCTCTTCTTCTGCAGCCTCGCTCTTCTTCTGCACCCTCGCTCTTCTTCTGCACCCTCGCTCTTCTTCTGCACCCTCGCTCTGCAGCCTCGCTCTTCTTCTGCAGCCTCGCTCTTCTTCTGCAGCCTCGCTCTTCTTCTGCAGCCTCGCTCTTCTTCTGCAGCCTCGCTCTTCTTCTGCAGCCTCGCTCTGCAGCCTCGCTCTTCTTCTGCAGCCTCGCGCTCTTCTTCTGCACCCTCGCTCTGCAGCCTCGCTCTTCTTCTGCACCCTCGCTCTTCTTCTGCAGCCTCGCTCTTCTTCTGCACCCTCGCTCTTCTTCTGCACCCTCGCTCTGCAGCCTCGCTCTTCTTCTGCACCCTCGCTCTTCTTCTGCACCCTCGCTCTTCTTCTGCAGCCTCGCTCTGCAGCCTCGCTCTTCTTCTGCACCCTCGCTCTGCAGCCTCGCTCTTCTTCTGCAGCCTCGCTCTTCTTCTGCAGCCTCGCTCTTCTTCTGCACCCTCGCTCTTCTTCTGCACCCTCGCTCTGCAGCCTCGCTCTTCTTCTGCAGCCTCGCTCTTCTTCTGCAGCCTCGCTCTTCTTCTGCAGCCTCGCTCTTCTTCTGCAGCCTCGCTCTGCAGCCTCGCTCTTCTTCTGCACCCTCGCTCTTCTTCTGCACCCTCGCTCTTCTTCTGCAGCCTCGCTCTGCAGCCTCGCTCTTCTTCTGCAGCCTCGCTCTGCAGCCTCGCTCTTCTTCTGCACCCTCGCTCTGCAGCCTCGCTCTTCTTCTGCACCCTCGCTCTTCTTCTGCACCCTCGCTCTGCAGCCTCGCTCTTCTGCACCCTCGCTCTTCTTCTGCAGCCTCGCTCTTCTTCTGCAGCCTCGCTCTTCTTCTGCAGCCTCGCTCTTCTTCTGCAGCCTCGCTCTGCAGCCTCGCTCTTCTTCTGCAGCCTCGCGCTCTTCTTCTGCACCCTCGCTCTGCAGCCTCGCTCTTCTTCTGCACCCTCGCTCTTCTTCTGCAGCCTCGCTCTTCTTCTGCAGCCTCGCTCTTCTTCTGCAGCCTCGCTCTTCTTCTGCACCCTCGCTCTTCTTCTGCACCCTCGCTCTTCTTCTGCAACCTCGCTCTTCTTCTGCAACCTCCCTCCGCCGCAGGAATGCTCCCAGCCTAATCTGCATCCTGCTTATCAATGCAGTAATTGACCAGATGATATAGGAGCGCCAAGATAATTCTGTTATCTGTGTTCTGCTCTCGGGAGATGCGTCAGGCCTGGCACTGCACTGGGCACGACGGACGGGCTCTCGCTCTGACCGTCCAGCAGTCGTGAGCGATGTGCTGCATTAACGAATCCTTTACTAATGGAGTCTACACATGTGGCATCCCGGGCCAGTAGTTTTAGCACTAATCCTGACCAAGCCGTGTCTCCTGCTGTCTCCTGCTGAGAGCAGCTTTGTTTTTACTGAACATATTGTTTGACCATTGACTGCTGAACAGGAAGTGAGGTACATGCCATTTCCTGCCCCATTTCTCTGTGAACGTAGCCAATTCATGACTTGTTTTAGTTCCCATTAGGGACGGCTTTTGTTTTTTGTTTTATTTGATGAATGCTCCTCCTCCTCAGTAGTTCTGTGTCTGTGCCCGTCCTGTCGGGGCCCGTCCTGTCTGTCGGGGCCCGTCCTGTCTGTCGGGGCCCGTCCTGTCTGTCGGTGCCCGTCCTGTCGGTCGGTGCCCGTCCTGTCGGTCGGTGCCCGTCCTGTCGGTCGGTGCGTCAGTGCCCGTCCTGTCGGTGCCCATCCTGTCGGTCGGGGCCCGTCCTGTCGGGGCCCGTCCTGTTGGTTGGTGCCCGTCCTGTTGGTCGGTGCCCGTCCTGTCGGTCGGTGCCCGTCCTGTCGGTTGGTGCCCGTCCTGTTGGTCGGTGCCCGTCCTGTCGGTCGGTGCCCGTCCTGTCGGTCGGTGCGTCAGTGCCCGTCCTGTCGGTGCCCATCCTGTCGGTCGGGGCCCGTCCTGTCAGTCGGGGCCCGTCCTGTCGGTCGGTGCGTCGGTGCCCGTCCGTCCGGTCGGTCGGTGCCCGTCCTGTCTGTCGGTGCCCATCCTGTCGGTCGGGGCCCGTCCTGTCAGTCGGGGCCCGTCCTGTCGGTCGGTGCGTCGGTGCCCGTCCGTCCGGTCGGTCGGTGCCCGTCCTGTCTGTCGGTGCCCGTCCTGTCTGTCGGGTCCCGTCCTGTCTGTCGGGTCCCGTCCTGTCGGGGCCCGCGGATCAGCCTCCTCTGCACCGTCAGGTCGTGGTGGTGGTGGTCACACCGGTCAGACCTTTTGGCTCAGTTTGTCCTCTATTCCACTTCCTGTCTGTTTAATTTGAATGTGTTTTTTGGGGCTTTAAATCATCGATAGCTGGTTTGTCTTGGTCCACTGGATTTGTTTTAATACTGCTATATTAATAAACCTGAAATGTTTTTGAGGCACTGTCATACTTTTCTTAAAACCTGGAAGAATATGTGTGTTCACTGGTCTCCTGAGTCCCTCCTCAGCACAGACAAAATAGAGCTTGGATTCTATACATTTAATTGAATTTATTTATGTGTACTTTACTTTACGTTTCATTTTTGTATTCATTGCAAGTGTTGGGTTTATTGATGCATAAAAATAGGCACTGTACATTGTAATTCTTTTGATGTGCACAGTATTCATGGCCCCCTGACACCCGTAACCATGGCAACATGCGTCACAGAAGCTGCTCTGACCTGCCTCAACAGCAGCTCTTTCCAAACCCTGATGAAAATGATGACTAACATGTGTCTGTCCCAAGATGTGAAACTAACCAGCAGTTTCATTTATGTTCACACTTTTCTTTACATGAAATTCAAAGTTGTTGACGTGGCGGACGCTAAAGGGGCAGCAACACGCAGCCTCCTGGACTGGTCAGGAGCAGGTCAGGAGCAGGTCAGGAACTGCTAACATGTGACGGGAGGACAGGGACTCGGGCGGTCACTGTGAACATTCAGAATTGACTCCAGTGCTCAGAAAATTGCTGTTTTCACTTAAACCTCATCCCCGCCCACATCGCTTAGTGGGATTATTTGAAAGAAAAAAGACTCTTCCTGATAAAGCCTCTAATGTCTTTAATTTGGCATGAAAATAATAATATTGTAAAATAAAACTCCAATTTGAATGAACTAATTCGATGCCCTTTCAGCCAGAGCTTCATCTGACACTGTCCACTCAAAGATGACTGATGTTTATTGTCCGCTGAACATCCTCGTCCATCCTCTTGACTGAAATGACCAGGTTGTTTTGGTCTCTTTTGGCGTGCTCTCTTCTGGCTGCAGAGTGGTTGCTGCTGCTCTTTGTCCTTTGCTTTGTCTCGTGTTGTTCCGTGTCCTGCGTCAGTCGTCTTGTGTCCAGAGCAGCCGTGGTCAGCTCTGGACTGAGGTTTGAGAGTGTCCACAGTGTCTGCTCCTCTGGACATTGTCAGTGTGGCTGGGCTCGTACAGCGTCGGTGGGCCCTGGAAATGCTCTCAAATGCTCTCAAATGCTCTCAAATGCTAACTGCTGCGTGGTTTTCCCAAGCTTCTTGATTAGGGTTTAGGAGTTTCAAGAGTGCCGTGACTCAGGGCAACAATGCTTTATTGTTTTAAAAAGTGGATGAAGCTGATATGTTCTCATGAAACTATTCTTTTTTTCTCTAAAGATTCACTGACATTTTTGGATTGCATTGTCTTAAACACTTCCCTGTATTAGATTTTGTCTTGTTAGTACAAACGTTTGATCGATATTAGACGATATGTAAGGAAAGATGAAGGAAGGTTTGAATAGTTTCGACAGTCTTTATAAACGATAACTTCCTGTATTATATGGTCTGAAATTGCGTCAGCGTGGATTTAAATAACAGATAAGCAGATGAACTAAAATATAAATCATGTGTTTGAAAATTTGACTACATAAAAAAAAAAAAGAAATTTTACATTTCAATATTTTAGCATGAGAATCAATACTTTCATATGCCTCAGTCAATATTGGTCAGGCTTTTAGCTAGAGGGCCGTCTTCCTGTCTTTTGGACGGGGTGTCTCGACATGTGGACAGACATTTTCGAGGGCAAGGACGGTGTAATTTTTTTAAATACATTTTAGAAACGTTTTTAAATTGGGCTGGGAAGCGTTTGGCGATAGTCCGCCGCGGTCCGCGCCATGACAGTTTAGTGTTTACAAGTGAACATTTGCATGCTGCGCGCTGATTGGTCGACAAAGTTTGTGTGCTTGGCTCTGATTGGCTGCCGAGCCGTGGTCTGGAAAATGCCGAACCTCCACGGCCAAATCCCATGTCAAATACGGCTTGATACGCCGCTCTAGATCGCCTATGCATTAAAAGCACCGCTTTAATTAGTAAAAGCGTTGAAACACATATTGGCTTTCCATAGCTTTCCCACGAGCGGGGAAGGCGCGATCGAAACATTTTTATGCCCCCGGTTGGACGGGGTGTTTTCAAATCCTAGCTAAAAGCCTGATATTGGTGTATCAACTTTTCCCTCGCTCTCCATTTAAACCAATAGGATTCCAGCTGGACCGGGAGTGCGATCACGTGGGAAAAGAGGGAAAAGTGGGCGGGGCAGAATAAGGTCAATTACATCCTAGTCTGTCTGAATGTGCAAAGGGAACTAAAACCAAAAGAGTATCAGTAAGTGAAAAGGTTGGTACAGCGTGAAAGCTCCTCATCCTGACATGTCCACAGTGTCATGTTTCCACACGGTCGTCGTGGTCGTGGTGTGAGTTTCATATATTTAGCAGAACATGTTGTGTTATTTCTAAACTTTACTGGTAAAGGCGTGGTCAGAGCGCCGCAGACAAGGGCGTGGTTTTGGACAAAGTAATACAATGCGTTATCTTTGAAGCCCTTTTATTTAGGTGCTCGTCACATTAAAGCGCTCTCAAGTCTAATTGGAAAAGACTTTGCATGTTGTCTGCGGTTCTAGTTGCCATAAGATATTTTGGGAGACGTTGTAAAAACCCAGACCAAAGAAAACTGGCTAGGTTTTGTGAAAGAGAGGACTCACATGTCGCCCGGGGTGTTGTCACATGATCCACAACTGTACATGCCCAGTTGTGTGTGCGCTGGAGGATGAGGTCATGGCGTGAACAGTTCTGAGTGAGCGTCGGGTCAGTGAGGGGAGCATTGTGGGTACCCCTCTGCCGTCTCCTCAGTGCAGCGCAGCCTGGCTCACATTTCAAAAACTGCGGCCTGAAGAAAGACGGTCAGACAGCAGCCGGCCCCCATCTTCAGAGACGAGCCTCCCCAGCACTGCCCTGTAATTACACCTTTCCTAATATGCTAAACAGATGTTTCTAAAATTATGCTTAGCGCTCACAGCTAAGTTTGACTGATGACCTGTCATTACTGTCAGCTGCTGACAGTTTCTCCTGCAGGGACAATGGGATTGTGTAGCTGTCCACTTTGTCCAGTTCATTGTTAATACAAAACCATTGCAGTGTTCGTTATATTACACAACCACTTGCATTATTTAATTCCTCTTCTGCACAGTAATGAGACAAGTAAGTTCATTGAGGACCTGGGCTCATAACAGCTCCAGGTGCATTAGTCATTTCTACCAAATACTGTGCAGGTCATTCCAGTGAGGTCATTTTGGTTTTCTGAGCATTTACTCTGACCAGAGTTTGTCTGTTTTTAATACCTGACAGTTTCAACTTCTTCAGAGTGGTCATGTGATGTTTCTGCGATTTACACCCGTAGAGACAGACAACAGCGCCATCTGCAGTTCAGGACCATATCCCAGAGAGTAAAAAAAACCCCTCATCCCGGTTTATCGTCCCGGGAGCATGTTTAATGTATTATTGATTTGTTTTGTTAAGGGTTTTTCAGCCTGTAGGCTTTATCGGACAGGACCGTGCCATGTGAAATGGGGATGAGATTGTGGACGGACATGCAGCTAATTGTCAGAGCTAGATTTGAACACAACACTGCGACCTGTCCATATGGCAGGCATATGTGCTATCCACTGGACCACCAAGCGGCACACGTTTCTGTATTTCAAAGGCTTCCTTAATCCAGAGAGCGTTCGTTGTCCTCGGTCACAGTCACTACTTTTACATGCACAGACTAATCAAACATGTTTACATGCACAGACTAATCAAACATGTTTACATGCACAGACTAATCAAACATGTTTACATGCACAGACTAATCAAACATGTTTACATGCACAGACTAATCAAACATGTTTACATGCACAGACTAATCAAACATGTTTACATGCACAGACTAATCAAACATGTTTACATGCACAGACTAATCAAACATGTTTACATGCACAGACTAATCAAACATGTTTACATGCACAGACTAATCAAACATGTTTACATGCACAGACTAATCAAACATGTTTACATGCACAGACTAATGTCAGGGGGCGGGGTTGCATTCAATTCCGGTTGACCTTTGGAGAAACATTCGTCGGTCCAGTAGTGACGACCTTTCACCGCAGATGCCATCACAGAAGTTAATTCCATGTTGTAATGTTTACCTGCCCGTCCCCCACCGTGTAGAGACTGGGGGTCTTTATGCGGGAGGAGGGTCGGGGGAAGGGTCGCATGAGCGTGCTCAGCTACGTTTGTCCAGCTTCAGTCTGACCGTTTACACCTGAATACGGACTAGATGAGGTCAGGACCATTTGTGCCTGGTGGACCTCAGCACAAATGCAGCTTCACGTTCACGTGCAGCTTGAGCAATCGATATAAATTGGACGAGGAAACGAATCCGGTTTGTGTCATGTAAACGCAGCGAGTGATGTTTGCTCAATTCTAGACCAAAATGTGGAGTAGGACTGAAGTCAATTAAATAAATTCATTAGAGACTAAAGAAATGCCCTGATTAAAGAGGACAGCGGGGCCAAAATGGTGAAAGCGAAACTGCACTCATACCAGGACAGCCAAAGTCTAGTCTGGAAACATAAACTCTGGTCTAATTTGACAGCTCGTCATACATTTGGCTTTGGCTTTGATGCCTCTTACTACTGCACAGTGCGTCTTGCTTAGTTTGCAGGCTCACTCTGGGTTGTTACGCAACCCTAAACAAAGAGCCCATTGGCGGCTAATTTGATAGAATTCATCCAAGTTAATCATCCGTGATGCACCTAGCTCCAGGTTGAAAGGAACGGTTTAATTTTGGAGCGTTTACGCTTGATGTGATCACAGGTATCTGAAATAGGAAACAGTGTTAAAGTGCGGTGTACATTACACGACAGCCGTGTTGACGTGAGCGAGGCTGAGGCGTCCTGGCACTGCTCCTGTCCTGGCACTGCTCCTGTCCTGGCACTGCTCCTGTCCTGGCACTGCTCCTGTCCTGGCACTGCTCCTGTCACTGCTGCTCATCTCCACTCAGCTGGAAAAGCACAGTAGTCCCCTCTGGCATGTGGCTGCTACTACTGCAAGACTACTACCATGTTTACTGTGACGCAGGCTCCATGTTCTACACCTCTGGTTTGTACCAGGGATGTTAAGATCATTTGGTGAATCAATAATTGTGAGTATTCAGCTCACAATATAATCGTAACAACTAAAACATAATAGTCGTGACTATTATAGAAACGACACACATTTTTAATTCCATCTATAGTTTAAAATACGTCCAAATGTTAAATACTTTAGCTGCCTGTTTATGTCACATTTTACCTAATTTTTTTCATTTAGAAAGTTCAATTTCATAAAGCTGGTCACAAAGTAAATCAATCATCGTGTGTTATTTGTTTTCGACCTAGTTAATACATCAAAGCAGACCAGTTATATCAAATTAACTTACTTCCTTCTGCAATTTTTTATTAAACGGTGATGCACGTAGGATTTGACGGCCACAAATGTAAAACAACTGTGGCTCACTGAACTGCAGCTCTCCACAGGGCGACTCACTCTAAAGGAGCCGTCGGAAGAGTTGAGCAGACGTTTGACATCAATATTGCAATTTAAAATGTCCAAATTATAACATGGTTCACAGGTGTCAAAGATTAGAACTACAGCAGACAAAAGCACAATAGGTCTTAGACAGCACGGTGGCAGAGTGGCTAGCACTCTTGCCTCACCGCAAGAAGGTCATGGGTTTGACCGGACCTTTCTGTGTGGAGTTTGTATGTTCCTCCCTGTCAGAATCTGAATCGGAATCAGCTGTGACTTTCCTGAAGTCCACAATCATCTCCACTGTCTTCTGGGCGTTGAACTCCAGGTTGTTACCGCTGCACCAGGACACCAGGCGCTCCACCTCCCTGTAGACAGACTCATCCCCGTCCCAGATGAGCCCGATGAGGGTGGAGTTGCCCGCAAACTTGATCAGTTTTACAGAGTCTTGGCTGGAGGTGCAGCAGTTTGTGTACAGGGAGAAGAGCAGGGGAGAAAGTACACAGACCTGTGGAGCTCCTGTGCTGATGGTCCGAGTGTCTGAGACATTCTTCCCCAGCCGCACACACGGCCTCTGATCCATCAGGAAGTCAGTGATCCCCCTGCAGGTGGAGTCGGCGCTCCCCCTGCAGGTGGAGTCGGCGCTCCCCCTGCAGGTGGAGTCGTCGGCGCTCCCCCTGCAGGTGGAGTTGGGTACGCTGAGCTGGGAGAGCTTGTCCTGGAGCAGAGCAGGAGGTGGTGTTGATGCAGAGCTGAAGTCCACAAACAGGATCCTGGCGCAGGTTCCTGGGAGTCCAGATGCTGCAGGTGAAGTGGAGAGCCAGGTTGATGGCGTGGTCCACAGACCTGTTGGCTCTATAGGTGAACTGCAGGGGGTCCAGCAGGGGGGAGGTGAAGGACTTGAGGTGGGGGAGGACCAGGCGCTCAAAAGACTTCATGACTTCAGAAGTCCAGTGATCCAGGGCTTCTTGGGGACAGGGACAATGATGGACGACTTGAAGCTGGGACATGGCATGACTCCTGGAGGTGTTAAAATAGTCTTGTGAAGACTGTGTCTTGGTGGGTTTCCCCTATCAACCCAAAACATGCTGCATCCACTGCTCCTGACGAGGTGTCCCAGTGGCATTGAAGCATGGGTCAAATGCAGAGGATACAATAATGTCTTATTTGTTTCGTCCCGTCTCAACAAAAGACAACAACAAACAAGCAACTACACACTTTTCAGAAGAATTGCAATTGTAATTCTCATCTCATTTACACACACACACACACACACACACACCGCCTGGCTGGTGCACTTGATGCCTGTTGGCGCTGCGTCTCCCTCAGGCCAAGGGCGGCTCAATGGCAGTGTTTGGCCCAGCAGACTTCCATTCTGAACGGGAAATGGAGTGTGCATAATCCCCCTCAATGATACGTCCAAGCCCCCAGGCGTCTTCCCCGCTCAGTCATCTTGCCGCACCTTCACCAGATTATCTCAACCCGGCTGTTGCCCCTCTGGTACTTTTATTCACATTTTACGCCTGTTAGGTCTGGTCATTTTGTGTGATGTCATCTTAAGCAAATAGGTCAGGAAAAAGACCAACCAAAGCTTTGCCCAGAGAAAACAGCACCTGAGTGAGTGATGATGTAGATTATTTAACCAATCACTGTTAAGTATTAAAAGAGCAACATACCATGGCTTTGTAACCTCTAAAAGTCCAATATAAATCAACCGCATGTACATAAATAGTGGCCAATTCCATATTTACACCTGATTTAGTCCTAGTTTATTCCATAGTTCTTGTTATAACGTGTGCTGCTCATTGTGGTTTAAAGGAGATCTTGCGTATTGTGACTACCTGGCCTTAGGGTACACACGGAGGATTCAGCAGTTGATTGGCCTTTTTGCACAAATGGAAAACAATAGCTGCCACAGTGGGGCGTCTGCATGGTCCACCTGAGCCGTGCTTTGTTGTCATGTTTACAGGGACGTACCATTAAAGGGCCTGGTGAAAGACGGCACAGCAGTTTTCAGCCTGGTAGTCACACAACTTTCTTTTATTAAGTCGTTTTAAATCCACGTTTACAATCTCCAAAACATAAAATGATGATCCACGGGTGTCGTGGATTAGAAATGCAGCGGACAAAAGCACAACATGTCTTCTGAGTGGATAGTTAGATGAAGCTGGCTCACACCTCTTGAGCCCGGCCCAGCACTGCCCAGAGGTGACCAAACATCTCACAGTTCAGTTCACAGTCAAGTGCAGGCTGTTTATCTACAAGTGTCTGTGAGCCAAGAGCCAGCACTGGCCTGGTGTGTGGAGGTGAGGAATGTACGGCTGGGTGGAATCTACACATTTAATTAGACCCTTCAAATTAGAACGCCGTATGATTCAGACGATATGAATGTCCTGAGCAGCAAATGATCTTTATGCAGCAGCTACTTTTGAACCTAAAGCAAAAGTATCATTGATGGTTTTTGTGTGGTTATCGGCCTTCAAACACACTCTTGTACCTCTGCTTTGGCATGTTTTAGAACTTCAGATCAGGGAGGCCTTTCCCATGTCAGGAATTGAGTTTCAGCTCCATCTACTTGCCTTTCAGGAACTGTTTGTCTCCTATGGAAAGCGTCTTTGGGTGTATTGAAATGCGTTATACAAGTGTTATGTAATATTATGATTATGAATGACAAAGGGGACATAAACAAAGCTAGCTTGCCCCAACATGCTAACGCACCATGTTGTAAAGAACATGATTTCAGGCTCAGGAGTGGGATGATTTTATCGACTTCAATCGGCACAGAAGATCTCAGTGTTTTGGGACTCGGAGGCAGAAACACAAGTGTGAATGAAGCTAAATACAACTCCAGGTGTGTTTTTGATGAGGGAACTATGTTATAGCACAGTTAAATACCATACATGCAGTACAGGAGGCACAAGGCGACGTGGCATCAGCTCTGTCCATGCTCTCCTGACCGGTCGCTCCATCAGCGCTGAAGATGGGCTCAAATATAGAGGACAAATATCTTCAAGGCGACAAAAGCCTATCATTACTGTAACCAATCACATCATTAATATTTCTATCTCTGAAGAGCTCTAGCTGAAGTATTTCCCTCTAAAGCCATGTGTTAGGTCGAATGTGTTTATAGTGCGTGCTTTTATTAGGTAATGACACCGCTCCCTCTCAACATTCTCGAGCGAGCGTTACGTCACCATGATTTTACTTTTATTGCTTTGTCTAATGATACTGTTGTTGTACGACTCCAATCTACAAATAATCTCAGCTATGAGAAAACATGGCATTATCCAGATAAGCTCCCTGTAATAATATGCTATAAAATAACTTGAAGTCTTTATTGGTGTCAGTTATGTCTTTATTGATGTCACTATGGTAGTTTTTTATGAAGCATTTTAAAATGGTTTGTTTTTGAGGCTGTTCTCTTGTGGTAATGTGTTTGTTTAATGGCCTTATTCTGCAGATAAACTCTTATAAAGTCCACTTTGAAAAGCTCCGTATGTGGCTGGCCCATGTTTGTTTGGTGATTCAGTGCTTTTTTGCTAAGTGAGTGACAGCTGGATTTAACCAATCACAGTGAAGTGTGAACTTTCAGACCAAGTAAATGACTTATTTACCTCAAAGTGTCTATATTTGATTTTTTCAGGCAAGTAAAATCTGCATTGCCCCAGAACACATTTATTCTAAAAGCAGTTCTTGGGATGAAAATGAGACCTCTGTGTCCTGTGTGCATCATCAGATGCAGATATAATTGTTAAATTAACTGAATCATGATAAAATCAAAAAAAGAAAGAAAATTGTGACCTTATTTGTTTGTCACATCCCCAGCCCTGCTCTGTAGTGTCTGCTGTGCACTGCACTAGTGACAGCCAAGTACACGTTTACTTCTAATCTGATTACTTTGTTTTACACATTCCGGCTCTGGTCATTTGAAATGCATGACTGTCTAATATCTGCAGCAGAGTGACATAAAGAGGAACAACTAATTTTTAACAACCTCTGTGTATTGTACTTTGTGTTTAAGTAGAGATCATGAAACCCCAGCAGAAGCTACAAAAAGATAACTGGAACTGTAAATTTGAATTAAACGGACTCGGTGAATGATGAAGAAGCCTGTATGGTGTGAGAGATCCTTAGTGAACAGCTGTAAGGCCTGGCTGAGCTGTGGTGTTCCCATAGTTCATAGTGAGAATGAGAGATGTCAGAATAAATGTAATATATTTGTCTGTAATCGGTACAAGAGTGATGGCTCCTCTGCACAGGCCACATGACTTCTTGGAAATGAAATACTCATTTCATAAGACTCATAAGAGGAACTTAACTTTTCATTTATTTAAACTTTGTCTTGTAATCACATGGAACAGTCATTTCAAACATTTTTTCCACTAAAATGACAAGTTGACAATTATAACCTTGATTTGTATTCACCCATGTTCATTTTTAAATATGAAGTCACATCCAGCATGTACACACTGCTCATCACATGACCACATGCTGCCTCCATCATGCATCAGATTGTGCATCATCTTTCACAGACACTCTTATGATAAGCTGTGAAAAAGCCTAAACTGCATCAATGTGGTGCTGGTGAAGTACTGTTGCTGTAACAGTGTGACGTAGTGCGCCCCCTGCAGCTCCACTTCCTGTCTCCCCAGTGTGTCCGTGGCTGTCCGGGCGTGGTCACGGGAAGTTGGAATTCTCTATGGCGACAACAGGGGAGTGGTGCTGTTTACTGCCACTGTGTTTTATAGAAAGTCTAGTTGTTTAATAGCCTTGACCGGAGGAAGTGCAGATAAAGCCCAGCGAGCCGGTGTGAGGGTGGTGCACAATACTAACTGCTCAGGAGGAGCTGCTAATCGAAAGGGTCAGAAGTGTGGCACAGATGGAGCACGTAGTATTAATCCTGACCTCATATACAAGTGCTCGACTTCACCTTGTACTTTTTCCTCTGCTGTCCCAGTTTACAACATCAGCCACTTTCTTGTAAGATAAGATAAGATAAGATAAGATAAGATATTCCTTTATTGTCCCACATGGGGAAATTTCATTGGTGCAACGCAGGAAGATACAGAGGTAGATACAGAAGAACAGATCACTTACACTTAAAACACTTTCAGTAGAAGATCTCCTATAAATAAATAAAAACTACCATAGACAAATAAATAAATACCATTGCATGTGATCCCGACAGTAATTGCACATGAATATGTGTCACGACAGCACATGAATTGCACATGAATTCCAACAGAATTGCACATCAGTATTAGGTTAGGTCAGTATTGCGCCGGGATAACGTGACGATCTCCGGGTAAGACGACTGTTCTCCGCAGTTTCATGAGTTCTTCCTTTGTGGAAACGCGGTACGGCACCGGAGCCGGGGGGCGGGGCCGGAGCCGGAGCCGGGGGGCGGGGCCGGAGCCGGGGGGCGGGGCCGGAGCCGGAGCCGGGGGGCGGGGCCGGAGCCGGGGGGCGGGGCCGGAGCCGGGGGGCGGGGCCGGAGCCGGGGGGCGGGGCCGGGGGCGGGGCCGGAGCCGGGGGACTCAGAGCCAAGACACATCGCCACGACACGACGAAAACACTCAATCCAGCCGAATAAAGTCAAAACAAGTTAATTTAAAGTGATTCCAGTGCGTGTCCCGATCGTTCGTGAAGTTCCTCTTTCATATAAACGTGTATATAAACGTGTATATAAACGTGTATATAAACGTGTACCGACGACACGCCGTACTTTAGCGCGGCCGGAGGGCGCGTGGGGGGGGGCTGGTGGGCTCGCTCGGAGCTAGCTCACGTCACAACAACACAACGACCGCAACGAAAAACGCTCAAATCCAGCCGAAAAAAGTCAAAAACAGTTGAATTAAAAAACTATTCCAGCGCGTGTCCCTATCGTACAGTAAAATAGAAAAAATATACTAACTATATTTACAAAATATAGGAGATAAAGCACAATAAGTGTGAGAAAGAAGAGAGAGCGTTTACACCGGGCTGCCAGCTGTACCAGCGCCTTATGACGTAATGTCCAAATATTGTGCAACCTGCTAGCAAGCACTTTTTTACAATCTTGTGCAGTTTAATTTCCTTCCTCCAGCTCTCCCTCCACTCTCTCCTCTCTGCCTCAGGAAATAACGATAATAGTCCAGCCCCAGCAATGTCAGCCCCTTAATTTAGCCCGCGCACAGGGCAATTGGTCTGAAAAAGGCCCTCTCTTTCCCCTTGTGGCAGTGCGGTGTCTGTTTTCACACCATCACCTGTTGTTGGTGTTGAGGTGGTGGAATGCTTCTCTCAGAATGACCAGCCTCAGAAGTGCACTTGGTTCACAGAGGTCCATGTCATTTTTAACTGCCTCGCCACTGCCTGCCATTCCAGCTCAGGCTTGTTTTAACACCAGCTTTGGAAGAAACTCACCACCAGGATGCGAAAATTTCCACAACACCTTCATTTTAGTATTAATAATAGAAACATGTCCATTGACTTGTATTCGAGATTGCAGAAGTGAAACGCTCTGGCCTTTCACTGTAGCAACCTCACATTTTACAGTACATTTTCTTGATTTATTGTGGAAAAAGGTTATGCAACAGTTTAACCCAACACGTGGGACCCAAAGTCTGAATTTGTGGAACCATTTCTGCCATTTACTTCCTGATCTGTAAATCTTTCCATGAGATGCAGGAGTTGCTGCAGTTATGAACATCTTTCAGGAAGCCATCATTGTCTCTCCTCCAATCCCACTGTCTCTACATTTTTAACCCTTGAGTTTCTTTGGCCCTGTCCGTCCATGTGAGGCTTCAGAGCGGCTCAGGTTGCAGAGTTCTCTGACTTCCTCATCATTAGGCATCAGAAGAGCTTCGGTGCAGCTGGAGACCTGAGAGGCGTGCGAGAGGGAGAAAAACATGCTCTGAAGCTGCTAACATTCAGCTGTGGCTTCAATTACTGCCCCCAAACCATGTCACTGTCAAAAATGGGCCTCCTTCTCTGAAATGATTGAAGTTGTAGGTAGTAGTAGATCTTGCTCAAGGTGGGCTACAGTATGAGCTGAAGTTCACTTGTTGTGGCGAATGTTAGAGTTCCAAAGGAATTCAAATGTGATTTATTGTTAAAAGATTGAAAAAAAAAAAACATTCAAAATGAGTTTTGCCTCAGCACAGATGTTAAAGCAGCTCTAAAGGTCAAAGTGAGAGGGCAGAACTCTGCTCTGGGCTCTGAAAGGTTAAAAAAGTGTTATTGCGGCAGATGGTTAAAAATTAACTAGTTCTGTTTAATAAAAAAAAAAAGAGTTTTTAAAGAGTGTAAAAATCATGTACAGTGCCTCTAAGTGAGGTTAAGGTTATTAGGTTAATCTGTGCTGTTACTTTTAGATTTACAAAGGAAACATGGGAAACTCTGCTGTCTGTGCGGAAACATTTGCATTAAGTGCAATTTGCACAAACCTCAAAGTCGTGATGTAAAAGACGCTGACTGCATTGTTGGCATCCGGCTCCTCTGGTTTTCCATTCACCCAAATTAGCGTCAAATATGGTCATTTTGTAGTGTGTTATAAACTGGGAGCAGTGACTGCAGAGCGCTGTGCCGTGTCCTCCGCTTAAAGTTACTTCAGACAGTCAAACATTTACTCTGGGGATTTGAATGTACAGCTCAGGAAACATTTCACAACAGAAAATATTCAGTGTTTGACCTCTGCTCTGTTGCCTAAGGTAAAGCGATGTTTTCAATGAATATGGGTTGAATGGTTTATGTACATGCAGAACCTTAAAGGTCAAGGTTAGGTCAAGGTTCACTTTATGCATGATTTGGATGGAACTGGACCAACATTGTTTTTGGTGGAGGGTTCATTAATGCTAGTCTCCATAGTGATGTAATGGCTTCCCCTCAAATGTTCCAGCATGGCATTAAACATGTTTAAACATGTGTTCTGATTCCACAGAAGAAGTGCCAGGTGACGGCACCAGGCGTAGTTACAGCTCTGATCTGTGGATCGCAGTAGAACGCATGTTTTTAAAGAATCTTCTAGCCACAAAACACTTCTGAACAAAACTGAATTCATGCAACAACAAAACGTGAGTTTAATGCCATACTGTGAAACATTCTTGCAAAAGCAATAACATTTCCATGAAGCCAAGCAGGTGAAGTGATGTAGTACATGTCTAACAGATGCTGCTCATGTGGTGGAGTACTGCAGTGTCCGATTAGATCAAGTGCAATAATCCCTCTGCAGCGCTACAGTTTTGTTGTGCACATGCTGAGCTTTTGGGCACGTCATGAGCAGGCCGAGTGAGTTATAGCGGTACCTACTGAGGTCAAAGGTCAAAGACCCTTCCCTCGGGGAAGCAGAGTACCTCCAAGCTGAATGGGGGCAGCACTGACCTGTCATTAGGAGTTTGATGTACTTGTAGCACATTAGGCCACGCCCAGCAGGCTTTACCTTCTGATGGTCACCGTTTTCTCCACGCTCAAGGACATAAGGCACGTTGTGTTGACCGGCCTGCTTTTCCATGCTGAGGGCCTCGCTCTGGCTCCAGGGGCCGAAATAAAACCGCTTTATTCAACTATTCAATCAAGTTTGTGTCGCTTTGAGACATTGCTAAAGCTCGAGTAAACGGGATACTGTTTGCCTTTTATGCCGTGTTTTAACTTCTCTTTATGTAATGCATTTAGTTTGGATAATGTTAGATGTATTATGCACTGGAAATGTAATAGTTTTGGACTCGTGTGTTAATAAACTAGAAACGTGCCATCTTTTTCCAGCTTTGAAGCGTCACTAGATGTTTGAGTTTTTTCTGCAGCCGGAGGGTCTAAGGGCGCGGGACGCTCTGGGACGCTCTGGGACGCTCTGGGACGCTCTGGGACGCTCTGGGACGCTCTGGGACGCTCTGGGACGCTCTGGGACGCTCTGGGACGCTCTGGGACGCTCTGGGACACTTCTCCATTTGCTTGATTCCTATCCACGTTGGTTAATCTATTACAGACAAATGACTGTTTCATTGTTTGATTTCTTAACTTTTTTTCTGGTAGAATCTAGGGCTGGGTAAAAAAATCTATTTAATAGATTTTGGATCGATGTAATTAAAATTTAGCAATATCGATTCATAAGGCATGAGATCGATTTTCCCCCATGAAGTTAACTCCAGTAGTCTTGTGCAGGCGCAGCAGTGGCACGTTTACGTCCGCTTCTCAAGCGTGCAAGACGCAGGTAAAACTGGGCTCAGCGAGTCGTCCCAACTCAAGTCTGACGTCTGGAACCATTTCAGATTTAAAACAACAAAGGACAAAGAGCCGGATAAAACCAAAGTGCTTTGCAAAATCTGCGAAGCGGAGGTCAGTTATTGTAGAAATACTACAAACCTCAGAAACCACTTGACCAGGTATCACACTACGCTAACGTTAGCTTCCGACAACAAGCCGCCCGGGACAGAACAAATGAAACTGAGAGAATCACTAACATGACCAGCAGATTCTCCTCTGGTCATAACGATGACAGAGGCCATCGCAACTTTTGTCTGCAAAGATTTACGCCCGTACTCGGTAGTGCAAAACGAACGCTTCAAGCGGCTTGTTCATGCACTAGATCCACACTACGTTATGGTGCAACGTAAACATCTGACAGAAAGTTATCCCCATGATGTACACGTGTGTGAAAGACGCCATCCTAACGATAATGTCGAATCTGCAGAGTCTGCATAACATGTGACACCTGGACATCAGTCAACGCAGTCGTACCTGACGTGACCTGACCAGCCACACTGCTAATAATATGGGCGTGTCTACAGAGCTCCTGACCCAAAGACCCAAAGACCCAAAGACCCAAAGACCCAAAGACCCAGCTGTCGTGACGACAATGCTGCAGATAATGGTTGGTGCAGTGGAGATGCAGCAGCTGATGCACGTCACACTGAACTGAGCCTCACAAACAGCTCTAAAAGACTTTATATTTCAAAATTGCACTTTTGAGACTTGAGACAGTTTTGTTACAGCTGAAGTTTAAACTGTCCAATTTACAAGTTTGCACTTAAAACCTGTTTATGGTGAAAAGAAAAAATAAAGTACATTTGTCTTTTGTAACACAGTTGAGCCATTTTCATTATTTAAGAGCAGATTGAATCAAATCGAATCGTGATTAATCGATTCAGGACGTTATGAATCGAAATCGAATCGATTTATGAAATTGGCCATGATTCCCAGCCCTAGTAGAATCAAGCATTTTGAAAAGGCCTGTGAGAAAACTGCTGCTGTGATTCTGAGCGTGACATGAGCTTCACTTAAGGCAATGGAAACACATTCGTACCACACCGATCTGCTCCAAAGCCAACCAATGGAAACAAATTGTAATACCGTGCTGTTTATCGCCAACAAATGACAAGAAGGCCAGTAACAGTATTGATGTGTTTCAACAAAACAAGCTTTAGAAAATCTTTGAAAGATGAAAATGTATTCTTTCTGCACGATCACAACAAATCAAAGCCACGGCATGTGGAGTAAAACTGCTTTTCCATCCGCTTGGGCACATCCCCCCTTTTACATTAGACTTCTGTAAAGGCCTGGTGTCTGAAGTGTAATTTCCTCTTTCCATAACAGAGAGGGGGAGGGGTCTGCTCTGAAGTACACAATCCTAATAAAGCAGGGGAAATGAGTGCGGTGTACAGTGTTCCACCACACCACAGGCTGATGCAGGCCGTATCAGGTAGTGGCAACACATCACTCACTAATGGTTATTCATACAGTGAATCATCTGGTGCTAAAGCTTTCAACACTTGTGGTTTGGAGATTCACTGGAACACGTTCTAACTGTTTTTAGTAGCGTGTGTTTCTGCTGTAGTGAATTCAAGCATTTGTCTACGAACCGGACGATAGTTTGATTCTGGTAAAGCCATATCTACGTGGCTGTGGCCACAGGGCATCTGGCATAAAAACGGGTCAAATCGTCACGGGGAAAAAAGAGCTATTTATAAGTAAGAGGCGTATAAATATTAGATGTGGCATTTGATGCTCATGTTATCCATCACTCGGCTCTTACGGGAGTATTTGAGACTATCCCATGTGTTTTTCCTTTAGCCGTTAGCATTAGCCTGCAAGTAATAAGTAATAACGTCGACCACATTTAGGGCAAAGCCTTGATACAAGTTGTGTGTGTTTATTTTAGATATTAGCGTGCTAAACTGGCATTGGAGCTAAAGGCTAGCTAGCTTCAAGTGTCTGATTTCTGATGTTGTGAGGAGTAGAGGACTCATGAAATGTTATATACTTAAATCTGGGGATTCGTTTGTTTGTGATGGAACGTTGAATTTGACGTTCACTTGGCTGATGCTGACCAGATTAAGAGCTGAATGTATTTAAGGCATTTTGAGTTTGTGGACATGAACACTATTGAATATACATTTTAAATGTTCAGGAAGATTAACATTTGAGAAAAAGATTTACATCTGAAATTCAAGCTATTCCAAGAATCCAATGTATTTCAGAACGAGTGGTCGAGGTCTAAACTACAGCGTTAAGACAATGTTTTGTTGTTTGCAGAAAACGTAGTGTGCGATTTTCTGATTGAGACCATTAAAACGGCCATTTCAGTTCGATTGCGATGCCCTGCAGCCTGAGTGGACAAAGGGGACTTTATGTTGACAAAACGGTGTGAATAATGTCCTGTTGTAGTGGAAAGTGTCTCTTCTCCTTGTACACAGAACCACCTCGGCCACATTGTGAGCCTGGGCTTAGTCCCAGTGACAGTGACACACGGCCTCTGCCTTTCAGAGTGATGACCTCACGTGTTAGAAAGCTGACCAAACTTGATCCTTCACTCGGCAACAACAATGGCTGCCATTGAAGGAGCTGACTCACATGATTGGACCTCTCCTTCGTTTCCTGTCACAGGGAACCTCCAAAATGCTACTTGCAGTCAACACAAAGACTATCATTTACTTCGACTGAGTAGATACTGTACCAGAACAGATAAAAGACGACTTCCTGTTTTCATCCAAATTTAGCACTGTTAAAACTCCCACTTTTACACGTGGCTAAAATTAGGGCTCAATGTTTTTCAAAAAATATGTATGTGCAATTTTGTCTGTGGCATATTGTGATTGCGATTTGTGATGTGTTTTATTCAGTACATTTAAAACACACCAATGAGAGTGACAAAACAATAGATGAAACACATTTAGTTTTTTAAAAGACTAAACCACAGAACTACAGGGGTAACTGAGAGCTAGTTGAGATATTTAGTTTTCTGCTGCAAACGCTATCATTGGCTCTTTGACCAATCAAATTGCATTTGATTCCAACCAATGCTGCTGTCCTAGCAAAAAAGTCCTGGTAAAAATCAATAAATGGTGTTTTTTGGGGGTAAAATGTCTCATAACACATTGGAGGTCAGGTTACTAGACCACAGTTTTCAGGTGATGCAACCCGATCTGCTCCTGCTCCAACTGTTCGGGAGGAAAAAACGGGGGGGAAATTGCAGAGAGGCCAAAGCAGGTTTCTGTCGGCTGCGTTCCCTCCTCCAGGGCACAAACTGTGGCTTATCTCGCTCTGCTTTCTTGTCTTTTTCAGCACTCTGGCCCCGGGCTGGAATGACATCAGCCCTCTAACATTATCTGCTGCTGCTGCTGCTGCTGCTGCCGCCGCTGCCGCCGCCGCTGCTGCTGCTGCTGCTGCTTTTCTGTGTCTTTGTTTGCAGTGGCAGGACACTTTTCTGCAGCTCTTGTTGTGTTACTCGGAGGTCAGAGGAGAACAATGGGACGCGGACAGAGAAGTGCGGCTTTAGTTGCACAGTGGTTTTAGTCTTGATTTACGACCTTCTTTTGCCTGCTCTGCTGCACATTTTAAACGCGTGTTCTGCAGACTGTAATTTTGTTTTATCTTTTGCAAAATGATATGAAATATTTGGCTCATTTGTGTGCTCGGTCGGTGCTGGAGAGAAACCCAGACGTCTCCTCATTGTGCCACTGTTGTCAGGTCGGCCACATCCAATCAGTGGCCTTTTTAGAGCCGGGCCCTTCCTATTGGCCGCTGCACATATGAAGATGTCTTGTAGGAGGGCAAAGAGAGGAGGGGGCTTAAATTATTTATTTAAAAAAAAATGTTGAAGACTTTGCATCAGCCTCTTTTGTTCTGTTTCCTTTAAAAGTGTGTGAACAGAAAGATTCTAAATTCCAGAATGAAGCAAATTGAAGTGGAACATTCAAAGGAGAAACTTGGATTAACCTCAGACGCAAAATATAATAAAATCCAATGGTTTTGTCAAATGAAAACTCTGATACTTGTGAGTTGTATCAAATAATGTAAATTACAATTGTAAATGTATTCAAACCAGGCTCTGATACAACTCTCGAGTATCAGAGTTTACCATATTTAACTTGCAGTTTTAGTCTTGACCCTGTGATGAGTTGGCCACTGTCCAGGGTGAACCCCCGCCTAATGCCCAAAGTCACTGGGACAGGCTCCAGTCATCCGCGGCCCCGAAAAAGCGGTAGAAAAATAATAAGTAATCTCTCATTCTTCCAGATGATACAACTGAATCTTTTTCTACAATTTACCTACAGATGTTTTACATGCTTTACCACAATTTATTATTTTTGTAAAAAAAAAAAAAATTGTTCATTGGAAATTCCAAAATGTTGCTTATTATTTTAGTAATTTAATATTTTCAGTTTCTTTAATCTCCCTCCATTCGCCTGCAATCTGCAACGTTGAGCCGAATGGCAGCAGCTTTATATGTAAATGTAAAGACAAAGTGGTTCATGTAAACAACAGTTCTAAATTGTACTTTGATGCCAACATGTTTGATGAATAATATTCTCATGTGTTTTCCAATATTTCATTTTCAGCCTTTAATATTTAATAGGATTTTACATGAAAGGCGACTCTGGCTGACTCTATTGATCGCAGTATTCCTGTAACAAGCCCCGCCCCTCTCCAGTGTCTATCTTTGCATGATCTAACGTCCAGCGCCGTTCTTTGTGTCTCACTTCGCTCTCCAGCCGCCGCCGCAGACAACAAGATGGTTACTGTAATAAACACGAGCCGTTAAATGTGCCGTCCATTAGTTGGATTGGCTTCATGTGACGGCGGAGGGGAGGCGCCCCCCCCCCCCCCCCCCCCCCCTCCCCGTCCCCGTCCTCTAAGCAGCGGGATGACCATCTGCTCCAGACGCCTGCCTTTAGCCCGTGCCACACAAACACACATATTTACTCTGTAAACTGTTAGCAGAGCGGGAGCAGAGCGAGGAGAGGGTCAGAGGTGGTCGGGACGGGCGGGAGATGTGTTCAAATGGAGATGATTGCAATTGTTGTTTAGGAGAGTGGCAAAAAAGGAATATTGAGTGAATTGTCTATAATCAAAAAAAAAAAATAAACTCCAAAAAGAGACTGAATATTCTGAGTATAACGTTATAGTTTTGTTCTTAATTTTGGGTAAGTTTACTGTTCATTCCCATTTGGCCTGAAAATGTCTTAAATGTCTTAAAAATATTCAGTGAATATCGTTGTCTGAGATGGACCAATGTGTTTTTACATGGCCAACGCCGTACGGATTATTCACACTCTAGAGAAACCAGCGGTGGATAATCTCTGCCCACATCAAAGGCAGATTTGAGTGGATCAATGGTGGATTGTTGGAACTTTTGCTATCTGGAATTGTAGTCTATATTGTTACTTTTGGCTTGTTGCTGCCCACGCCTGAAATGCCAAACGAGGACCAGGCAAACGAGTATTTAAGAACGGCTCGACAGGCAAAAGGAAGCAGCTTGTCTGCTGGTGACAGGAGCTAGAGGAGGAGGAATTCCACTCTTCCTGGTTGTCTTTACAAACTCGCTTCATTAGTTTTCCTCCCTGGCTGGCAGCAGAGCTGTGGCACGAGCGCCGACGCCGGAGGCAGAGGAAACGGTCAGGCACGAGGTGCAGCTCTGACTTGTGCCCACAGCAGGAGGCTTTTGTACTCCTGCCCCTCGGACACGTGTCCCGCTCCTGCTTCCTCTTCTCACTTTGAGCTGTGCCAATTACACTCTTTTGAAGTGACCCAGTTTCTCATTTTAACACGGAAAATGAAGGCTTCGTTTCCCTTGAACACTGTCACTTAGAGAGACTGGAAGCAGCTTTAAAATATCCTCAATGCTCTAAATGTTAAAGATAAGGAACACACTGGACATTGCATTGTTAATATTAACAGGAGTTTTCATCTAAACTAATGCAAAAGGTGTCATGAGAAATGGGGCCGCCAATCAAAAATGCAGTGGAACGCTCTGTAGGGCGGGGCCATGTGGCTTTGTTCATGTTGCTTTGCTGTTTGCTTTCAGGGCCGTCCACAGGCTTCAAAATGATGACAAATTGGGACAGTTGCCATAGCGATGAACAATTTGAAATGGGAGAAATCCCCAAAATATGATGAAGCTGAAACCCATGGAGATGAGATTTGGAATGTGGTGAGGTCAGCGCCCAAGAGGGGCTCCTGGTGTTGTAAATGTCTGTGTACGTACTACATACCGAGACAAGTTTATTTTTTTAACTTATTTTATTAGTACATTCTTAATTCATTCATGCCATATTTGACTCTAGATCTTGCTGTTATTATTGTTTTACGCTGAGACAAGTTCCGATGTTTGGGAACTGTTCAATGACGAGGTCCATAAACCTTTTCTGATTCAGATTCTGGCTGATTGTGAACGCTAACACTGAGAAATGCATCATCACGGAGCACGGAGGCTCTTCAGAGGCTAAAACACTGACTAAACAAGGCTGAGGAGTTGACTATTACATATATAAATCTATTATAGAATATATCATATATTAAATTATAATAGGGCTGCATCTAGTGATAATTTTGTAAATTGATTAATCAATCAATTATTCTTTCTATAAATCCCTAATCAGGATAAGCACTTGAACGACAGAGTGCTAAATATCCATAAATATAAAATTCTTTCATGTCCGTAGTTTCTGTTTCAAGTGCCAAGAGCAGGTTCATTTGTCACTTGGGACTCATTATGCTGATTGAGAAGACAGAGGAGCAGTGTCCAGGGGGGAGCAGTGTCCAGGGGGAGCAGTGTCCAGGGGGGAGCAGTGTCCAGGGGGGAGCAGTGTCCAGGGGGGAGCAGTGTCCAGGGGGGAGCAGTGTCCAGGGGGGAGCAGTGTCCAGGGGGGAGCAGTGTCGTGTCCAGGGGGGAGCAGTGTCGTGTCCAGGGGGGAGCAGTGTCGTGTCCAGAGGGGAGCAGTGTCGTGTCCAGGGGGGAGCAGTGTCGTGTCCAGGGGGGAGCAGTGTCGTGTCCAGGGGGGAGCAGTGTCGTGTCCAGGGGGGAGCAGTGTCGTGTCCAGGGGGGAGCAGTGTCGTGTCCAGGGGGGAGCAGTGTCGTGTCCAGAGGGGAGCAGTGTCGTGTCCAGGGGGGAGCAGTGTCGTGTCCAGAGGGGAGCAGTGTCCAGAGGGGAGCAGTGTCGTGTCCAGGGGGGAGCAGTGTCGTGTCCAGGGGGGAGCAGTGTCGTGTCCAGGGGGGAGCAGTGTCGTGTCCAGGGGGGAGCAGTGTCGTGTCCAGGGGGGAGCAGTGTCGTGTCCAGAGGGGAGCAGTGTCGTGTCCAGGGGGGAGCAGTGTCGTGTCCAGAGGGGAGCAGTGTCCAGAGGGGAGCAGTGTCCAGTGAAGCGGGGCATTCACTGCCCACAGCTGCTGGAGTGTGTGTGTGTTAATCCTGCAGATCCTCATGACTTATCCTTTATCCTTTATGGCTGTTTGTCAGGCCCCGGCAAAATAATTTGCTCCCCCAGTGTTTTACATAACGACACACATACTAGTCATAATCTGATGAATGTAATAATCTGAGAGTTTGGAGGATTTGTCTTTTATTGATTAAATACATGTGCAACCACATGACAAACTGAATGTTTTTGAACGTGAAATGTGGACCTGAGAATAGTGCTTGAATCTCATCCATCTGACAAAAGGCTGTTTTTGCAATATTGTTTGCTTGTGATTCAGTTTTGTTTAATGCTGTTCTATGAGACAACGACACTGTCCTCCTCGTCCTATTGGCCCACCTCCCCAAGGCTGAGTGACTGACAGGTAGAGTTAACCAATTAGAGAGACATTATGAACTCTTTGAGCAAGCAGAGTTTATTTACCATTTAAAGGCTGTATAAAGAAACTAAAAGTATATTGTCATTTGCCTCCAAGAAAATTTGTATTAGTCGTATTGTCCAGCCCTTACACCCGCACCAGCCCTACACCCGCACCAGCCCTACACCCGCACCAGCCCTACACCCGCACCAGCCCTTACACCCGCACCAGCCCTACACCCGCACCAGCCCTACACCCGCACCAGCCCTACACCCGCACCAGCCCTACACCCGCACCAGCCCTACACCCGCACCAGCCCTACACCCACACCACCCACCTTTACACCCACACCACCCACCTTTACACCCGCACCAGCCCTACACCCGCACCACCCACCTTTACACCCGCACCAGCCCTACACCCGCACCAGCCCTACACCCGCACCAGCCCTACACCCGCACCAGCCCTACACCCGCACCAGCCCTACACCCGCACCAGCCCTTACACCCGCACCAGCCCTACACCCGCACCAGCCCTACACCCGCACCAGCCCTACACCCGCACCAGCCCTACACCCACACCACCCACCTTTACACCCACACCACCCACCTTTACACCCGCACCAGCCCTACACCCGCACCACCCACCTTTACACCCGCACCAGCCCTACACCCGCACCAGCCCTACACCCGCACCAGCCCTACACCCGCACCAGCCCTACACCCGCACCAGCCCTTACACCCGCACCAGCCCTACACCCGCACCAGCCCTACACCCGCACCAGCCCTACACCCGCACCAGCCCTACACCCGCACCAGCCCTACACCCGCACCACCCACCTTTACACCCGCACCAGCCCTACACCCGCACCAGCCCTACACCCGCACCAGCCCTACACCCGCACCAGCCCTTACACCCGCACCAGCCCTTACACCCGCACCAGCCCTACACCCGCATCAGCCCTACACCCGCACCAGCCCTACACCCGCACCAGCCCTACACCCGCACCAGCCCTACACCCGCACCAGCCCTACACCCGCACCAGCCCTTACACCCGCACCAGCCCTACACCCGCACCAGCCACCTTTACACCCGCACCAGCCACCTTTACACCCGCACCAGCCACCTTTACACCCGCACCAGCCACCTTTACACCCGCACCAGCCACCTTTACACCCGCACCAGCCACCTTTACACCCGCACCAGCCCTACACCCGCACCAGCCCTTACACCCGCACCAGCCCTACACCCGCACCAGCCCTACACCCGCACCAGCCCTACACCCGCACCAGCCCTTACACCCGCACCAGCCCTTACACCCGCACCAGCCCTTACACCCGCACCAGCCCTTACACCCGCACCAGCCCTTACACCCGCACCAGCCACCTTTACACCCGCACCAGCCACCTTTACACCCGCACCAGTCACCTTTACACCCGCACCAGCCACCTTTACACCCGCACCAGCCACCTTTACACCCGCACCAGCCACCTTTACACCCGCACCAGCCACCTTTACACCCGCACCAGCCCTTACACCCGCACCAGCCCTTACACCCGCACCAGCCACCTTTACACCCGCACCAGCCACCTTTACACCCGCACCAGCCACCTTTACACCCGCACCAGCCACCTTTACACCCGCACCAGCCACCTTTACACCCGCACCAGCCCTTACACCCGCACCAGCCCTACACCCGCACCAGCCCTTACACCCGCACCAGCCCTTACACCCGCACCAGCCCTTACACCCGCACCAGCCCTTACACCCGCACCAGCCCTACACCCGCACCAGCCCTTACACCCGCACCAGCCACCTTTACACCCGCACCAGCCACCTTTACACCCGCACCAGCCACCTTTACACCCGCACCAGCCACCTTTACACCCGCACCAGCCACCCTTACACCCGCACTTGTCCTGAAATAGTCCTTTTGCAGAGAGTGGTGTTTTGACTGTAGTCTTGTGCTTGTCTTTGCAGTGGTGATGTCCTGAAGCGGCCCCCAGCTCGGTGAAGGACGTGCCAGTGCGGCCTGCTGCCCATGGGAGCCGGAGCAGCACCATGAGTGCTTGTGATGGCGTGGGCGGAGGTGTGGGGGGCGTGGGCACCCTGGGGCGACGGCAGCGCTTTGAGAACTCCGAGTTCACAGTGCGCATCTACCCGGGCGCTCTGGCCGAGGGAACCATCTACTGCCCCATCAGTGCCCGCAAGACCACCACCGCCGCAGAGGCCATCGAGAGGGTCATAGACCGGCTGCAGCTGGACCGCACCAAGTGTTACGTCCTGGCCGAGGTCAAGGAGTTTGGAGGAGAGGAATGGATCCTGAACCCGTGCGATTGCCCCGTCCAGAGGATGATGCTCTGGCCCCGCGTGGCTCTGGAGCACCGGCCCCTGTCTGGAGGAGAAGACTACCGCTTCCTCCTGCGACTCAAGAATTTGGACGGATCAATCCATTATGGAGGTAGCCTGCAGATGTGGTTACAGGTGACTGAAGAGCGCAGGAGAATGGTGGAGCGGGGCCTCCTGCCTCAGCCCGACTCTCAGGGCGACTATGCCGACCTGTGCTGCCTGCCAGAACTGAACGAGCGCTCGCTGCTGGACAACCTGCGCTCGCGCTTCAGACAAGAGAAGATCTACACCTACGTAGGCAGCATACTCATTGTCATTAACCCCTTCAAATTCTTGCCCATCTACAACCCCAAGTATGTGAAAATGTACGACAACCACACGCTGGGAGAGCTGGAGCCGCACATCTACGCCGTGGCAGATGTGGCTTACCACGCCATGCTGCAGCAACGGAGCAACCAATGCATTGTCATCTCTGGAGAGAGCGGCTCTGGAAAGACTCAAAGCACCAACTTCCTCATCCATCACCTGACCGCGCTCAGTCAGAAGGGCTATGCCAGCGGCGTGGAGCAGATCATTCTGGGGGCGGGACCTGTGCTCGAGGTAAGACGGGCTTCAGTCTGATGGAATAAGCTGTGAGGTGAAGTTTGTTTTGCTCTTCACATCGTTTGTTTTTGTCTCGAGTTTAAGTCTGTTTTTGTCATGGCTAAATTCTAGTTTAGACCCGATTTGTTGCTGGTTTGGACTTTGTTTAGGTTGTTCTGCTTCAGTCTTTTCATTGAACCTGTTATAAGCCAGTGTAATTATACTGCTGAGTTGGTTTAGTCCAGGTTTAGGCTTGTGTTTGATTTTCTGTTTGCTGCCAACAAGAGAAAAATGTATCTTTATAATTATCCTTAATTACACTGAATGTACCTGACATGTTTCAGTGGTCAGACAGGCGGGTCAGACAGGCGGGTCAGACAGGCGGGTCAGACAGGGGTGTCACCTTACTGGTGTCCCAGTTGTGAGCCGAGCTAAACGCGTCTTGGTCTCTGTTTATGGTCCATGCACCTTTCTTCCTGATTTCAGGCTTCACATATCCATCTTTGTACTTGTGCACAAGTCCAAAGATGGACACACAGATTGACACTTGAGGCAGACGTGGTCTGTGTTGGATCTGCCACATCTGTCAAACTGAGCACGCCTGCTGATAAGAGCCAGTCAGGTGACGCCACTGATGAAGCGGAAGACAGACGGCTGAAGCATTTCGAGGCAGTATAATATATAGTATATCGTATAGTTTAGAGTATAACTGTTTTTTGTCTGGTTAGAAGAAAGCTGAATATTACATTAAAATGGAGCACAAAATGGATTTTTCCCAAATACTGTGACGGTATATATTGAGTCAGCAATTTATTTTTTTAGTCAACAGTTTCCCATAATATTGTTCTCAAATGGTACTTGAGATGAAACATTTGGAGACACATTATAATGTGATGGATCCTCGTTTTTATGGGCATCACTGAGCATCTTTTAGCATTCAGCTAGCTCCAGGCTCCTTATATTACTTTATACAACACAAACTATGTTCTTTGGCACAACTGTCTGCTCTGTGAAGTCACTCTTAAAGGTTCACACACTCCACATTTGTGAGTTTTAATGGAAATTGTGATTTTTCTGTCCAAAACGATGTGTTCCAGCTGTATTATTCCTCATGTGCTGTGAATGCGTTACGTTGTTTTCCGCATTAGTTACACAAGCCTGCTTTAGCCACAGCTGCCTCTGTGGCTGCTTCATGTTTTTGTGATTACGGCTATTCCTGAACAGAGTGAAAACTTGTTTGAAGGCAGACAATGCAGGAAGCAGACTGTTTTTATATCTTTTCTACATTCCATCCATTCTGGCTTTCTTCTGCTTCATCAAGCGGGAGCTGTCACTTTAAAACACACAGCAGTCAGGAGCCTCTGACATGGACACAGGCACACATTGTTTTGTCATTTGTCCCCGGCATCAGCTAAATTCCTCTGAAGTTATGTAACACCTCCAACTGTAGCTCACAATGCCGGGCAGGAAGGCCGAGCAGAGCTGTGGAGAGCGAGTGTCACGGCTCCAGCGTCACATGAGCAGCTGCTGTTCACACTCGCTCCGAGTCCGGCCCAACAAATAACCAAACAACGTATAGAAAATATTGGCCCTATATCGGCATCAGCCTAAAATGTACCTAAAAGCACCACTAATGAAAACCTGTAGGATCTGTACCTGAGCACTGGGACAATTTAACAAATGAATCTGCCTACTACGACTACCAATGATCATTTCCTGTGTCTCCCACGCGCTTGTTCTCAGTGCAGCGGAGCAGAGCCAGACGTGGAGGAGGCAGACACATGTAAATCAGCTCACACAGAGAGATCCTGACCAGTCATGGCTGCTCGGATGTGTTCTCTACATGTTAAGCTGCACAATGCTACGTGTTTTATTCAAATTGGCTGAAACGAGCCAAACGAGGAACTGAATTTAGACTCAACTAAATGCAAATATACATCTGCAGCGTGGACCTGAGGGCAGCATTTTATAACCTACCCAAACCACCCTGCAGTAAAATGAGAATTTCTTGAGCCCGCCCCAACCTTGCCAGACGGGTGAATTCTCACAATTTTTCTGAGCTCACAAACTGGATTGAATTGAATTGAATCCATCCTGTTAGGCTCCCTTTGCAGTCCAAAAAGTGGTTTAGTGTGCCCATCACGTGGCAGGACTGGAACCAATCACAGAGCAGCATTGTGGTTTGGGCAGAAGTCCAAACAACCCGAACCAAAACAAAGATGGGACGCCGACGGCCGCTTTTCTCCGCCTCTGTATTCTCCGAGTGCATCCACAGCAGCGTCGTGAGGCCTCGTGTTGGCAGAGGTGGTGAAAAGCGCGTCTGGCTTTCGGATGACCCCACGGCTTTATTAACGCCGTAAGTAGCATGGCCATTGTGCACAGACCGTTCTACTGAAGCGCTTTCACTCATCTCTGTAGTCCAGTCCAAAGTGACGGGGAAGTGGAAGTGTCCTGACAGTGGCGTTTGGCCCCAGGAGCCACGTGCTCAGCCTGTACTGCCCAGGCTTCAGCAAACACACGCCTGAGAATGCCATTCACCGGTGCGCCCTGGGTTAATGTGTAAGCAACAGTTAATCCTGAGCGCTCACACACAGCTCGCACACAGCTGAGGCCGGAGAGTAAGGGAGCAGCCTTTAATTGTTTGCTCAGTGAGATTGCGTATCGGCCCGATGGTGATTGATGCAAAGAGTGGAACGCTGCTACTGCACTGAGCAGAGAGGAGCCAGCATGACCTCATCCAGGAGCCAGTGCACTGGACGCCAGCGGCCAATGGGGCAGAACATATGTCGTAATGCTTTTCATACAAATGTTGAGCGTTTATAGCGAATATTAAAAGGGGAAATATTATACAAAATCAATCTTAATGAGCTTTTAATTCTGTTACAACAGTGTTTCCTCATCATTACTTCACTCAGAGTTGTATTTGAGTGATTCCTGTATGTTTGAGTAATCCTGTAATGTCCCGTACCTGAGGCTCCAGTGCTCTGAAAAGTCCTGTTTTCACTTCCCCCTATCCCCGCCCACATCCCTGTACTAGCTGCAATTATTTCAGACTCTGAGTGACTCATGTAGAATCTAAAATGCCACTTAGTCACTTCAAAAATAAAAGCATGTAAATGACAGTCTGCTCCCTTTTACAGTGAAATGTCACTATGAAGGGGCGGGGCTTTTCAGTTCAACAGATCAATATTGAGGTTTACGAAGAACAAAGTATAAACTACTTATGTTTATAGTTCAATACTTAGTAGGACATGCAGTTAATTGTCCAGAGCCAGAATCAAACTCCCCAAACTGTGGCCCATGCGCACATTTTGAACAGATGTTGTGAGCTTCGATTCTAATGTATTTTATTCCAGATGAATCTTTCAGCATGACTTCATGTATTTAATCACAGCTAAGACTCTTTTTTACACACGTGATCTCTGACTCGCTCGTCCCGTGGTCTCGTCACACGTCCCCCAGGATGATAAATGGACTCGTTATCAAATTGTGCCAGATGAGCTTTTATTGACCGAGTTCCATTAGCTGACGTGTTCTTGATCCAACCATTTGAGAGTGTCATTGTTTTTGTGTTAAACCTTGGCCTATATTCCATGCACTGACTCTTGTCTTGTAGCCTCGTGTGCATCTGGATATCAGTGCCCAAATGCCAACGGGGTAAATGTGTGACCACGCTAAATAGAACACACAAATATAGCATCTAAAATCTGTGATAAGATCATTTCACACAGAAATGGTTTCACGTCTTGAGTGCGACGTGTCAGTATTTTGGTTCCTGCCTTGAGCTTCTAGAATGTAGCAAAGCAAAACAGGTTGTTCTTCTGACTTGTGTAAGTGCGGCCTCAAACACAAATGCATCGTACTGAAAACCTGCCATGACGACATCTTATTCTTTTGGAGACAAGCCACATTCTTGTGTTCGACTCCTGACGAACTGTTATCAACCTGCTTCTGTAATGAAAACACTGACATGTTGCACTGGTTAAATAAACACCTTCCTCTTCCTCAGACGCGGTCACGGCTCTGACGCAGATGCACTTTGATTGACCCCAGTCTAATACAAATCTACCAAATAGCTCGTGTTAGCTTAGCACTTATCAGCTGCCATTCCTGGTGTTTCTTAGCTTCTTGGGCCTCACGACTCACGTTGACATTAAGCCCTGAATACTTCTAACCACAAACCTACAATTTGTGTTGTTTCCAAACTGTAGTTGTGCAAGACATTCTTTTACACTAGTGCTGTAGAGTCTTTGAAGATCAACCGGAAAACATGTTTTATTCATTATTTGAGATTTTTGGACTCTGCTTTTTAAAACATTCAAACTTTGACCTTTGTCGAAGCGTTTCCTCTGCAGTGCTCAGCTCATGGCCACAGGGTCTTGTTTGCAGTGATGTATTTTTCAGTGAACGTGGTGGTTGTAGCCGGTCATCATGTTAAGTACCACTCTGTGCTCCAGATGTGAGCCTGTCAGAGGGTTTCAGGTGGCTGCTTCACGATGATTGAAAGCAAACGCACTGCCATTTGCCCAACTGTTGAAAGTGCATGTTCACCACTGATATTATTGAAATAAATAATAACTGCACAATAGTTCTGTTGTGGCAGTTTTGGTTGTATCAGTTCGCATAACAACCAAACTCGAGTCACCTTTTGCTCCAAAACCTGCAGCCAGCAGGTGTGAACGAAGCTGATGGACTTGAACTGACATCTAGTAAGTTAGCATTAGCACTAAAACCTTTAGGCCAAATAAAATAGTGTTTTTTTTTTTTTTTTTTAAATATATTTTAAAATCCTGGCACAGGTTTTGCACAGTTTTCTTTTCTCACAAGTGAGCGCTTCGCAATGAAGTGGCCTTATTGGTGCAGATATTGAATACAATAGTTCTTCTCTACATCTAAACTAGTCCAACCACAGGAAAAGAGCCATTAGTGTTTGCACGGCACGCAGACCACGACGCAGACCACGGCGCGCAGACCACGGCGCGCAGACCACGGCGCGCAGACCACGGCGCGCAGACCACGGCGCGCAGACCACGGCGCGCAGACCACGGCGCGCAGACCACGGCGCAGACCTGCTGTTGCCCTGCGCGCGTGTTCTTGAGTTTTAGATCCACTCGTTGCTTGTAAGTGTCCAGTCGTTCTTTGGAGTCTCGTTGACCAGCTGGATGACATTTCCAGCAGTAGTTGGAGCTTTGAAAGTGGCAATCGAACCCGTGACAGGCTTTGCAGTGTCGGCGTCGCACTATTTTTCTTATTGTCTCTACGTGACGTGAGCACCGTCACGCAGAATATCTTCACCGCTGCTGCCCCGGGCGTGCCTGTCGCCACGGCCACGGCAGCCAGTGGCTCGGCACTAGATCATACACTCCTAACTCATTCTGACTTCCGTGAGTTAGGAGTGTATGATCTAGTGCCGACCCAGCCAATCTGCACACTGACCAAATATATGCATCTGCGCAGGTTGCATCTGCAAACATGGCCACGCCCGTAGGTAAAACGAAACCTATCAAAAGTGCAGCGATTTTCATATCTTACGATCAAGATTTTTCCCCGCAGCTTTTGGATTCGCTCTGACAATTTGGCATCTTTGAAACCTACGGCCAGTAAATATGCGATAAAATGTTTAAGGTCTGCTTTTTTAATTTTGAAATTCAGGTCGGTTGGGTTACCGGAAACGCACAATTTAAAAACAAATTTGGCCTTAGCATTTTTATTAGCAATTAAAGCTATCTTGCATACACCCACACTTTTGGCAAACATACATAAGTCACATCTCTTTTACCTTGAGCAACTGATTTTCAGACATGAGGAACTGCTCTTTGCAGCACAAAGATGAGAAGAGAAGAGGGTGGGTGGGTGGGTGGGTGTGTCCCCGTTACCATCTGTACGCACTCATTCATTTGGATGTGCTCAGAGTGAACGTACAGCTGGGCAGTCAGATTTATGTGCTGAATCACTACCGCTGGCTCCGTTTCCACACATAATACAGAGGTCCTTGTGCTGGCTGTGTTCGGTTGTGAGGAGGACTGGCTGTAAACCTCTTGATTTAAGAGATCTTGAGCTCGTCTTGCTCAGGACTACCTGGTGCATATTTTGGGTTGATGGGGAAAATTGGTGTCTCTGGGTAGAACATGCACACAGAGTTCAAGACCTGAAAACCCACAACCTTCTTGCTGTGAGGCCAGAGAGCTTGAAATCCGTAATGATGCTGTAAATATGGCACTGGACCGTGAACTCAAATCTACTTGGCTGATGTTTTCTCTTGTTTCACCTGATGTATCTCTGGCCCAACCCACATGATGCTAAGTTTAGAATAAATGACTTTAAAATGAGGCGGTGGAGTTGTTTGAGATATGTAACATGTTCTGACAACACGGCTGCTCTAATCGCTTGATAATCCTGTGCTATGTGCGGGCCATTGCTGTGGTGGTGGTGCGATGTTTTCCAACCGGATCCAACTTTTTCTAGGTTTCTAGGTCACACCAGCACAAAGTAGAAGGCAGCACCGACTTTAAAAAGGTCTTATAATTCATTATTTGGGGACATTTGTTGTATCTGCATCAATGTGACCTTAACCCAATTTCAAGTGTTTCAAAATGGCTTCTGGCACCTGAAAAACATACTTAATTCTTCTTTCATTGCTTGAATTCTCTTAAAACTCCATGCATTTTCATTGTTTTTTGAATCATTTCACATGTACTGTTAAAAGACACAAAGCACAATACATCCTTGTTGCGGGCAGCTCCCAGTGAGAGCCCAGTGATATACAGCAGGATTAGAGTGTATTGTGGAGTCCTGCCAAACTGGGTGAGGTCACAAGACATTTAGTGAGCCGTGGATCTGTCATTTTCCACCTTTCATTTTCTGTGTTCAAATGACTTCACTAATCTGAAAGTTCATTTGACCTTGAGAATGCACAAACTTCTTAGTCACTGCAGCTGGACTTGTAACGGAATGTACATGTTATTGTCATTATATTGATGTGACGTTTTCTGAGAAAAATACAGTTCAAATGGTTTTAAATATCCTTTAGGATGGAAGGTTCTGGAACACACTCGACTGAACAATTTGTGATGTTTTTAACATGGTGCATTGGTAGTGAACGGGCTGCAGTGGGACAGAAGATGTTAAATCATCTCAAATGAAAAGTGTGAAAAACCTTTCTTACGTTTGTTGCAAAATACGAATATATATATTTTTAATTACAACATCTTTTCTACAACAAAGACACAGGCTCCTCCCTCAAATGTCAGGTATCCAATACATTTTAGTGCATTTATTTACTACTTATATTAAAGTGAATCTAACAGAGTACCTGTAAACAAATTAAACATGATTATGACAGAAGATTACAGCCCTGGAACTTGACATTTTATTTATTTATTAACCTTTATTTAACCAAGTGAGAACTCGCTGAGCTTGAGATCTGTTTTTGAAGAGACCTGGGGCAAAGGGAAACAATGACTGCACAAATCATAAAACATGTACACAAATAAACAAATACCCTCTCCACACAAGTCGGTGCACATTTACATATTACTTTATTCACTAACATGATGTGTGAACCTCCTGCCCCCACAGAAGGCCCCCCAGCCCGGGTACAGAGGTCACAGTGGTGGGTGAGGTACAGATATACAGACTATAGGGCTGAGGCCTCACGATACAATACGTATCCCGATACATGGTTCATGATACCATATACCGTATCCCCATACACGACGCTTGATACAATACACATCCTGATTCATGGATATCCCTAAAAAACTGAAATTATGTTTTGATTAAGTAGAATAACAAAATGCTTTAGAATCATATCATATTCACACTGTCCTCAGATCAGAAGACAACTGTCCCATGAAGTGTTCAGCTCCTCAGACTCAGCCTGATGCATCAGTCTGGAGGTTCAATCTCGGACATTTCTAATGACTTTATATTGTTTAAGGTATCGCGATGCACATCTCTGTATCGATACACGTATTGCCAAGACGTCCATCACGATGTATCACGATGTGGATATATTGAGATTTGAGATATATTTACAGGCTGAGGAGTGTCAAGGGCATCTTCAGCAGGTCCTTGGCAGTAATAATCTAGAACAGCAAACAGCATGCAGATGAACACACATTGTTAGCGTAGCATGGTGTGGTTGGAGACGCGGTCAGAGCTAATGTTTCCAAGCTGCTTCTCCTTGGCCGATGACATAAGATGTGACCATATGTTCAGTCCTACAGCAGGAAGGGCATCCATGTTCTGTTCATGAGCCGGACACGCTGAATGCACCAACGTTCAAATTGTCGGAGAAAACCACTGGAATTTTCTTTGTTATGTTAGCATCATGGAAAATGTGTACCAGGTGACACTGCGTCTCATCTGTGTCGCTAACATTCCTGTTGGGCTGAGATCACCGTGCGCTGGCGTCAGAATCATCAAATCATAAAACAATAACCTGTGATGTTTTATCTTAATTAGACACTCGTATCTCTTCACTCAGTTATTCATTCTCCAAAGCAGATAAGTGGCTGTTAGAATCATTATTCAGGAGCTGGAAGATCTGTACAATTCTGCTGCAAAGGTAGATAAGTCTCATATGCATTTGACACGTCCTACAGCCAGTGGGCCGTGTCCTACTGCATGGAGCGTTTATTGGTTTCCTTCTACTTGGCAATTCACCTTTGTATTTATTCAACAACAAAGAAGCAATAATGTGTGAGTAAAACCAAAATGACCTTCTCCTTTCCTCTAGAAATGTATTGAACGTGGTTTTCAACACGGCTCAATTGTTCCAGCTCATTTCATTTGTTGTAGCCAGGATACAGCGTCTGTAACTAAACTAGCAAGACTCATTCAGAGCGCGGCGGCCAAAGCGTCCAGTTTACATTAAAGTCTATGTAAACGTGCGTCGAACACCTCCTGCGTTTTCCGCGCCGCGATTCCTGCTTTTTCGGCGTGGAGCGCGGCGCGGAGGTGCGTTTTGGCGTTTTCCGCTCTAGACGCTTTGACAGGCGTATAAGCCTGTCAAAGAAAAATACTTTTCTGCGGCGCAGCAGCCAATCAGAGATGACGCTCCTTTTTTTATTCCTGTTCAGTATATATATATATATGTATATATATATATATATGTATATGTATATGTATATATATGTATGTATGTATGTATGTGTGTGTGTGTGTATGTGTGTGTATGTGTGTGTATGTGTGTGTGTATGTGTGTGTATGTGTGTGTATGTGTGTGTGTGTGTGTGTGTGTGTGTGTGTATATATGTATATATGTGTATATGTATATATATATATATATATATATATATATATATATATATATATATATATATAGTTATTTGTTTTTCCACAAAATAAATTACATTTTATATTATAAAATGTGTGTCCTGTAAACATGCACATTTTTCATATATATAATACTGGAGAGTTTGTGGGAAAATCAGTATCAGAAAAAACGGTTTTGGCAGGTCAGACCTCCTTAAAAAACGGACATCGATATCGGCCAAGAATTTTGCAATCGGTGCATCTCTAGTTTTAGGTATAAGCCAGACGGGACGATCACTATTCACATGTGTAAAAACAGCCAGTCGTGCGCCAGCAAGAAGTTACGCACCTTGTGTTTTGGACGCGCATTTCGTTAGATCTATGTATTAATGTACCAATAACGTGTGTATGTGGGTTAGCTCAGTCCAGATAGTCTGTGATCAGAACTAGAATAAGACCACAAGACTATTGTAAAGAAACTACTACTATTGTGTGCTGACTATTACATTTGATTGTCTAAAAAACAAATCATTTTTTGAATCATTGTGGTAGAGTATTAAGCAGTTTCCTTCATGGCCCACTCTAGTCACAGTCATGTATCTGGGAAGGGCATCTGATTCAGAAAGCTGCCAAATCACCATGAAACTCACTGTGGGAAAAGTAAAGTGGAAAGTTGGACATCTGCAGGTTTACTTCATAGGTCATCTTTTGTGTCAGAGCGGAGTCTAAATGAAGGCAGTGTGTTCTGTCCTGTCCCACAGCTGCCTGTCCGGGAGCCAACGGTCAGCGGTGAGCAGCAGATGTTAGCGTGGGGCCGACACAGTGCCTGTTTGTGTCCCGCTTCAGCTGTGCGTCTGTGGGGCCGTGCCAGAGTGTGCAGGTGCCCCATCAGAAGCTGCCCTCGGCCCCTCTGCCCCACACACACCTGCACTGGGGGGCCCCGCGCTCAAAACACACACTCTTCCCTGTGTGACCGTCCCAGCGTCCAGCCCGTCCACGCACCGCTCGCTCGCGCTGACTCTAAGCTGCATTTGCGTCATTAGGCTTACATTTTTGTGGAGATTTAATGTGGAAAATCGCACGGGTTTCTCGCCTCAGCCGCACGTCAGAGTCCGGAGCAAAATCCCAGGAAAAAACTAAATATAAATCAGATTTTTCTCTGACTAGTGTCCACACTTAAGCACAGAACTATGTCCCTTGGAGTTTTCATTCACTTCACAGCTCTTTTGTATCACGTTCTGGTGATATGTCGTTCTTTTTAAGCCCATGGCAATACCTTTGACTAAAATGGTCTGAGCTCATTGGAACCAGCCGCGGTTTGAGGTTCTGTTTCCATTCTGACTGAAGGAGATTCTAATCTACAGAGACTATACATTATACTGTATATTTTTGGAAAGCTTACAATCTTCACAAAACATTGCGTTCCTTTAATTCTACAGGGCAAAGCAGGACTGTGAATACATTTACTTTTTAAAGATTCTGCATCAAAACACCTTGACTGAGGTTACGAGGGTCCAAAGTTGGTCCCAAACAATCAAGAAATCAATAATCGAAACATATTTTCATTAAAGTACCTGAGTTTGTCCTGTGTGTTTTCTCCCATCTATTTCTGACTTTTTTGTGACTGAATAAACTGGTCCTTTTTTCACGTACAATGAGTTTGTCCTGTGTGTTTTCTCCCATCTATTTCTGACTTTTTTGTGACTGAATAAACTGGTCCTTTTTTCACGTACAATTCGTTAAAACCTTTTCACTTACTTGACATGTGTTTTGGGCACATCTGAGCACACAAAGGCTTCATCATCATTATGAACTCTGAAATGATATGGTTGGCCAGTGGGGCAAAAACTATAGTGCGTTAGAAGTTTCGATCTCCTTTGCTCAGGGGCGGGGCCAGGCATTAGTCATAGGAGGGGCTAAGGGGACCACGAGGGTGCGGTTAATCTCACCGTGTTATAAACCCTAATGTGGAATTTCTTCTTTTACTGTCGCTCAGTTTGAACACAGAGCACACAGAGGCGACCTCATCGAATGGGATTATTTAAAATGTTAGACAGAGAAAAAAATAAACTAAGTCCATGTTTGAGGAATAATACAAGCCTCGTTTTCTCCCACACGTGCCATTTCTGGCCCTTAGTGTGGAGCGTTCTGGTGCGAGGTCTGAAGTGTGGAGGGCTGTGTGACCGGTGTGTGAGAGGTGGTGCTGTGGGCTGTGCCTTGTGGTCAACCCTGCGCCCCGTTTGTCCACATGTGGTCATCCCTGCGCCCCGTTTGTCCACATGTGGTCATCCCTGCGCCCCGTTTGTCCACATGTGGTCATCCCTGCGCCCCGTTTGTCCACATGTGGTCATCCCTGCGCCCCGTTTGTCCACATGTGGTCATCCCTGCGCCCCGTTTGTCCACATGTGGGCATCCCTGCGCCTCGTTTGTCCACATGTGGGCATCCCTGCGCCCCGTTTGTCCACATGTGGTCATCCCTGCGCCCCGTTTGTCCACATGTGGGCATCCCTGCGCCCCGTTTGTCCACATGTGGTCATCCCTGCGCCCCGTTTGTCCACATGTGGTCATCCCTGCGCCCCGCGCCCCATTTGTCCACATGTGGTCATCCCTGCGCCCTGTTTGTCCACATGTGGTCATCCCTGCGCCCCGTTTGTCCACATGTGGTCGTCCCTGCGCCCCGTTTGTCCACATGTGGTCATCCCTGCGCCCCGTTTGTCCACAAGTGGTCATCCCTGCGCCCCGTTTGTCCACATGTGGTCATCCCTGCGGCCCCGTTTGTCCACATGTGGTCATCCCTGCGCCCCGTTTGTCCACATGTGGTCATCCCTGCGCCCCGTTTGTCCACAAGTGGTCATCCCTGCGCCCCGTTTGTCCACATGTGGTCATCCCTGCGCCCCGTTTGTCCACATGTGGTCATCCCTGCGCCCCGTTTGTCCACATGTGGTCGTCCCTGCGCCCCGTTTGTCCACATGTGGTCGTCCCTGCGCCCCGTTTGTCCACATGTGGTCATCCCTGCGCCCCGTTTGTCCACATGTGGTCATCCCTGCGCCTTTGTCCACATGTGGTCATCCCTGCGCCTCGTTTGTCCACATGTGGTCATCCCTGCGCCCCGTTTGTCCACATGTGGTCATCCCTGCGCCCCGTTTGTCCACATGTGGTCATCCCTGCGCCCCGTTTGTCCACATGTGGTGCAGTGAAAGCCAGTGTAAGGAGAGCGAGCACATCTGGAGCAGAGCAGGAGGCGCTGGGATGTCGGAGCATGAGCTCTGAAAAAACAACTGTGATAGAAGATTTCTAAAGCCAGTTCTCAGATATGAACTGCTAAACTAAAACATCAATCTCATGCTTATTTTAACATGTTTGTTTGATATTTAGACAACCGTTATCTACATTTTTCAAGCCAAAGTGAACATTTATGTATATTTCTGACCAGAACATTGTATTGTGACATAACGTTTTATAAAACACATGTTTTGTTGGCCACCAGTGTTTTGGGAATTGGGAATGAGCATTTGTTGATGCAATAGTTCCTTTGGGGTAAGTCATAAAAATCTCAAACAATAGATTCAAAGATCCTGTGGTTTACTCTAAAATGGTTCAAGACATGTTTTAGATTTTTGTCCTCACATATTGTTTGATTTACTGTTGTCTTCATGTTCAGGGTGTGGCAGTGGCTCAGGATCAGAACAGTGAAGCGATACTTCCACAGACACATTACAGTGAATTACAGGGGCAATATTTACAAATGTTGAGAATATCGTGAATGTTGTTTTTAAGATATGCAAAATGTGAATATTGATTATAACGTTCATAGTGAAAAATGCTACAGTTGACTATGTTGTAAACATGTTTTCTCACATTTCTTTGATTTACAATTATGTCTATTATTGGGCTACCCACAAAAATACTGAGCTATTATTTTTTTCATTATAACCCTAACCCTTACAGTAATGTAGTATCTCAATCAAAATCACAATTTGAGCTGGCACAATTATCAAATCGCAAAGGCAGCAATTGTTTGGATAAATCAATGCACTCTATCAAATACATGTGATCAGGAGGAAGTGTCTGGGGAGGAGGAAGTCTGGGAGTCCCTGCTTAGACCTGCTGCTCCTGCGACCCGGCCCTGGAGAAGTGGAAGAAGATGGATGTTTTATTAGATCAGTTCACATTTCAGTCTTTCAAATGGCAATGCTGAACATACTTTCTAATGACTTGTTTTGTGCAGCACCAATTATAGATCTAATGGATATCAATGTTGACACCACATGATCATTCATTTTCGAATATTTACTTTTTTGCAGAGCCGCGGCCGTGTAGACACACAAAATAAAACCTTTTTACCATTATACTAGTTCAGGGAATCATTCTAATACTGTTCAGGTCAACATCCTGTTTATTTGGTCTTAATGGTTGTGGACAGAGTATGTGAATGGACACACATGATGGACACACATGATGGACACACATGCTGGACACACATGATGGACACACATGATGGACACACATGCTGGACACACATGATGGACACACATGATGGACACACATGATGGACACACATGCTGGACACTGTGGACACACATGATGGACACTGGACACACATGATGGACACTGGACACACATGATGGACACACATGATGGACACACATGCTGGACACACATGATGGACACACATGCTGGACACTGGACACACATGCTGGACACACATGCTGGACACACATGCTGGACACTGTGGACACACATGCTGGACACACATGCTGGACACACATGCTGGACACACATGCTGGACACTGTGGACACACATGATGGACACACATGATGGACACTGGACACACATGCTGGACACACATGCTGGACACACATGCTGGACACACATGCTGGACACACATGCTGGACACTGGACACACATGCTGGACACACATGCTGGACACTGTGGACACACATGATGGACACACATGATGGACACACATGATGGACACACATGATGGACACACATGATGGACACACATGCTGGACACTGGACACACATGCTGGACACTGGACACACATGATGAACACACATGCTGGACACTGTGGACACACATACTGGACACTGTGGACACACATGCTGGACACTGTGGACACACATGCTGGACACACATGATGGACACACATGCTGGACACTGTGGACACACATGCTGGACACACATGATGGACACACATGCTGGACACACATGCTGGACACATGCTGGACACACATGCTGGACATATGCTGGACACACATGCTGGACACACATGCTGGACACACTGTGGACACACATGCTGGACACACTGTGGACGCACATGCTGGACACACTGTGGACGCACATGCTGGACACACATGCTGGACACATGCTGGACACACATGATGGACACACATTCATACACCACTGCAGGGGACACTGGAGGCAAGATGGGTGAAGTGTCATGCCCAAGGACACAATGATAGTGTGCACTACTGCCCCCCTGTGGCACCTGGTGTTCCAACGCTCCCATCCAAGTACTTCTGAGATCTGACCAGATCACGCATTGACAATACCAATAAAATGTCATTAGGCCCGAGCCCCAGCAGGGCGGAGGGCCTATTGCTCCCGCAACGCTGACCAAGCAGCCCGCATGTTTGGTACCCCGTCGCCCCTGGCAAGTACAGTGAACTAGCCCATGCCGAAGGCATGGATCATGCATACTTACTCCTGCTATGACAGAAATAGTCAACAATGAGTGAATGGGCGTAGCCCATTCACTCATTGTTGACAACAGCAGCGCGAAGCGCTGCATTCCTCCAAAAACCCTCCTGGCCTCGTCCCGTACGCGAGAATCCATGCCGCAGGCATGGGCCATGCTTGTTTCTGCTCAAATCAATGGAAGTCTATGGGGAGTGGGCAGGGCATCCCGACAAAATAGGGAGTGACGAGCGCGTAAGCGCTTGTAATGATGATTCCACCCCATGGCGGCATGGGGAAGGCTTAGAGCTTTCAAACGATGTATAATTTGTTGTTATAGTGGAAACGGTTTTGTTTTGCTAAAAATATTATTATTAGGCCCGAGCGCCACAAGCTGGCGAGAGGCCTATTAATCTCGTAAGGCCGTGCGAAGCACGGCTGCGAAAGTGCGCACGTAGTGCGCACGAAATCGAGCGCGAAGCGCTCGCCCACTTCCAAACACTCACTAACGCACTCCTTCACTCATGCACGCCCCGTGCATACTAATTAGTAGTAGGAAAATGGAACATTACCGTTGTAAACGGGCGAAGCCCGTGCAAAAGTGCGCACTAAACGAGCACTTTACATTGAGATGACGACCGCAAAGCGGTCGTCATCCCCATATAAAGCACTCATTTGCGCTAAGTAGCTCACGAATACGTTCCCCATCTCTTGCATGTTCCGTGCATATAAGCATGTAATGCAAATTTGAACATTATTACTGTATAGAGGGCCAAAAACACAAAGTGGGCGGAGCCCACTCAAAATTAACGAAAGTACCCGTCAGTGACCAGGGACCCACACCATGAGGTAGGAAAGCGCGAGCACTTTCCGAAAATGTATAGTTTATGATATTTGAAAAATGGGAAACATTGTTTTCGCATCGGAATATTATTCTTTCTTCTTCTTCTTCTTCTTCTTCTCGGGACCAACCCCCCTATTTTTCACCCAGTGAACATTGACGAAAAGTCACAAAAATTTGCACACCTCTAAAAATCGTGCCTCTCTACATTCTGGCTATTTCCCTTTTCTAAAATAAAAAAAATTGGCGCGTCAGCGCCCCCAAATGTACCAAAAATGCATTGAGAGATGGGAAATGACCCAAAAAAAATCTGATCGTAGAATCATGAAATTTGGCGCAGAGGTAGATGGTGACAAGAGAAGTAAAAAATATTATTGCGGCAACGCCGTCCGCCCAACCAAATGTTGGCCATATTGCTTCAAAAATGGCTAAACATGACTTCGGAGTTTTTCCAAACGTCGTACTTTTACGAACTCCTCCCAGGGCGTTGGCCCTAAAAAGCTGAAATTTGGTGAAAATGCTACTGAGGAGTGGGACATCAAAAGTTATCCAAATTACATTGATACCTCTCACGGTCTCGGTGCGGCGATGCCGCAAACTGTAGCTAGAATTTCAGAAATCTCCCATATTTAAAATTTCTGCCGTTTGCGCAGATAAAGTCCGAATTGCGTCAAATTAGAATCAGTTGTTAAACTCTTTGCCCTAAACCTACTTGAAGTGAAATAAATTCATTTGGCGCCACAGCGCCCCCTACAGATTTTATATGGAGGTTAAATGTTTAGTTTTGCGAAATTATATGAAATTTGACACACAACTCAATTTTAGCATCCCCATCAAAAAAGTCAATGAGACCCATGTCATAATTGTTATGGCGTTGCCGTAACGATGACCGAAACCTTTCATGTTATTCCAATGGGGAAATTGCCAGAACATGTTTACACTTTAGACTTTCACAAACTCCTCCCAGGGCGTCAGCCCTATTAACCTGAAATTTGGTGAGACTCATCTTCAGGACCATCAAAAGTTATCCACATTTTCATTCAAAGAGTCACGGTGTCTGTGCGGCAAAGCTGCACATTTTGCCAAGAATTCAAAATAAAATAGCTTTTTGATGGTAAAACAAAGGGGAGAAGATGTGACAGCGTCACAGATTCAGCAGTAGGCGTAATAAAAGGACAATTGGGGCGCGTTAGCGCCCCCTCCTCTTGCGGCGTGGCGGCGGTGTGGCGGCGGCGTGGCGAGGGCCGATCATTGCCGCTTGCGGCTATATTTATTATTATTTTTCTTGTTCTTCTTCAGCGCTTTGAACTCTAATTTGACCCCCTGAACATGCTCAAAAACTCACCAAACTTTACCCAAAATTCAAAATCGGCGAAAAATTTTGTTTTTTCTGGGCCATTTTTTTTTTCGTTAAAAAATGGCGCGACAGCGCCACCGACAAAAGTCAAAATACATTGCGCCTATGGGAGACGCCCCGAGGTCAACTTTGTCGTAGAGCTACGAAATTCGGAACACGCATTCCTCTCGTGAGGACAAAAAACAAATATTATTGTGGCCATGCCCCCAGAATTACCATCTTCCTTTGAAAATGAAAACACGCTGTGTTAGCCATTTTGTTCACGTCAAACTTTGACGAACTCCTCCTAGGGCGTTTTGCCCACCGACTTCAAAATCGGCGGACGTCCTCTGGACAAGTGGGGCATCTAAAGTTATCCAATTTTTTGAGATACCTTTTACGGTCTGTGTGCGGCGCAGCCGCAAATTTGGACAACTTATTTTGGGATATTGCAGATCTAAAAATTGTTCCCATTTGATCAAAACAAGTCCGATTAGGACCAAATTTGAATCAGTTGTTCAACTTTCTAGTTTGGACCAGTTTATGATGACAAAATTGAAATGGGCGCGATAGCGCCCCCTACAGAGTGACCTTTAAATTAACATTGAAGGTCAAAAATTAGTTTTACCAAAATTTTCTAAACTTTACCCAAAATTCTATTTTGGCGTCGCGATCAAAAAAGCCAATCTGACAAATGCCTTAATTTTTACGGCGTAGTCGTAGCGATGACATAAACCTCCCATGTTATCCCTATGGGAAAACCGCTAAATCTCTCGAATATCCACTTTTTTATGTTTTACACTTTAACGAAGTCCTCCTAGTGCGTTTTGCCCACCGACCTCAAAATCGGTGTACGTCCTCTAGACAAGTGGGGCATCTAAAGTTATTCAAATTTTAAGGATAGCTTTTACGGTCTCTGTGCGACGGAGCCGCAAACGTTTCCCAGAATTCTGACTATTTGGCCTACAGAGTGGCCTATAAACAATAGAGTTTTTCCAAATGACATGATATTTTGAACAAAATTCTAATTTGCCATCCTGATCATAAAAGTATGAGAGCCAAAGTCATATTTTGTACGGCGTAACCGTAGCGATGACAGAAACATCCCATGTTATCCTTATGGGAAAATCATAGAATTGCTCAAATCACCACATTTTTACGCTTCACACTTTAACGAACTCCTCCTAGGGCGATTGTCCGATCAAGTTCATATTTGGAGAATATCATCTACACAAGCGGGGCATCAAAACCTATCCATATTTTGATTCTAAGTGCTACGGTCTCTGTGTGGCGGACCCGCAAATATATGTCAGAAATGGGAAAACAGCGAAATCTCTGAAATGTTCACATTTACGCTTCACACTTTAACAAACTCCTCCGTGGGCAATAGCTCGATCAAGCTTTACTTTGGGAAAAATCATCTACACAAGCGCGGCATCAAAAGTTTTCCATATTTTTATTCCAAGTGCTACGGTCTCTGTGCGGCGGCGCAGCAAATTTGACTGACACTTGTGTTGATTTGCACTGGATTGGCCATGTCAATTGTGTCGCCGTCTGTCAAGTTCTTTTTTTATTCAACACACAATAAGGGCGCCATCTTTATCAAGTCGAAAGCGCAGAGTCGGAAGGCCGGCGGCCCGCGAGGGCCGTTGGATGCCGCTTGCGGCTTTAATTAGGCCCGAGCCCCAGCAGGGCGGAGGGCCTATTGCTCCCGCAACGCTGCCGAAGGCAGCGTTGCAACTGTCTTACCAAACATGCGGGCGCAGCCCGCATGTTTGGTGCCCCATCGCCCCTGGCAAGTACAGTGAACTAGCCCATGCCGAAGGCATGGATCATGCATACTTACTCCTGCTATGACAGAAATAGTCAACAATTAGTGAATGGGCGTAGCCCATTCACTAATTGTTGACAACAGCAGCGCGAAGCGCTGCATTCCTTCAAAAACCCTCCTGGCATCGTCCCGTATGCGAGAATCCATGCCGAAGGCATGGGCCATGCTTGTATCTGCTCAAATCAATGGAAGTCTATGGGGAGTGGGCGGGGCATCCCGACGGAATAGGGAGTGACGAGCGCGTAAGCGCTCGTAATGATGATTCCACCCCATGGCGGCATCGGGAAGGCTTAGAGCTTTCAAACGATGTATAATTTGTTGTTATAGTGGAAACGGCTATATTGTTTTTGCTAAAAATATTATTATTTTTATTTTTCTTGTTCTTCTTCAGCGCTTTGATCTCTAATTTGACCCCCTGAACATGCTCAAAAACTCACCAAACTTTGCCCAAAATTCAGAATCGGCGAAAAATTTTATTTTTTCTGGGCCATTTTTTTTTTCGTCAAAAAATGGCGCGACAGCGCCACCGACAAAAGTCAAAATACATTGCGCCTATGGGAGACGCCCCGAGGTCAACTTTGGCGTAAAGCTACGAAATTCGGGACACGCATTCCTCTCGTGAGGACAAACAAAAAAAATCATTGTGGCCACGCCCCCAGACTTACCCTATGGCCGCCATCTTCCTTTGAAAATGAAAACAAGCTGAGTTAGCCATTTTGTTTACGTCAAACTTTGACGAACTCCTCCTAGGGTGTTTTGCCCACCGACTTCAAAATTGGCGGACGTCCTCTGGACAAGTGGGGAATCTAAAGTTATCCAATTTTTTGAGATACCTTTTACGGTCTGTGTGCGGCGCAGCCGCAAAGTTGGACAACTTATTTTGGAATATTGCAGATCTAAAAATTGCTCCCATTTGATCAAAACCAGTCCGATTAGGACCAAATTTTAATCAGTTGTTCAACTTTCTAGTTTGGACCAGTTCAGGCTGACAAAATTGAAATGGGCGCGATAGCGCCCCCTACAGAGTGACCTTTAAATTAACATTGAAGGTCAAAAATTAGTTTTACCAAAATGTTCTAAACTTTACCCAAAATTCTATTTTGGCGTCGCGATCAAAAAAGCCAATCAGACAAATGCCTTAATTTTTACGGCGTAGTCGTAGCGATGACAGAAACCTCCCATGTTATCCCTATGGGAAAACCACAAAATCTCTCAAATTACCACATTTTTATGTTTCACACTTTAACAAACTCCTCCTAGTGCGTTTTGCCCACCAACCTCAAAATCGGTGTACGTCCTCTAGACAAGTGGGGCATCTAAAGTTATCCAAATTTTAAGGATAGCTTTTACGGTCTCTGTGCGACGGAGCCGCAAACGTTTCCCAGAATTCTGACTATTTGGCCTTCAGAGTGGCCTATAAACAATAGAGTTTTTCCAAATGACATGATATTTTGCACAAAATTCTAATTTGCCATCCTGATCATAAAAATATGAGAGCCAAAGTCATATTTTGTACGGCGTAACCGTAGCGATGACAGAAACATCCCATGTTATCCTTATGGGAAAATTGTAGAATCGCTCAAATCACCACATTTTTACGCTTCACACTTTAACAAACTCCTCCTAGGGCGATTGTCCGATCAAGTTCATATTTGGAGAATATCATCTACACAAGCGGGGCATCAAAACTTATCCATATTTATATTCTAAGTGCTACCGTCTCTGTGTGGCGGACCCGCAAATATATGTCAGAAATGGGAAAACAGCGAAATCTCTAAAATGACCACATTTTTACGCTTCACACTTTAACGAACTCCTCCTAGGGCGATAGCTCGATCAAGTTCATATTTGGGGAAAATCATCTACACAAGCGGGGCATCAAAACTTATCCATATTTTGATTTTAAGTGCTACGGTCTCTGTGCCGTGGAGCTGCAAATATACTGTCACAAATGGGAAAAACGCTAAATCTATGAAATGTTCACATTTACGCTTCACACTTTAACAAACTCCTCCGTGGGCAATAGCTCGATCAAGCTTTACTTTGGGAAATATCATCTACACAACCGCGGCATCAAAAGTTATCCATATTTTTATTCCAAGTGCTACGGTCTCTGTGCGGCGGCGCAGCAAATTTGACTGACACTTGTGTTGATTTGCACTGGATTGGCCATGTCCAATGTGTCGCCATCTGTCAAGTTCTTTTTTAATTCAACACAATAAGGGCGCCATCTTTATCAAGTCGAAAGCGCAGAGTCGGAAGGCCGGCGGCCCGCGAGGGCCGTTGGATGCCGCTTGCGGCTTTAATTAGTGTTTGATTTTCCATACTTTTGACAACCCTCTGGTAGAATCCGTGACCAAAATGGCCTCCACCTGATGCTGGTGGGAGGTGCTAAACTTGGCACAGTGCAGCAGTAACTGGCACTGGCACGAGATTGGACCTTGTCCCTGTGTTTGTGTCTGATCACACTAATTGGCTTGACCTCGTTTTGGGGTGGAGTGCCTGGCTTAGCTTTAGCATGTGGTCACTGTGCTAAGTCACTCAGCATCACCTGTACTAGTGCTAAACTGTTAGCCTAGCGCCGGGCTAATGCTGGACATGTGGCCTGCAGATGGGTGTGCTGCACATAAGACCACCTGTTGGGAGCTTTGCTAACCTGACCTGGGCGGTGGCTAATGTCTGTGGGGTCAAAGTGCAGATGTCAAAGTGCAGTGGAACATACTCTCTGTGATTAAGAGGATACATGAAGCTTACACATAAAGCTGCCACGTTTTATTGGATTTGCCGTAGTCACAACTGCAATTATGAAAGTTACATATTTCCCTTTGCGAAAAACAAATCCTGTCTGTTGATGTCAGAGAGACTCAAGTCACTTTTAAAACGTTCTGTTCCTTTTCATGGACTGCGTAGTGTAGTATAATGTATCTATCCCATTATTATCTCTTTCTGCAGTAAATTATGCAATGTTTTCCAAAAAATGAAATAAAATGCTAACCCTGTTGTGAAATGCATGCGATCTTGTATTTGTTCAGGAGTTCATGTTTCAGTCCTTTCTTAACACTTCCTGACGTGTTCGTGACACAAATCCTCTGTCGCTAAAAGCATGTGGTTTGGAGCAGAGTTTGTGTTGAATGGAAATGGTCTATTTTATACTCTGACACGTCATATTGGGAAAAAAAGGAAATAATGAACACGTTCTGCAGCTGAAGCCCAGTCAATAACTATTAAAGTTCTGAAGTTGAAAAGTTGGATCATCAAACGTTTTGGCAGTGAAGCTTCTTTCATTTGAACTCTGCTGACTGTGATTGTTGGAGGAATGTGTAGTGAAACATAAGCCTGGTCCTTTAGTCACTGCTGACAGGATCAGCTGGCGTTTATTTCTAGAACATTTAGTTTTGTCTTATAGCTTGACTAGATTCTGAAACGTCATGACAATATAGTGCTTGTAACTTGTCAGAGGACGTTTGGTAACTGTCTGAGGAATGTCACCGGACCTGATCGTTCTGTCTTTCATCCGTCTGTTTTTGAGCCAGCTTTTTTAAGATTTACTTTGTGCATTTGATTCCCAGTGAATATTGGTAGGAAACCAATCTGTAGCTTTTCCTATGACTTTTTGGCGTCTCATTTACGTTGAACTTGAAAATAGGATCAGAGTTTTCATTTTCCCGCCCCACAGAGCCCGGCTGTGTGGCTTTTGTTTGCCCTCTGAATGGCAGACAGTGGGCTGAACACTCCTGACATAGAAACGATCAGTGTTGGCTCAGGTTTCTCACGTGCCGGTGCAGCTGTGTGCCATGAACTGCAGTGGTCATGGGAGAAAGTGAGAAGCCCGCTCTGACTGATCTGAAATAACAATTAGAGAGAAGCCGGTGCTGTTCCACCAAGAGGACTGTTGAGCTGGTAAATAATTAGACAGAAGTGAGTTTATATTTCTGCGACTCACTGAAACTTGCGGAGATTGGAAAATAGGTTTCTCTACATTGTAATTAACATTATTATTATGATTGTGGTAGGAAGTACAGTGTCAGAGTTGAATCATTGTAATAAGAAACATGCGAGTTAAATCAACATAACTTGTCTTGTTGTGGTATTGTTGAACATCTTCATCTTTGTACCACGTTGTTTTCCCAGTACCTGTTTCCAAAAGCACTTCCACTGGAGCAGATACGGTCCGAAAGTGTCTCCGCTGTCTTAAATGAACTGTACCGGTCACTTTAAGCCATCCAAAGTGGCCCCTGAGAAGCACTAGCTCCCAAAGAGCCCTGGCTCTCCTTGGCTCCCGGAGCGTGTTAGCTAAGAAGGAGCTAAGCACCACCACGAGAGGATTGGCAACCCGCAAATATAATCAGAATACTTTCCCACCAAACACTTCTTCTGACTTCTTCTTCTGATAAATGGTCATATTACCATGTTATACTGTATGTTGAGCGTAGGGCTGGGCTTATTCGGCTCAAGTAAGAACCGGCTGAAAAGGTCCAAGAAGTACTGGAACCGAAAACAAAGTTCTTTCTGGGCTTTAGATTTCCACTTCAATGAGTGAACACAACACAAACTCCAAACAGCGCAGACACCAGACTGTGGTACAACTGCTCTGCGCAAACAGTACGTTTAACTTTAACAAAGCGCTGTGTATCATCTCACCATGAACAGAAGAGCAAGAAACAACGGAAAATACAGTCTTCAGTGTCAAAAGCATGTTGTGCTTCATAATAAATCCACATCCAGTCACCGCCTGCAGTGTCCGTGTGAAGGTGAAGGAAACAAAAGTCAAACTTGACCGTGCCGTGGTGCACGTGAGCTGTGAGTCTCAGTGGTTTTGAGTTACAACTGGACAAATGTCATACAATCATCTTTTAAAACAACATTATAAAGAAATGCAGTAGAGAAGCTGGTACCGTAAAGCAGGTATCGTTAAAGTACTGGTATCAACAAATCAAACAGTACTCAGCCCTAGTTGTGACCATGTGCTTAGCAAAACAAAGCTAGCTCACATTAGTATCAGCTGTTTCCTGTTTATCGATGCCCAGCACTCGCATAAAGATCACGAATATTATATTTCCGGTGCAAAATTCATCTAATATTACTAAGACTGAGGATAAGCCAGACGTACTTCTCGAGCTATGGCCACGTCCAACACCGCCACAACTTCAAATTACTAAACGCCTTTTGCTTAGTTGCTGAGATCTGCCTTATGATTAAAAGTATAATTCAGGTTTTGGTGGGGTTACATCAATAGCTTTGCCTCTGCACCCAGAGCATGGAGACGCACTCCGGGTCACTGTAGGGACTGTAGAGGCTGTAGGGACTGTAGAGGCTGTAGGGGCTGTAGGGACTGTAGAGGCTGTAGGGACTGTAGAGGCTGTAGGGACTGTAGAGGCTGTAGGGACTGTAAAGGCTGTAGGGACTGTAGAGGCTGTAGGGGCTGTAGAGGCTGTAGGGACTGTAGAGGCTGTAGAGGCTGTAGGGACTGTAGAGGCTGTAGGGACTGTAGGGGCTGTAGAGGCTGTAGAGGCTGTAGAGGCTGTAGAGGCTGTAGGGACTGTAGAGGCTGTAGGGACTGTAGGGGCTGTAGAGGCTGTAGAGGCTGTAGAGGCTGTAGAGGCTGTAGAGGCTGTAGGGGCTGTAGGGGCTGTAGAGGCTGTAGGGGCTGTAGAGGCTGTAGGGGCTGTAGGGGCTGTAGGGGCTGTAGAGGCTGTAGGGGCTGTAGGGGCTGTAGGGGCTGTAGGGGCTGTAGAGGCTGTAGGGACTGTAGAGGCTGTAGAGGCTGTAGGGACTGTAGGGGCTGTAGAGGCTGTAGGGACTGTAGGGGCTGTAGGGGCTGTAGGGGCTGTAGAGGGTGTAGAGGCTGTAGAGGCTGTAGAGGCTGTAGGGGCTGTAGGGGCTGTAGAGGCTGTAGGGGCTGTAGAGGCTGTAGGGGCTGTAGGGGCTGTAGGGGCTGTAGAGGCTGTAGGGGCTGTAGGGGCTGTAGGGGCTGTAGAGGCTGTAGGGACTGTAGAGGCTGTAGGGACTGTAGAGGGTGTAGAGGGTGTAGGGGCTGTAGAGGCTGTAGGGACTGTAGGGGCTGTAGAGGCTGTAGGGACTGTAGGGGCTGTAGGGGCTGTAGAGGCTGTAGGGGCTGTAGGGGCTGTAGAGGCTGTAGGGACTGTAGAGGCTGTAGGGACTGTAGAGGCTGTAGGGACTGTAGGGGCTGTAGGGACTGTAGGGACTGTAGAGGCTGTAGGGGCTGTAGAGGCTGTAGGGACTGTAGGGGCTGTAGGGACTGTAGAGGCTGTAGAGGCTGTAGGGGCTGTAGAGGCTGTAGGGGCTGTAGAGGCTGTAGGGACTGTAGAGGCTGTAGGGACTGTAGAGGCTGTAGAGGCTGTAGGGGCTGTAGGGACTGTAGGGACTGTAGAGGCTGTAGGGACTGTAGGGACTGTAGAGGCTGTAGGGACTGTAGAGGCTGTAGGGGCTGTAGAGGCTGTAGGGGCTGTAGAGGCTGTAGGGACTGTAGAGGCTGTAGGGACTGTAGAGGCTGTAGAGGCTGTAGGGACTGTAGGGGCTGTAGGGACTGTAGGGGCTGTAGAGGCTGTAGAGGCTGTAGGGGCTGTAGAGGCTGTAGGGACTGTAGAGGCTGTAGGGACTGTAGGGGCTGTAGAGGCTGTAGAGGCTGTAGGGACTGTAGGGGCTGTAGGGACTGTAGGGGCTGTAGGGGCTGTAGGGGCTGTAGGGGCTGTAGGGACTGTAGGGACTGTAGGGACTGTAGGGACTGTAGGGACTGTAGAGGCTGTAGGGGCTGTAGAGGCTGTAGGGACTGTAGGGGCTGTAGGGGCTGTAGGGACTGTAGGGGCTGTAGGGACTGTAGAGGCTGTAGGGACTGTAGGGGCTGTAGGGACTGTAGGGACTGTAGAGGCTGTAGGGACTGTAGAGGCTGTAGGGACTGTAGGGACTGTAGAGGCTGTAGGGGCTGTAGGGACTGTAGGGGCTGTAGGGACTGTAGGGGCTGTAGGGACTGTAGGGGCTGTAGGGACTGTAGGGACTGTAGAGGCTGTAGGGGCTGTAGGGACTGTAGAGGCTGTAGGGACTGTAGGGACTGTAGAGGCTGTAGGGACTGTAGAGGCTGTAGGGACTGTAGAGGCTGTAGAGGCTGTAGGGACTGTAGAGGCTGTAGGGACTGTAGAGGCTGTAGGGACTGTAGAGGCTGTAGGGACTGTAGGGACTGTAGAGGCTGTAGGGACTGTAGAGGCTGTAGGGACTGTAGAGGCTGTAGGGACTGTAGAGGCTGTAGGGACTGTAGAGGCTGTAGGGACTGTAGAGGCTGTAGGGACTGTAGAGGCTGTAGGGACTGTAGGGGCTGTAGGGACTGTAGGGGCTGTAGGGACTGTAGGGACTGTAGAGGCTGTAGGGGCTGTAGGGACTGTAGAGGCTGTAGGGACTGTAGAGGCTGTAGGGACTGTAGAGGCTGTAGGGACTGTAGGGGCTGTAGGGACTGTAGGGACTGTAGGGGCTGTAGGGACTGTAGAGGCTGTAGGGACTGTAGAGGCTGTAGGGACTGTAGGGACTGTAGAGGCTGTAGGGACTGTAGAGGCTGTAGGGACTGTAGGGACTGTAGAGGCTGTAGGGACTGTAGAGGCTGTAGGGACTGTAGAGGCTGTAGGGACTGTAGGGACTGTAGAGGCTGTAGGGACTGTAGGGACTGTAGAGGCTGTAGGGACTGTAGGGACTGTAGGGACTGTAGAGGCTGTAGGGACTGTAGAGGCTGTAGGGACTGTAGAGGCTGTAGGGACTGTAGAGGCTGTAGGGACTGTAGAGGCTGTAGGGACTGTAGGGACTGTAGAGGCTGTAGGGACTGTAGGGGCTGTACTGACATTCTCACAATTCTTTCACTCGCTCAAACTAGGGCTGCGATTCGATTTGAATAATTATATCTAGACTATTCAAATAATCATCATATTTTGATAATTATAATTGTTATGTGGACGATACAGACTCAAAACTTGAACATGCATAAACCAAAATACTTTTATAACAAAGACGGTGACATTATTAGAACCTCTTATTTCTGATTCATATCAATTATATACTTTATTCACACACATCTATAAACCTTCTTTCACAATATTTCTTTATTCTATTTCATCCTTTGACTACTCGACTACTAAAATAACTGTGTGCAGTAAGAATGACTCAACCAACCTTCCGGAAACTATTCCAAGCACAGGCTATTTTGAGTTTCTACTTCCTCCTCGTGGCTGCACAGACGGCTAATGCGTTTCAAATACAGACACAGTAAATGCTCGGTTCACATCAGGGCTTGTGTTTCAGTCGGGATGTAAAGACATGGATTAAGGTTTCTCTTTCCAGCCTCCAAATCTGTCACCACCCCATAAATCAGAGGCCGGCGCACACCTCCGCATTCAGCCGCACACAAAGAGCCACAAAGTAGACAGCTGCGCGCCCAAAAGACCTGCGCATTTATGCACTTTGTAAGCTGCTATTGTCCGGTGTCGTCCCGTCCCGGCCCCTCTGCACGAGCAGTTCAAACTTCAGGCCAAATTGTGGTTGACTTTCATCGGGAACTTGGCTTTGAAAGTACAACTTGCGTTACTCCAAATGTACTTTAGCGATTCAAAAGCTCAGTTTTGTTTCCCACGGTTCATGTTATGAAGCAGCTGGCGAAAGGTGGTCCATACAGTCAATGAGTCAATCTGGTGTTTGGTGTTTCCAGCACCTCTGTCCAATGCAGCTTTAGGCCTTAAACGGAGAATAGGCCACATCTACTACTATGGGTGAGCTCTGAGTGAGTGACAGGCAGTGGTAACCAATCAGTGGTACGCCTAATCCTTAAGTAAGAAAATATTTGCTATCCGTTTTCCCTTAGTACAGATACTGTTTATTGTGAGCATTAACTTTGGACTCCTAGAAAAAGCGAGTTAGGTCAATGTAAATGAGGTTTTATTGGAGAGAGGGTCCTGCTCCCTGAATGTGGTGTGGAAGCGGCCGACCTTCTTCAACCGCGCACGTCCTCCGTGATAAGCACTTGATCGTGTCTGAATGAATAGCTAATGTCTAATGAGGCAAATACATCAACTTATTCCTGGGTTTCAGTCAACTTATTAGTTGTCACCGCCACGTTGAAGACGTCACACACGCTGTGGCCTCTCGCTGTTAGTCATGAAAATCGAAGCATAAAACTGAAAAGTAAAAACGTTGATCGTTAAAGTTCTGAGCTTTGATCCTGATCTACAGCGGCGAGTCTCTGACACTTAAAAGAAAAACTTTTGTGGACATTTCCATCTGCTCGTCCTCGTCCCTCCGCACCGGACACGCCCTCAAAGCTTTCAAGAGTACAGACTTTGTGTCTGATCCTAAAATATAACACCCAAACAGATGGAAATGAGGCTCCTTTAAACTGTCTGCAAGTAGGCTAACGTTTATTAGCATAGCCGCGCAATAATTTGTACACTAGCATTAGCCAGCTGCTAACTGCCTTTACAAACTGCTCAGTCTGGGGGTGTTTCCTGACCACTGTTATACATTTAAGGACAAACGGGATCTTTGGGCACGTTACAAAAGAGAAAGAATCCTTTGTTTTGAGACTTTTGTTGGCAGGGCCCACAGGGAGCAAGCAGCTCTCGTCCTCAAGATGGCAGGAGTAACGAGTGTGTGATGTCACTGAACCCATGAATAGCACAAAAGCACCAGGTGGTCAGTAGGTGCTTTGCTGATGCCGCTCACATGGCTCATGGTGTGAATGATGACAGGTGCATGTGAGCAGGACCAACCCAAAAGTGAAGCAAACGAAGCTAAATTTGGCGCGCACAGGGCCCGCTCGGCTGTAACCTGTGTGAAAACACCCTTAAATAAGCGGGTTCTGTTTTTCACCTCACACATAAGACAGTATGATTAAGTACAGCACCTTTTATTAATTGTTCCAGTTCATTCACAGTTCAATAGAACCTGGAACCAATAGTTTCCATTTTGTAACCCCACTGGATATTTCACCACCTCAATATCTGTGCCACATTTTACATAACATATTATTATACAACTGCCACATACTGTACCTCAGCAATAAATTCAGCAGTTATGAAAGAAGCCGTAAACAAATGGTGTAACCATAGAGCTCATGTGTCAGGAGTGTCACAGCAACAGTATACAACAAAAAACCCACACGTGCCACCTTGTTAATAAATATAAATATATATTTTATATGTTTATCGGATATGAGTATATGTAAATAAAAGCATAAATAAATGTAATACACTTTTCTTTCCTCCCATTTTTCATGTGTGAAACTCTCAAAAGATATTGTCCATTGTTGTGCCATTTATCCACAACATCAGCCCATGTTGCAGCTTGATCATACACGGCCCATGTTGCAGCTTGATCATACACGGCCCATGTTGCAGCTTGATCATACACGGCCCATGTTGCAGCTTGATCATACACGGCCCATGTTGCAGCTTGATCATACACGGCCCATGTTGCAGCTTGATCATACACGGCCCATGTTGCAGCTTGATCATACACGGCCCATGTTGCAGCTTGATCATACACGGCCCATGTTGCAGCTTGATCATACACGGCCCATGTTGCAGCTTGACCATACACGGCCCATGTTGCAGCTTGATCATACACGGCCCATGTTGCAGCTTGACCATACACGGCCCATGTTGCAGCTTGACCATACACGGCCCATGTTGCAGCTTGACCATACACGGCCCATGTTGCAGCTTGATCATACACGGCCCATGTTGCAGCTTGACCATACACGGCCCATGTTGCAGCTTGACCATACACGGCCCATGTTGCAGCTTGACCATACACGGCCCATGTTGCAGCTTGATCATACACGGCCCATGTTGCAGCTTGACCATACACGGCCCATGTTGCAGCTTGACCATACACGGCCCATGTTGCAGCTTGATCATACACGGCCCATGTTGCAGCTTGACCATACACGGCCCATGTTGCAGCTTGATCATACACGGCCCATGTTGCAGCTTGACCATACACGGCCCATGTTGCAGAGAAGTTTTGTCGTTAACATATTGCTAACAACAACTAACATGCTAATTGCGTTCTTCCTGGCTCTCCTTGTATAAAGCACATTATAATTAGATGCAGACAGCACACAGCGGCCTCTTTGTGACCCTGAGAGCTGCTTTAACTTTTTTGATGCTAAGAAACAGTGAGAACTACATATACCATGATCCTTTGGTCCATTCCAGTGCAGAAAACATGAAGAAATAAGTGTTTTGTATTTCAATTCTTTGGATTATAACTAATGACTACAATTTTGTTTGCTTCTCCATAATATTGCAATAAGTAATGTAAGTATTGCACCATGAAATGCATATTGTGATAATATCGTGCTGTTGTTTAGTGTATTTATAGTTTGATGGCTAAAAATGTGCAGGGATAATACCTGGAGATGAATGAATTGTGAATTGATTCTGCGTTTTTACAAACATGCAATGCAGTGCTTGTTTTCAGTGCACTTTGGGTGAATAATATGGTCAAAGTGATGGTTTTGACACCTTTTGCTAATTCCACGCCTCTTTTTAGTCAACTAATCGATGCACGGAGCGTGTCTAGTCGACCAAGTTTAGTCAAGAAATCTGCATATTGTTGCATATCTTTTTGCGAGCATGCCAAGCCTTTGCGCTTACAATAAACATATTTCTAAATTCTTAACACTTTTCTGCTCCCAAAGCCATTTCAGTGAGCGTGTTTTCGAGTGGCCCTGCCGGCGTGTGGAGCCAGGTTATCGGAGCTGCTGTATTGACACAGGAGCGAGTGGGATTAGTGTTTGCTCTCACAGATAGGCCTGTTTTCCTAATGGCAGAGCACATTTACTTAGCAGTTGTCAAACACGTCCTGTAGAGCCGTGCAAATTGACTGGGGCCACTTGTCCCTCTGTCATCATCAAGTACAAAGCCAAGCGAAACGCCAACTCTGGTACACTCGCAGCCACCAGGGTCTACAAGAGTTCTGTAGTCTTTATGTACCGTGCAATGGCAAGTGGAAACCTGAAAAGTTCCACAATATTATCTTCAGCGTGCCTGGCTCGCTTTGGCTCCGTGGACACTTAGTTTAGGAGGAGCTGAGATGATTGGACCAGAGAGAACACAGACTCGGGTGATACCATGAGGGCAAAAGCAGAAAAGAATCATTTCTCACCAAACGCTGCCTTGGTCTTGTGATAAACCTCTGCATTTCCACTGATGCTAACGTTTACATCGAGCCCCCAAATGTGTGCATAATGAATCTAACATTATCCAAACTGAATGCATTATAAAGAGAGGTTAAAATGTGTTGCTGAGGTGCTGAGAAGTGAAATAAATGCAGAAAAAGCTGAAGATAAACCAGAATTACTTTCCCGCTGAGATTGGCCTCATGATTAAAAAGCATAACTCGCGTATGATTTGTGTTTGGGGGACATAGCAGACCTTTGCCTCTGGACCCAGAACCGGCCCCTGAGGATGGAAACAACGGCTGTCGTCAACTTAACTGAGCCGACGAGCTTCAAGGCCTCTGGATGTCCAAATGTCTAATGTGTGACTTTAGCCTCCCAGCGCTAACGTGCTTCAGATTCAATGTAATGTCTAATGTGTGTGAGCTGATTGTCTGGATTGAATTGATTTGCTTTCTGCGTCATAGTTTTGTAGTGGTTCTTCTTGTAGCTCTGTAGGGGTTCTTCTTGTAGCTCTGTAGTGGTTCTTCTTGTAGCTCTGTAGTGGTTCTTCTTGTAGCTCTGTAGTGGTTCTTCTTGTAGCTCTGTAGTGGTTCTTCTTGTAGCTCTGTAGTGGTTCTTCTTGTAGCTCTGTAGTGGTTCTTCTTGTAGCTCTGTAGTGGTTCTTCTTGTAGCTCTGTAGTGGTTCTTCTTGTAGCTCTGTAGGGGTTCTTCTTGTAGCTCTGTAGTGGTTCTTGTAGCTCTGTAGTGGTTCTTCTTGTAGCTCTGTAGTGGTTCTTCTTGTAGCTCTGTAGTGGTTCTTCTTGTAGCTCTGTAGTGGTTCTTCTTGTAGCTCTGTAGTGGTTCTTCTTGTAGCTCTGTAGTGGTTCTTCTTGTAGCTCTGTAGTGGTTCTTCTTGTAGCTCTGTAGTGGTTCTTCTTGTAGCTCTGTAGTGGTTATTCTTGTAGCTCTGTAGTGGTTATTCTTGTAGCTCTGTAGTGGTTATTCTTGTAGCTCTGTAGTGGTTATTCTTGTAGCTCTGTAGTGGTTATTCTTGTAGCTCTGTAGTGGTTCTTCTTGTAGCTCTGTAGTGGTTCTTCTTGTAGCTCTGTAGTGGTTCTTCTTGTAGCTCTGTAGGGGTTCTTCTTGTAACTCTGTAGTGGTTCTTCTTGTAGCTCTGTAGTGGTTCTTCTTGTAGCTCTGTAGGGGTTCTTGTAGCTCTGTAGGGGTTCTTGTAGCTCTGTAGTGGTTCTTCTTGTAGCTCTGTAGTGGTTCTTCCTGTAGCTCTGTAGTGGTTCTTCTTGTAGCTCTGTAGTGGTTCTTCTTGTAGCTCTGTAGTGGTTCTTCTAGCTCTGTAGTGGTTGTCTTGTAGCTCTGTAGTGGTTCTCTTGTAGCTCTGTAGTGGTTCTTCTTGTAGCTCTGTAGTGGTTCTTCTTGTAGCGGTTCTTCTTGTAGCTCTGTAGTGGTTCTTCTTAGCTCTGTAGTGGTTCTTCTTGTAGCTCTGTAGTGATTCTTCTTGTAGCTCTGTAGTGGTTCTTCTTGTAGCTCTGTAGGGGTTCTTCTTGTAGCTCTGTAGGGGTTCTTGTAGCTCTGTAGTGGTTCTTCTTGTAGCTCTGTAGTGGTTCTTTTTGTAGCTCTGTAGTGGTTCTTTTTGTAGCTCTGTAGTGGTTCTTCTTGTAGCTCTGTAGTGGTTCTTCTTGTAGCTCTGTAGTGGTTCTTCTTGTAGCTCTGTAGTGGTTCTTCTTGTTGCTCTGTAGGGATTCTTCTTGTAGCTCTGTAGGGGTTCTTCTTGTAGCTCTGTAGGGGTTCTTGTAGCTCTGTAGTGGTTGTCTTGTAGCTCTGTAGTGGTTCTTCTTGTAGCTCTGTAGTGGTTCTTCTTGTAGCTCTGTAGTGGTTCTTGTAGCTCTGTAGTGGTTCTTCTTGTAGCTCTGTAGTGGTTCTTCTTGTAGCTCTGTAGTGGTTCTTCTTGTAGCTCTGTAGTGGTTCTTCTTGTAGCTCTGTAGTGGTTCTTCTTGTAGCTCTGTAGTGGTTCTTGTAGCGGTTCTTCTTGTAGCTCTGTAGTGGTTCTTCTTGTAGCTCTGTAGTGGTTCTTCTTGTAGCTCTGTAGTGGTTCTTCTTGTAGCTCTGTAGTGGTTCTTCTTGTAGCTCTGTAGGGGTTCTTCTTGTAGCTCTGTAGTGGTTGTCTTGTAGCTCTGTAGTGGTTCTTCTTGTAGCTCTGTAGTGGTTCTTCTTGTAGCTCTGTAGTGGTTCTTCTTGTAGCTCTGTAGTGGTTCTTCTTGTAGCTCTTTAGTGGTTCTTCTTGTAGTGGTTCTTCTTGTAGCTCTGTAGTGGTTATTCTTGTAGCTCTGTAGTGGTTATTCTTGTAGCTCTGTAGTGGTTCTTCTTGTAGCTCTGTAGTGGTTCTTCTTGTAGCTCTGTAGTGGTTCTTCTTGTAGCTCTGTAGTGGTTCTTCTAGCTCTGTAGTGGTTGTCTTGTAGCTCTGTAGCGGTTCTTCTTGTAGCTCTGTAGCGGTTCTTCTTGTAGCTCTGTAGCGGTTCTTCTTGTAGCTCTGTAGCGGTTCTTCTTGTAGCTCTGTTGTGGTTCTTCTTGTAGCTCTGTAGGGGTTCTTCTTGTAGCTCTGTAGGGGTTCTTCTTGTAGCTCTGTAGTGGTTCTTCTTGTAGCTCTGTAGTGGTTCTTCTTGTAGCTCTGTAGTGGTTCTTCTTGTAGCTCTGTAGTGGTTGTCTTGTAGCTCTGTAGTGGTTGTCTTGTAGCTCTGTAGTGGTTCTTCTTGTAGCTCTGTAGTGGTTCTTCTTGTAGCTCTGTAGTGGTTCTTCTTGTAGCTCTAGTGGTTCTTCTTGTAGCTCTGTAGTGGTTCTTTTTGTAGCTCTGTAGTGGTTCTTCTTGTAGCTCTGTAGGGGTTCTTCTTTAAGCTCTGTAGTGGTTCTTCTTGTAGCTCTGTAGTGGTTCTTCTTGTAGCTCTGTAGTGGTTCTTCTTGTAGCTCTGTAGTGGTTCTTCTTGTAGCTCTGTAGTGGTTCTCTTGTAGCTCTGTAGCGGTTCTTCTTGTAGCTCTGTAGTGGTTCTTCTTGTAGCTCTGTAGTGGTTCTTCTTGTAGCTCTGTAGTGGTTCTTCTTGTAGCTCTGTAGGGGTTCTTCTTGTAGCTCTGTAGTGGTTCTTCTTGTAGCTCTGTAGGGGTTCTTGTAGCTCTGTAGGGGTTCTTCTTGTAGCTCTGTAGTGGTTCTTCTTGTAGCTCTGTAGGGGTTCTTCTTGTAGCTCTGTAGTGGTTCTTCTTGTAGCTCTGTAGTGGTTCTTCTTGTAGCTCTGTAGTGGTTCTTCTTGTAGCTCTGTAGTGGTTCTTCTTGTAGCGGTTCTTCTTGTAGCTCTGTAGTGGTTCTTCTTGTAGCTCTGTAGTGGTTCTTCTTGTAGCTCTGTTGTGGTTCTTCTTGTAGCGGTTCTTCTTGTAGCTCTGTAGTGGTTCTTCTTGTAGCTCTGTAGTGGTTCTTCTTGTAGCGGTTCTTCTTGTAGCTCTGTAGTGGTTCTTCTTGTAGCTCTGTAGTGGTTCTTCTTGTAGCTCTGTAGTGGTTCTTCTTGTAGCTCTGTAGTGGTTCTTCTAGCTCTGTAGTGGTTGTCTTGTAGCTCTGTAGTGGTTCTTCTTGTAGCTCTGTAGTGGTTCTTCTTGTAGCTCTGTAGCGGTTCTCTTGTAGCTCTGTAGCGGTTCTTCTTGTAGCTCTGTAGCGGTTCTTCTTGTAGCTCTGTAGCGGTTCTTCTTGTAGCTCTGTAGTGGTTCTTCTTGTAGCTCTGTAGCGGTTCTTCTTGTAGCTCTGTAGTGGTTCTTCTTGTAGCTCTGTAGTGGTTCTTCTTGTAGCTCTGTAGTGGTTCTTCTTGTAGCTCTGTAGTGGTTCTTCTTGTAGCTCTGTAGTGGTTCTTCTTGTAGCTCTGTAGTGGTTCTTCTTGTAGCTCTGTAGGGGTTCTTCTTGTAGCTCTGTAGGGGTTCTTCTTGTAGCTCTGTAGTGGTTGTCTTGTAGCTCTGTAGTGGTTCTTCTTGTAGCTCTGTAGTGGTTCTTCTTGTAGCTCTGTAGTGGTTCTTCTTGTAGCTCTGTAGTGGTTGTCTTGTAGCTCTGTAGCGGTTCTTCTTGTAGCTCTGTAGCGGTTCTTCTTGTAGCTCTGTAGCGGTTCTTCTTGTAGCTCTGTAGCGGTTCTTCTTGTAGCTCTGTTGCGGTTCTTCTTGTAGCTCTGTAGTGGTTCTTCTTGTAGCTCTGTAGGGGTTCTTCTTGTAGCTCTGTAGGGGTTCTTCTTGTAGCTCTGTAGTGGTTCTTCTTGTAGCTCTGTAGTGGTTCTTCTTGTAGCTCTGTAGTGGTTCTTCCTGTAGCTCTGTAGTGGTTCTTCTTGTAGCTCTGTAGGGGTTCTTCTTGTAGCTCTGTAGTGGTTGTCTTGTAGCTCTGTAGTGGTTGTCTTGTAGCTCTGTAGTGGTTCTTCTTGTAGCTCTGTAGTGGTTCTTCTTGTAGCTCTGTAGTGGTTCTTCTTGTAGCTCTAGTGGTTCTTCTTGTAGCTCTGTAGTGGTTCTTTTTGTAGCTCTGTAGTGGTTCTTCTTGTAGCTCTGTAGGGGTTCTTCTTTAAGCTCTGTAGTGGTTCTTCTTGTAGCTCTGTAGTGGTTCTTCTTGTAGCTCTGTAGTGGTTCTTCTTGTAGCTCTGTAGTGGTTCTTCTTGTAGCTCTGTAGTGGTTCTCTTGTAGCTCTGTAGCGGTTCTTCTTGTAGCTCTGTAGTGGTTCTTCTTGTAGCTCTGTAGTGGTTCTTCTTGTAGCTCTGTAGTGGTTCTTCTTGTAGCTCTGTAGGGGTTCTTCTTGTAGCTCTGTAGTGGTTCTTCTTGTAGCTCTGTAGGGGTTCTTGTAGCTCTGTAGGGGTTCTTCTTGTAGCTCTGTAGTGGTTCTTCTTGTAGCTCTGTAGGGGTTCTTCTTGTAGCTCTGTAGTGGTTCTTCTTGTAGCTCTGTAGTGGTTCTTCTTGTAGCTCTGTAGTGGTTCTTCTTGTAGCTCTGTAGTGGTTCTTCTTGTAGCGGTTCTTCTTGTAGCTCTGTAGTGGTTCTTCTTGTAGCTCTGTAGTGGTTCTTCTTGTAGCTCTGTAGTGGTTCTTCTTGTAGCTCTGTAGTGGTTCTTCTTGTAGCTCTGTAGTGGTTCTTCTTGTAGCGGTTCTTCTTGTAGCTCTGTAGTGGTTCTTCTTGTAGCTCTGTAGTGGTTCTTCTTGTAGCTCTGTAGTGGTTCTTCTTGTAGCTCTGTAGTGGTTCTTCTAGCTCTGTAGTGGTTGTCTTGTAGCTCTGTAGTGGTTCTTCTTGTAGCTCTGTAGTGGTTCTTCTTGTAGCTCTGTAGCGGTTCTCTTGTAGCTCTGTAGCGGTTCTTCTTGTAGCTCTGTAGCGGTTCTTCTTGTAGCTCTGTAGCGGTTCTTCTTGTAGCTCTGTAGTGGTTCTTCTTGTAGCTCTGTAGCGGTTCTTCTTGTAGCTCTGTAGTGGTTCTTCTTGTAGCTCTGTAGTGGTTCTTCTTGTAGCTCTGTAGTGGTTCTTCTTGTAGCTCTGTAGTGGTTCTTCTTGTAGCTCTGTAGTGGTTCTTCTTGTAGCTCTGTAGGGGTTCTTTTTGTAGCTCTGTAGGGGTTCTTCTTGTAGCTCTGTAGTGGTTGTCTTGTAGCTCTGTAGTGGTTCTTCTTGTAGCTCTGTAGTGGTTCTTCTTGTAGCTCTGTAGTGGTTCTTCTTGTAGCTCTGTAGTGGTTGTCTTGTAGCTCTGTAGCGGTTCTTCTTGTAGCTCTGTAGCGGTTCTTCTTGTAGCTCTGTAGTGGTTGTCTTGTAGCTCTGTAGTGGTTGTCTTGTAGCTCTGTAGTGGTTCTTCTTGTAGCTCTGTAGTGGTTCTTCTTGTAGCTCTGTAGTGGTTCTTCTTGTAGCTCTAGTGGTTCTTCTTGTAGCTCTGTAGTGGTTCTTTTTGTAGCTCTGTAGTGGTTCTTCTTGTAGCTCTGTAGGGGTTCTTCTTTTAGCTCTGTAGTGGTTCTTCTTGTAGCTCTGTAGTGGTTCTTCTTGTAGCTCTGTAGTGGTTCTTCTTGTAGCTCTGTAGTGGTTCTCTTGTAGCTCTGTAGCGGTTCTTCTTGTAGCTCTGTAGCGGTTCTTCTTGTAGCTCTGTAGCGGTTCTTCTTGTAGCTCTGTAGCGGTTCTTCTTGTAGCTCTGTAGGGGTTCTTCTTGTAGCTCTGTAGTGGTTCTTCTTGTAGCTCTGTAGGGGTTCTTCTTGTAGCTCTGTAGTGGTTCTTCTTGTAGCTCTAGTGGTTCTTCTTGTAGCTCTGTAGTGGTTCTTCTTGTAGCTCTGTAGCGGTTCTTCTTGTAGCTCTGTAGCGGTTCTTCTTGTAGCTCTGTAGCGGTTCTTCTTGTAGCTCTGTAGCGGTTCTTCTTGTAGCTCTGTAGCGGTTCTTCTTGTAGCTCTGTAGCGGTTCTTCTTGTAGCTCTGTAGCGGTTCTTCTTGTAGCTCTGTAGCGGTTCTTCTTGTAGCTCTGTAATGGTTCTTCTTGTAGCTCTGTAGGGGTTCTTCTTGTAGCTCTGTAGTGGTTCTTCTTGTAGCTCTGTAGGGGTTCTTCTTGTAGCTCTGTAGTGGTTCTTCTTGTAGCTCTGTAGCGGTTCTTCTTGTAGCTCTGTAGCGGTTCTTCTTGTAGCTCTGTAGCGGTTCTTCTTGTAGCTCTGTAGCGGTTCTTCTTGTAGCTCTGTAGCGGTTCTTCTTGTAGCTCTGTAGGGGTTCTTCTTGTAGCTCTGTAGGGGTTCTTCTTGTAGCTCTGTAGCGGTTCTTCTTGTAGCTCTGTAGGGGTTCTTCTTGTAGCTCTGTAGTGGTTCTTCTTGTAGCTCTGTAGTGTGCACTTAATGTGTGATTGAGATTTTGATTTGACTCGCGTGGACAGTTGCAAGGTTGCGAGCTGTGATGTAATGTGTGGAGCTGATGTTATCCCACAGCACAGAGCTTTGAAGAGGAGCGGGGCCAGAGGCGGGGCCAGAGGCGGGGCCAGAGGCGGGGCCAGAGGCGGGGCCAGAGCTGTAGATTTACCATTTATCTGGACATTTATTGAAATGTCTTTTCAGGCCTGAAACTCTAATGCGTTATTTAGTTAGTTACTTCTTTTACAGTCTGATCATTGACAGTATCAGCAGCGTCAGTGCTAAAGAAAAGGGCTTTTGGAGCAGAGAGTTGGCAAAGAACTTGTTAGGCCCGAGCGCCACAAGCTGGCGAGAGGCCTATTAATCTCGTAAGGCCGTGCGAAGCACGGCTGCGAAAGTGCGCACGTAGTGCGCACAAAATCGAGCGCGAGGCGCTCGCCCACTTCCAAACACTCACTAACGCACTCCTTCACTCACGCACGCCCCGTGCATACTAATTAATACCGAAGCCCGTGCAAAAGTGCGCACTAAACGAGCACTTTACATATAAAGCACTCATTTGCCCTAAGTACCTCACGAATACGTTCCCCATCTCTTGCATGTTCCGTGCATATAAGCATGTAATGCAAAAATTGAACATTATTACTGTATAGAGGGCCAAAAACACAAAGTGGGCGGAGCCCACTCAAAATTATCGAAAGTACCCGTCAGTGACCAGGGACCCACACCATGAGGTAGGAAAGCGCGAGCGCTTTCCGAAAATGTATAGTTTATGATATTTGAAAAATGGGAAACATTGTTTTCGCATCGGAATATTATTCTTTCTTTCTTTCTTTCTTTCTTCTTCTCGGGACACGCCCCCTATTTTTCACCCAGTGAACATTGACGAAAAGTCACAAAAATTTGCACACCTCTAAAAATCGTGCCTCTCTACATTCTGGCTATTTCCCTTTTCTAAAATAAAAAAAATTGGCGCGTCAGCGCCCCCAAATGTACCAAAAATGCATTGAGAGATGGGAAATGACCCAAAAAAAATATGATCGTAGAATCATGAAATTTGGCGCAGAGGTAGATGGTGACAAGAGAAGTAAAAAATATTATTACGGCAACGCCGTCCGCCCAACCAAATGTCGGCCATATTGCTTCAAAAATGGCTAAACATGATTTTGGAGTTTTTCCAAACGTCGTACTTTTACGAACTCCTCCCAGGGCGTTGGCCCTAAAAAGCTGAAATTTGGTGAAAATGCTACTGAGGAGTGGGACATCAAAAGTTATCCAAATTACATTGATACCTCTCACGGTCTCTGTGCGACGAAGCCGCAAACTGTAGCTAGAATTTCAGAAATCTCCCATATTTAAAATTTCTGCCGTTTGCGCAGATAAAGTCCGAATTGCGTCAAATTAGAATCAGTTGTTAAACTCTTTGCCCTAAACCCACTTGAAGTGAAATAAATTCATTTGGCGCCACAGCGCCCCCTACAGATTTTATATGGAGGTTAAATGTTTAGTTTTGCGAAATTATATGAAATTTGACACACAACTCAATTTTAGCATCCCCATCAAAAAAGTCAATGAGAGCCATGTCATAATTGTTATGGCGTTGCCGTAACGATGACCGAAACCTTCCATGTTATTCCAATGGGGAAATCGCCAGAACATGTTTACACTTTATACTTTCACAAACTCCTCTTAGGGCGTTAGCCCTATTAACCTGAAATTTGGTGAGACTCATCTTCAGGATCAAAAGTGATCCACATTTTTATTCAAAGAGTCACTGTGTCTGTGCGGCAAAGCCGCACATTGTGCCAAGAATTCAAAATAAAATTGCTTTTTGATGGTAAAACAAAGGGGAGAAGATGTGACAGCGTCACAGATTCAGCAGTAGGCGCAATAAAAGGACAATTGGGGCGCGTTAGCTGTGACGTGCTGCTGCAGTCCATCTGCTTTTGTGTCACATATCTGTGTGTGTGTGTGTGTCTGTCTGTGTGTGTCTGTGTGTGTCTGTGTGTGTCTGTGTGTGTCTGTGTGCGTGTGTGTGTCTGTGCGTGTCTGTGCGCGTCTGTGCGCGTCTGTGCTCATCTGTGCGCGTCTGTGCGCGCCTGTGTGCGCGTGTGCAGGACACACCCAGGGGCCCCTGCACTGCTGTACGGTGCTGGCTCTGCTTCAGCCTGAGCTCATGCTGCTCTGGCTCTGTCTGCTGCACTCTGAGTGATCAATAGTGCCAGAGTACTGGCCACAGGACCGGCCTCTCACTTTGTACTGGTTTTAGAAAGCTGCTGCTGCAGATGTGTGGTGTCCTGAGGAGCCCTCTTGATGCTCTGTTGTCGTGGCTACAGTGAACAGTGAAATAAAGCTACAGTCGGTTGTTGTTCCCCAGAGAACAGGAGCTGTCTCTGCAGGCGTCTCATGTCACACTCTTCTGTGTCTCTGCCCAATCCCAACATCCAAATACGTTGTCATTTTTCCACATTTTCACATTTAAAACACTTCCTCCTGTTGAATCTGGCTGCTGGACTAATATGGTCTGGTTATGTTTGATGTCCCAGTCTGATACTGGTCAGTACTGGCCACTGATCTGGGTGAATAGATGAGGCCAAAGTGAACCGTGTCCTCCAAAAGTTCAGTATTGAACAGGCTCATTATTCATGAGACTAAACTGGCCCCAAACAGTGTTTGACTGCTGATGTTTCTAGTTGTCAATCACGTAATCACAATGACATTAAGCCATAAACCACCTTTTTGTAGATTTTGTCCTGGACTAAAAGTAAAACAAAATGTATGGCCATTATAAGTCCTCTTTGCCTTGTTTCTCCATCAGGCTGAAAGTTTGAGGAAATGAGCTGTTCTCACACTGGAGAAAGCGGCGCTCTTATGTAACCCTGGGTCAGGAGTTCAGCTGAGGGAAAGTCTCATTCACCCTCGTCACATGGCAGAGGGAGCTGCCATAATGCAGCAAATACTCTGAACAATATCCACTGCCCGCTTCAGTCCTGTTGGAGCAGAGCCCATTACGATTGGTTGGTTTGGGCTGCACAATACATCGCAAAAGCCTCAATGTCCCAGCAATCATCAACATCGCATGGTCTTGTCCTGCTCTGGTCCTTTCAAACCGCTCGATGCTCCGCTTGAGTAGAGCCGTGTTGCGAATCGCGGGAGAGTCGTGCGGCTCGGCTCGGATACAGTTACGCAGAGCTGGAATGCTGTTCGGCCCCTTTGTGCAGAAACAGGAGAGGCCCCGCAGAGGCCTTTGTAATCCTGTGATATCAGACGGATCGGACTTCATACCGTCAGGAGCAAGTCTCTCCTGGAAGTCAGTGCTGTTATTTCATCTTGTGGGACGTGTAAACACAGGCACGGAGGAAACGTGCTGCCACAGAACGACCTGCTTTTATTGTCTCCTTAACGGCAGCGCTACTATTCTACAACATCAAGATATTCATTTGTATCTCTTGTGTGCACTGTCCTGACCAGTTTGAGTTACGCACAGACCTCAGCCGGACTGAGTTATCCCGTACATGACACAGCCCACCCTCCCGCTCCAAACACGTTCTCCCCTCAGCAGCAGACGCCAAGCAGAACCAGTGGAACCAAAACACAATAAAAAGGAGGCTGTAATGGGACATGCTGGACAGGAAGAGCCTGAGACGGAGCGCGCAGACGGAGGCCGCGCAGAAACGCTCCAAGAAACACAAACACCACTCGTAACGCAACTAATAACGTTACATCCATTTATAAAGCCATTTCTACAGGATTCATGGTTTACTCAAGGCACTTAACTCATATTTAATCTAACGAGGTGTCCTAATGAGGAGTTCAAGTTATTGAATTGTGAACTCATGTCAACTCATTGTGGGCACATTTTCATTTGAATAGATAATATCCTTGAAACGTTCTTACTCAGTTTCCAGTCAAAGTGTACATAATGGCTCATATTTGAAGAAAACCAAAACAATAAAAAAAAATGCTCGTTAAAGCTGTAACGAGCATTTAAACGAAAAATAAAGTTAAGGAATTTAAAAAGACAAACTTAAAAAGGTTAAATAAGTAAATGTATTAAATCGAGTGATACAAGTGAATCACCTCAAGCAGCCGATTTACAAATATTTGACTTCGAGTCACTCAAGACAAAAGCGACCAATCAGAGGCGTCTGTCTGCTGCTTCCTGTGCCATGATCTGTGGGTCAAACCAATCCCATTCTGCTTGGTCACGGCCTTTAGCGCTTTCTCTAATGCTGTTCCCTTAAAGCCACGATGTAAGTCGTCTTCTTAGATGGTTATCGCTGCAGAAGCTGATGAATACCATACTGTATGTTCCTTTATTGGCCCCGACAATTTCCGGCGCAGCATTTTCCTCTTCTGCGTTAGCTCCCTCTGCCCCGGGCTACTGCTGGGAAATGATTTCACCAAAAGTTTTCCGATTTGGTAGTTGGCCGAGGGTTTGTGGAGGCAGGAATGTGGCCGTCCTCTTCCCACATGCGAGGTTAGAATGTCCAGGAATCCCCAAGATCTGTGATTATTTTTCTATTACGGGCGCTTTCATCTCCATCCCTGTGACTAATGCGCTCTTCCTCCTCCGTAAAACTCACAAGGGCTTTTAGATTGAGCCAAATACCTTGTTCAGCCACTGCACAGATCAAAAGGACAACTATATTTTCTAATTATGTTTTTTATGTTTGGGCTCCATATTTCTCTTGTTTTTAATTTTGTTCGGATATTACTCTCATACGTTTGTCATATTTCCCAAACTTTGAAGACTCAAAGGAGCCACAGGGTGAAGATGAGTCCGATCCTTTATAATGCATCCGGTTATGATATTCTGCTATGCTATACATGCTAAATATACTTTTGAGCTTTTAACCACTACATGTTGTAACATTGTTCTCTCATAAAAGTTGTATTTAGTTTCATTCACACTTTGAGCCTCACAAAACAGCTCTGTGATGTCATAGGTGGAGCTCTGTGATGTCATAGGTGGAGCTCTGTGATGTCATAGGTGGAGCTCTGTGATGTCATAGGTGGAGCTCTGTGATGTCATAGGTGGAGCTCTGTGATGTCATAGGTGGAGCTCTGTGTGATGTCATAGGTGGAGCTCTGAGTGATGTCATAGGTGGAGCTCTGTGATGTCATAGGTGGAGCTCTGTGATGTCATAGGTGGAGCTCTGTGATGTCATAGGTGGAGCTCTGTGATGTCATAGGTGGAGCTCTGTGATGTCATAGGTGGAGCTCTGTGATGTCATAGGTGGAGCTCTGTGAGTGATGTCATAGGTGGAGCTCTGAGTGATGTCATAGGTGGAGCTCTGAGTGATGTCATAGGTGGAGCTCTGTGAGTGATGTCATAGGTGGAGCTCTGTGATGTCATAGGTGGAGCTCTGTGTGATGTCATAGGTGGAGCTCTGTGATGTCATAGGTGGAGCTCTGTGATGTCATAGGTGGAGCTCTGTGATGTCATAGGTGGAGCTCTGTGATGTCATAGGTGGAGCTCTGTGATGTCATAGGTGGAGCTCTGAGTGATGTCATAGGTGGAGCTCTGTGAGTGATGTCATAGGTGGAGCTCTGAGTGATGTCATAGGTGGAGCTCTGAGTGATGTCATAGGTGGAGCTCTGTGAGTGATGTCATAGGTGGAGCTCTGTGAGTGATGTCATAGGTGGAGCTCTGTGAGTGATGTCATAGGTGGAGCTCTGTGAGTGATGTCATAGGTGGAGCTCTGTGAGTGATGTCATAGGTGGAGCTCTGTGAGTGATGTCATAGGTGGAGCTCTGTGATGTCATAGGTGGAGCTGAGATCATCCGTGCAGTTTTTAACTTTCTGCCTCAAATGACGTTCATTACAACTGCCAGCTACATTAGCATGTCAGGGGCAAGCTAGGTTTGTTTATCTCCCCTTGGTAATTCCATCTGCTACCAGTAGATGGAGCTCTAACACAAATTCTGATGAGGGAACGCCTCACAGATATAAAGGAATGTATGTTTTCAGTATAATGGCCACAATAAAGGCTAATGACAATAGTCGCATTGTCTTGAATTTCAAAAAACGTGTCCAGAGTGATGACACAGACTTAATCAAATATGCAAATAATGGATAGTGTGACCTTTCAAATGTCTGAATTTCAAGTATCTCCTAAAAGTGAACAGACCAAAACATCAATATACTCGGGCTCAGTCCGGATGTGTCCAACACGCCTTGGAGGCTTCTTTCCTCATCTTTGACTCAGACGTGCTTCATCAGCATGAGAAGGACCGTCAATCCGGTCAGTCAAGTCTAGTTTGGAATGAGCAATGATGCTTCCTTCCTAGGAACCTTACAACATTTACAACATTTCAATGCCTTATGTGGCTCTTAAACAGTTTTATACTAAATGCTGCGTTTCTCTCAAAGGTTTTGGAGAAGGTGAAAGGAGGTTACAGCCTTATTCCAAAAATTATAATTTATATTTCAAAATTCTACAATTAACACCCTATAATGACGTTTGTGTTTGTTTGAATTATTTGCAAATGTATTAAAAATAAAAATAGGATGTACATTAGTACTCTCAGCCTTTGGCACTAATTGAATTCATTCCGGATTCACTGTAGATGGTGATTGACCTCGACCTGTTGAAACATTTGTTCTTTTGACCCGGTTTCCACCTGGAACATCTGTCTGAAGGACTGTACTGTAGAGTCTGGATAACTCAGCTCCTGCAGTATTAGGCTTTTGTCCACGCTGAAAATGAAAGAAGAAAGTGGCGTTATTGGTCATATCTGGCGCCGTACTTGAGCTAACCTTCTCAGACATCTTTGTACTGGAAACCGTGATGTCATGTTGCATTGTAAGCGCTGAGTCACAACTTACATTCACTGGCCACATGTTTTTCACACACTTTGGGGATCACACATGGACTGCACAAGCCCGTCTCTTCTCACTGGACCATCACATTTGGCTTTGAGCGTAAACCCATGGTGTTCTCCCAATGACAAAAGACCGTTGTGATGTCATCTGAGTAGGAACAGTCAGTACATGGGGCGGGGCATCACAGTTGAGTCGAGATGGGTCAATGATCGATTTGGATCTTTTAAATGCAGAGAGTCAGTAAAAGCATTTTGTGGTTTGGACTTCAGACTTTGGAGGAAGAAGTTTGATTGTTTTTTGTGTGTGATAATTTCAACAGTTAAAAGTCTTTATTTGTGTTCAGGAAATGACTTTTGAAAGATGAGATTTTATTTGTTTTAAGTAAGACCAAATCCAAAATAATATAAGAAAAAAATAATATATATATATATATATATATATAATTTAATTGTCACCAAATACTCTGGCAGTAACAGCATGTTTTGTGCAGGGTTCAGCACTTCAGGAACAGTGAGTTTTTTGTGTTAAATGCCACTGATTAAAAGCCCTGGATCTATTATCTATTCTATTAAAAATAAAATGTAATCAAATTGTGATCAATAAATATTGTCAAATCGTTTTAAAGCAGCCAGACTTACTCTACAAGACTAAAGGGAAACATCTGATTGGACTTGACTTTTCTCTTCTCTTGGTTGTGCTTGTGGTTTGTAAATCACATTCTGCCTGCCCAGAGTGCCGCATTCCCCCTGCCAGTACAGCACCGGTCTGAGCGCCGCATTCCCCCTGCCAGTACAGCACCGGTCTGAGCGCCGCATTCCCCCTGCCAGTACAGCACCGGTCTGAGCGTCGCATTCCCCCTGCCATTACAGCACCGGTCTGAGCGCCGCATTCCCCCTGCCAGTACAGCACCGGTCTGAGCGCCGCATTCCCCCTGCCAGTACAGCACCGGTCTGAGCGCCGCATTCCCCCTGCCATTACAGCACCGGTCTGAGCGCCGCATTCCCCCTGCCATTACAGCGCCGGTCTGAGCGCCGCATTCCCCCTGCCAGTACAGCACCGGTCTGAGCGCCGCATTCCCCCTGCCAGTACAGCACCGGTCTGAGCGCCGCATTCCCCCTGCCATTACAGCACCGGTCTGAGCGCCGCATTCCCCCTGCCATTACAGCGCCGGTCTGAGCGCCGCATTCCCCCTGCCAGTACAGCACCGGTCTGAGCGCCGCATTCCCCCTGCCAGTACAGCACCGGTCTGAGCGCCGCATTCCCCCTGCCAGTACAGCACCGGTCTGAGCGCCGCATTCCCCCTGCCATTACAGCACCGGTCTGACCACCGCTGGCTCATGAGGAGTGGGCCGTCCCGTCGGGAGGAGAGACGTTACACAGACTGCATCCAGCTGTGTGTCCAGTGTCGTCCGCCCGCTCGCTAACTGCTTATCCTGACCACAGAGCGCTCATGAGTGGTCCGAACATACAGCTCGAGTGACCGTCAGCGTGAGCAAACTGTCTGAGAAGGGCAGCTTTTTAATGAGAAACACTGGAAAATGATGGGATATACACAGGAAATTGTGGCCTTTTTATTTCTTTACAAAAATATGTTTCAATATTAATACTTTGAACATAAACGGTAAAGTCGGGCTGTGGTCGACCAAAGAAAATCTCGGCCGATTAAAGACATGTCGATCGATTAGTCGACTAAAAAGGGTGTGGCAAAAGTGTTCAGTATCTCTGAGTACAACTGCGCGCTGAGACCTGGAATGAGAGGCCAGCTTGAAACGCTGTAATCATGGATCCGTGTTTATCTGCGCGTGACTATCAGCAGGGAGGAAACTGCATGTGCGACCTGTTCAAAACGGAGGCGACGACAAATAAGTCACGTGACTGAAACTTCCAGATTGTGTTTGACTGGGTTTCTTCCTTCAGCCTTCACTTGTGCAGAACCTACAGCGTTCATTGACTTTTACTGTGCCCTTTCACCAGAGGATATGTATATATCAGAGGATATGATATAAGTCCTATTGAGCAGAACATCAGAGGAAAGTATGCCATATATCTAGTGACACTTTCCCAAATCGATTGGGAGTGGATCGCTCTGAAGAATGGTGCTCCCTTTGACTTCAGAGACGTTGACGACGGCAGACAAAGCTTTCTTTCTGGAGCCGGGACTGCGACTGTCACTTGACCTCCTTCCACAGGCCAGCGTGATAATCCAGATGTATCGCACTTGCAATTGATGACTCGTGTAGAGATATAACCTCTTTGTGGAGTCAATCAAGCGCTCCATTGTGAGCGGCGGTTTTGTCCCGAGGGCTGGACGAGACTGGACAACCCCGTCACACACAATGTCCTCATGTGATTAGGACTGACACTCTCCTGTTACTACTCCACAAAGGCATCGATAGAATTTAAACCCTTCTGTTAGAAATGTAAGCAGTTTTGTTCAACATTTACCACAGCGACTATAAATACTTTTGCCTAATGTGCTCTCAGTTTAATGTTTATTCTTCCAACTTTGTGTTGAAGTGGTGCTGGTCAGTGCGAGACTCCATCTGCTGAAGCTGGAAGCTGCTACAATGTGCACGGTTGAACTCTTCTCCACTGATCCATTAGTTGACGATCATTTAAATAATTGATTTGTTGCAATTAATCGATTCACTTGTTCCAGCCCTAGTTTGATGAATAATTCTAAGAGTAAAGTAAGCCAGCTCTGCTTGGCTCGTGTTCTCATTTAAACTGTGGCTTGTGATAAATCAAAAAAACATGCCGTGTCTCCTCCTCCTCTCTCTGCAGGGTAAACGTTAGACCTCTACAACCTGTTCACTTTGCATAGAATCAGTTTAGCAGTTAAGATCCTGTTTGCCAACTGTAAACTAGTTCTTAGTATTGAACAAAAGTAGATCATCATTTTAGATGAACTGCAATAGACTATAGACTTGTTCTAAAACGGCTTAGAAACAAAAATGGGTCCACTGACTCTTTATTGTCACATTTCCCTGTACGGAGCAGCAGATTGTCATTTACATGCTTTTATTTTTGAAAAGTGGCCTCGTGTGCTGTCTGGTGGTGGAGTGGTTAAGGCCAGGCTCCGTGTGCAGCCGGCCACAGCGTCAGCAGTTTGAATCTGACAGTTTGCTGCAGTGGCTTGAATGCACACGGAACTGTCCTGTCTAATAAAGCCTTTTGGCCCCAAATCAGAGTGATCATTTTCACATCACACGAGGTACAGATGTGGGCGGGGACGGGGATAGGGGGTCGATGAAAACAGGGGTTTTCGGAGCACTGGAGCCTCAGCTGTAGGACAATGCATCATTCACTCAATTGTGCAGGAATACATCACAATACAACGTTGAATAAATGAATGAGGAAACACTGTTGTAACAAGGTTCAAAGCTCATTCAAGAAGAACATGACATCAAACATTCCAAATCTATCTGCAAATCGTTCAGAAAAATGCTATTTAAATATTATTTCTGAAGTTGTTCTTGAAGTTAATCTTCTTGTACCAATTGTGCCAAGTTCAGACTAATCTAATGCACGAGCCATAAAACTCCGGCTGGCTGGACATTTCCGACATCCTGCTCTCTAACAGCACTCTGCAGACCGCTCCATGTGCTCAGCAGCCTGGCTCTGGACCAACCGGGCTTTAGGAAGTTCCTTTTGCCCCAGAACACTGAAAGACGACTGCTCGTCCCAGTCTGACCCGAGAACACGATCTGCTCCTTTGGGATCTGATCTGCATCCTCCTTCACTTTCTGAAGCGTTTCCCCTCGTGATGAAATGGCACAATCACGGCGTCTTCCTCTTGGTCTGACCTTGGCTGCTCTTGGCCTGGTCCAGACACCACAGTGGAACATGTTTTTTCCAGAACGTCTGCCCATTGGTGGATCAGTTCAGTGTAGTGAGTCATAAACCAAGGGCGAGCTCAGAGTCGGGATCTGCACTATTCCAGGAGCTGTATAAAGAGGGAAAATCTGGATCAGGAGAATGTGAAGTGAGAATCTGTGAATGCAACGGCCATTTGACTGTCCAGACTTCTGGTCATAGAATCAGGCACGCACTGTCACTGGCGCACTGTCCCTTTCGTGCTGTCACTGGGGCACTCACAGATGCGGGGCGGGCGGCGGGGCGACCGGCGGGGCGGGCGGCGGGGCGGGCGGCGTGGCGGGCGGGCTCCTGTATGTTTAGAGGGAGTTGATTTGAGTTTCTTAAAAGCCTCTGGTCACTCACACGTGGGGGGCTGCGCGGCTCGTTCTCAGTGAATGAGGGGCTTATGCTGTTCACTCTAAAGTTTTGTGTCAGATTCATGTCTGCACGGACTGCGCTTGGGTCTGGATCCGAAACAGTCCGCCTTTTAGTAACTTGGGGCCTAAAACTATTTACTGACCAAAAACGTAATATGATGTTCATTGACTTTAATTAATTAATTAATTAAATTATTTATTTATTAATTGTGATTGATTGCAAATAATTTATTTTATTTTATTTCTACCCTGATTTAATTGATTAGTTAGTATGTAATGAGTAATCAATATCAATTATTTAACCTTCTGCTTCTTAAAAGTTTATGCATTGTTTTTAAAAAAAACTATACATTGCAAATACAATATACACAGTATTGTGCCCTAAAGTGATATTGTTTCATATATAATTTATTGAACATGATTGATTGCTTGATGTAATAAATATTGTGACAGGCCTAGTCTTGTACCTCCACCACAGTCTTCTGCTTTTCCTTATCACAGTACAGAGCCCACAGAGGAACCAGGCCCTCTCCCCACCTGTTCTACCCTTAGGCCCACCTGTTCTACCCTTAGACCCACCTGTTCTACCCTTAGACCCACCTGTTCTACCCTTAGGCCCACCTGTTCTACCCTTAGACCCACCTGTTCTACCCTTAGGCCCACCTGTTCTACCCTTAGGCCCACCTGTTCTACCCTTAGGCCCACCTGTTCTACCCTTAGACCCACATGATGCACCCTTAGGCCCACTTGATGCACCCTTAGGCCCACATGATGCACCCTTAGGCCCACCTGATGTACCCTTAGGCCCACATGATGCACCCTTAGGCCCACCTGATGTACCCTTAGGCCCACATGATGCACCCTTAGGCCCACCTGATGTACCCTTAGGCCCACATGATGCACCCTTAGGCCCACCTGATGTACCCTTAGGCCCACATGATGCACCCTTAGGCCCACCTGATGTACCCTTAGGCCCACATGATGCACCCTGCCCATCGTCAGCACAATCCGCCTTTCACTGCTGATTGTGGCGTTGACACAAAGCGAGCTGTGTTTGAGTTTCAACACATTGTTGGCCTCATTCAGGCCTCAAGAAGAATAGTTTGAAGTTCACCTTGTCTGTTTGAATTAGATTGTTCTATTAAAGATGTTACGCTGAGCATTCAAAATGAGAACGTGGGCAGCAGACTCTGGTCCTCTGCGATTAGGCCTTCAGCGTGAAGCATTCTCTGGAGGAGAGGCCGTTTAGTTCTCCCAATATTCAGAACAATGCATTCTTCACCATTTGGACAGCTCAGTGCGTGGAGTGGAATCTTGGCATATGTTTCCAAAACACATCATGATCTAATGGACGATACCAATCATCTTTATTTTGGGCCGATACCTATGGCAACTTTAGACAGATTTGTTGTTCATACCACAATATCTGGCCTCTGCTTCTCCAGTGCAGACGGTCCAGATGTGCCGGAGCGCAGCGGGACGTTCCCCTCTCACAGGGGAAAGGGAACGGCCTGTTGCCTGATCCGTGCTCAGGGGGGTGGGGCTTAGCGAGGCGCGTCTCCACACCACAGATGTAACACAGGGACAGCTCCAAGTGATCGGGGCGAGCAGTTTGTTTACTTGTGGTGAAGCTGCAAATAGGACGTTCCCGTTCCACATTTTGATGTCAACATTTCAGATGGAATTTAACTTTATGGATGTGGAATTGGGTCGTATAAAGACTGGGACCACAAACTAAAAATACTCATGTGGAGTTATGTTCACTGGGGTGACATGAGCTTTGTGCCAGTTTTTATTCTATAATTATGTGACCATAATACTCAATAAGAAAGCTTCCTGGAGGTGATCAACAGCATGAGCACTGAACGCTGCGTCTCCCACGGCCAACCAGGAAGTAAATGTATACAACCAGGAAGTAAATGTATACAACCAGGAAGTAAATGTATACACCCAGGAAGTAAATGTATACAACCAGGAAGTAAATGTATACAACTCATCAAAAGTCAAACTAGGGAAAACTAGGTAAAGATTTTTAAGCAATACCTTAAATGTAATTATGTAGCTGTTTTATTGTGAAATATGTAGTCCATACACATAACTATAACCCTTTGAGACATTGTATTTTGACAGTTGGCAAACAAATCTTCCTTACAGAGACTCTTGCTCAATGTTTATGTGCTCTGGGCTCTTCAGAAACCCATTATGAAGTTCAACCTGCCATCTGAGGCTCAAGATGAATTGGCCAAAAAGCAACTTCCCCTTTAAGGGCGCCGTACAACACAAACAGAAAAGTGAAAACGTCTTAAAGCAGCCACTACATATGTCCGACCTCGCCACATGGAAGCCATTACTCACAGAGGAGCCTTTTCTCCCCATCAGGGCCGCCACTGGCCACAACTCCCCCAGACTCATTCTGGCAATTTGTCTGACTCCGATCCAACCCCAAAACGTGTTATTAATGTCCCTCTGCCTGAAAGCATGTGAGAGGAAAATGCCAGGGCCAGTATTACTCAACAGCAATAGATGAAAAGGAATATCCACACAGAAAAGTCACCCATGTTACATGTGATTTTAAATGTACAAATGCATCATGTTAAAGCTCTGGCTGCTTTCTGCAAAACCCTGTGTGTTTGAATACAAGTCGTTTTGTCTAATTAATAAATATAGATCTAAATATAACTATGTATATATTCAACACAATTCTTTCCAAACGTGAGATTTTTGTGCTCACATGTTCCCATTCTTCATCTGTTCTTGTAGAATTATTAAGGTCAGTAATGCATGGATATAGTTTTGAGATGATTGACCTGTAGATTTGAGTTCTGGAGAGAAAACATGATTTGATCTTAGTTAATTTGTTGTGACCTTTACCGTCATGCTTGGTTTTATATAGATGAGCCTAATGATGAGTGGTGTTGTGCCCTCTGTCTCAGCTTTCAGCTCCATCCATATTATGACGTCACATGAATGTCTGAGTCAAGCTGTCTACCTGAAACTTTCCCATGTCACTAACATAAGAGTTATTTGCACTGCGTCTTGGCTTACGCGTTCTTTCTCTTCTTTTTTTACAGGCATTTGGAAACGCAAAGACTGCCCACAATAACAACTCGAGTCGCTTCGGCAAGTTCATCCAAGTCAACTACCAAGAGAGTGGCACCGTGCGAGGGTGAGCGTGGAATAGAACATGTGTGTGTGTGTGTGTGTGTTGTTGCTGATGGTCCATGTTTGTGCTTGCAGGGCCTATGTGGAGAAATACCTCCTGGAGAAGTCCAGGCTGGTTTACCAGGAGCACAATGAACGGTGGGCATAACACAGAGGGCAACGATGGCACAGTTTGATGAATGAAACTAAACAGTAGATACATACTTGAGGTTTCTAGGACTAGATGAGGTAAAAGGGTCTCGATTGATGTCTGGGCAAGCTTTTAGACTCACGTGTGACCTTTGGCCCACATTTGACAGGTTTTAGTTTGTTAGATGGAAGTAACTGGCCCCATGTAGCCACACACCTCATTTCAATCCCGTCACTGAGTCGTTTGGACAACCCACAAATACATTTTTGATTGGCAGGCAAACATTTTCAGATCGTACGAGTTATTTATTCATCCATTCAATTGAACGTAGAGAAACCGCTGCACACTACAAAAGAAAACGTGGCCTCTGGCGTTCCATTGTACAAAATGCAAACACAAAAACATGAAGAAGCATGAAAGTTTTATGAATATCCAAGAATGCTAACAGCAGCTTACAGGCTAAAAGCTACCGTGATGCTAGCAGTGCTAGCTGTAATTTGACATCTACAGAACAAAGCTCGCTTTGTAATACCAGGTTCTAATTTATAAAACTGTACGTGAAACTCTGTCTGACTAAAAGAGTATGTGGAGATACAATTCAAACGTAGAAACATTTTCAGATTTATACAACCAGCAGCTCATTTCCTCCTCACTGATCCCGCCTCATGTCCCGCCTCCTCCATTTCACCATCTAAGGACATTGTAAAGTGACTTGAGATTGAATGAGATTTACCTAAACATGAGCTGATAATGAGCTGCTTTGATTGACACACGGTGACACAGACGGAAGAGCAGAGAGTTGCAGAGACACACGTCATCTTTAGTGAAACCTGTCATTCAACATAAACTGTAAAGTATTACACAAATGCCAAACACCAGGTGTGTGTGCGGGTGGGGGACACAGGCGCGAGGGACAGAGGACCCATCCTGCGTGTGCGTGAGCGGTGTGCGTGAGCGGTGTGCGTGAGCGGTGTGCGTGAGCGGTGTGCGTGAGCGGTGTGCGTGAGCGGTGTGCGTGAGCGGTGTGCGTGAGCGGTGTGCGTGTGCGGTGAGCGTGTGCGGTGAGCGTATGTGGGGGAGGAAGAGGGGACAGCTTCTTGTTCGTGCCTTTGGCAGCAGCGTTTTGATGGTTCGATTCTTGCTTTAGATAAACTTTGTCTTCTGCTAAAATAACACAAAATGATCCATCATTTTCAAAATGAAAAAACATTTAACTTGAGTTCAAAACATCCTCCTTATTCTCTTCACAAGTTGTGATTAAATGAGTAATAGTTCAAGGATCTGAATGCATTGTGCACTAGAGCAGGGGTCCCCAACCACCGGGCCGGGGGCCGGTACCGGTCAGCAACGCGTTTGCTACCGGGCCGCACAAAAACTATGGAAATAATCTCTCAGTGACACATCTTCTCCGACGTAACTTTGGCCTGTCACTCATGACACTAATGAGCTCGTCTGTGGATGTATCATGAAAAGCCTCAAAGGAAATTGCCAATGAAATCCATTAAATATAATGTAAGTATATTATATCTCTGCTCTTGTCCTGCGTGAGAACAACTGATACGTGCATCATACATGATACGTCATTGCGGATGCGTCGCTTTAAACGCGCTGCTCAAAAGTAGAACCACAAGCCGCAAAAATGAGTGAAAAACAAAAGTCTTTGGAGAGCGTTTTTGCAAAGGGGAAAAGGCCAAATGAGGAGCAGACGAGGAGCCAGCGGGGATTTTGGACACGTCTCCTGGGCCAGAATTCTGCAACTGCTGCGCGATCACCTGTTTTTACTTTTACAAGAGTTTGAGCGCTACTTCCGGTGCGCAAAAGATCCGCAAACTGCGTGTCAATGGATCCACGACCCAATAAACCGGGCGAATCGAGCAACAAGAGGATCAGCTGCTGGAGATTGAATGCAACAATACTCTGCACATTCTGGATGAAAATCAAGCCAGAAAACCCTGACATCGCCACAAGAGCACTAAAACCTTACTACCATTTCCAACATCCTCTGTGTGAAGCGGCTTTTCTGCAGTTACAGCAACAAGACAAAACTAGAAACACACTGCGGGGGCCATTGTCTCCCATCAGTCCTGAAACACACGCAGGGCGCCCACTGATTCAGCCTGTGGTGAGTTGTAATTTTTATGCACTTATTTATCTGATGAGCTTCAGTCAGAAGAACAGTGAGGACACGTTTAACTGTACGTTATGTTACTCCAATTCAGATCTTTTGGTATGGTACACTTAATAATGTACAAACACGTCTTTTGAGAACATTTCGCCTTCTGAGCTGAATCGAATGGGAGCCTAAGCCCCGCCCACTTCCGCGCAAATTAACCTGACTACGACATAAACTGGCACACCGGTCCGTGAAAATAAAACCTACATTATTCCGCTCCGTGGTGCAAAAAAGGTTGGGGGGCCCCTGCACTAGAGTCAAACTGGCTCCTCCTCCTGCCTCGTCTCTGAATACTCCGTACAGGACGACACAGCAGCACAATCCCACCTCAAGTCCACTTTTTATAAATCACAAACTTTGAAAATCATGTATGTTACTTTTGGACCCGAGGTCAACAACAGGGTCAACAAACTACACTAAGACTTAGCAGTGACTTGACTTGAATTAGTAGTTGTGCTTAAAATATACATAATTTGCCAGAAAAAACTAAATTATTAACACGCATTTTATTTTTCCAAAAAATACATCAAACCAAATGAGTCTAGAATTGACGCATTTATGAGTATGTGAAACTATAACATTAGTGTGGCGGTATTTATTATTAGTCAAAGATTGTGACGTGATGGATCATAGATTCTCTTCTATCGATGCTGTATGATTTGGTGTTTAACGTGAGTGTGTGTTTAACGTGAGTGTGTGTTTAACGTGGGTGTGTGTTTAACGTGAGTGTGTGTTTAACGTGAGTGTGTGTTTAACGTGGGTGTGTGTTTAACGTGGGTGTGTGTTTAACGTGGGTGTGTGTTTAACGTGGGTGTGTGTTTAACGTGAGTGTGTGTTTAACGTGAGTGTGTGTTTAACGTGAGTGTGTGTTTAACGTGAGTGTGTGTTTAACGTGGGTGTGTGTTTAACGTGGGTGTGTGTTTAACGTGGGTGTGTGTTTAACGTGAGTGTGTGTTTAACGTGAGTGTGTGTTTAACGTGAGTGTGTGTTTAACGTGAGTGTGTGTTTAACGTGGGTGTGTGTTTAACGTGAGTGTGTGTTTAACGTGAGTGTGTGTTTAACGTGAGTGTGTGTTTAACGTGAGTGTGTGTTTAACGTGGGTGTGTGTTTAACGTGGGTGTGTGTTTAACGTGGGTGTGTGTTTAACGTGAGTGTGTGTTTAACGTGAGTGTGTGTTTAACGTGAGTGTGTGTTTAACGTGAGTGTGTGTTTAACGTGAGTGTGTGTTTAACGTGAGTGTGTGTTTAACGTGAGTGTGTGTTTAACGTGAGTGTGTGTTTAACGTGAGTGTGTGTTTAACGTGAGTGTGTGTTTAACGTGAGTGTGTGTTTAACGTGAGTGTGTGTTTAACGTGAGTGTGTGTGGGGTGGACAGTCACATATGGCCGTGTAAGTGGCTCTGACACTAATATGCTCAGTGGACAGTGTGCGTGGGGAGGGGGTTGACCTCGCAGTGGGGGCCCTCAGTGGGCCCCGTTAGCCTCTTATTGAGACGGATTGCTGACTCCAGAGCCACAAAAATCCTGCGTGTGTGTTTATTCCATTGGGCCTTTGGTTACACAGCTGTTGCTCACATTTGACCCGCGTCAGTGCAGCCGTGTGTGGACAGGAAGCAGCCGTGTGTGGACAGGAAGCAGCCGTGTGTGGACAGGAAGCAGCCGTGTGTGGACAGGAAGCAGCCGTGTGTGGACAGGAAGCAGCCGTGTGTGGACAGGAAGCAGCCGTGTGTGGACAGGAAGCAGCCGTGTGTGGACAGGAAGCAGCCGTGTGTGGACAGGAAGCAGCCGTGTGTGGACAGGAAGCATTCACATCCAAACATATTCTGAGGCAGGAGGACATGACACCACGTGTGTTAGGCATGTTTTCATCAGTAACTGTCATTGTACATGCAATAGTACAAGATAGTGGCGATCAGGGCGTGGTTTGTCCTAAACAAAACTGTGTTTTGTTGAAAAGTGAGGCAGGAGCTGCAGGAAACGTAACAATATTAACCCGTAGTTAACTTAACTATAATTACTATCGATCAGTCAATTGGTCATTGGTTAGGTCAAATTACATTTTTTAAACACTTTTCATTGATAAAATGCAACACAAAGTGCTTTACAGTGCATTAGAAACAATCCCACATGCACACGCACACACATACACGCACACGCGCGCACCCACACATACACGCGCATACACACATACATGCGCGCACCCACACATACACGCGCATACACACATACATGCGCGCGCACACACATACACGCGCGCACACACATACACGCACACGCGCGCACCCACACATACACGCGCACCCACACATACACGCACACGCGCGCGCACACATACACGCACACGCGCGCGCACACACATACGCGCGCGCACACACATACACGCGCGCGCACACACATACACGCGCGCGCACACACATACACGCGCGCACACACACATACACGCACACACGCGCACACACATACACGCGCGCACACACATACACGCGCGCACACACATACACGCGCATACACACATACACACATACACGCGCGCACACACATACACGCGCGCACGCGCACACACGCATACACGCACACACACATACACGCGCGCACACACATACACGCGCATACACACATACACACGAGCACACACATACACGCGCATACACACATACACACGAGCACACACATACACGCGCATACACACATACACACGAGCACACACATACACGCGAGCACACACATACACGCGCGCACACACATACACGCGCATACACACATACACGCGCGCACACACATACACGCGCGCACACACATACACGCGCACACACGCACACACGCATACACGCACGCACACACATACACGCGAGCACACACATACACGCGAGCACACACATACACACGCGCGCACACACATACACACTTGCATACGCACACACATACACACTTGCATACGCACACACATACACACTTGCATACGCACACACATACACACTTGCATACGCACACACATATGCACACACACATACACACACACACTTACATATGCACACCCTCACCCTAAAATACATAAGGATGAGTACGGATGAATCTGTTGAGGAAACGCCTTCCGAGGAGCAGCCATTACATATCGTTTTAAGACCCGTCTATATCAACTCACAGTTCAGACGGATATAAATAACATCTCCATATGAACCCATTTACTTGAGTTTATTTTGTATTGTTTGTCTAAAAGTACATTGTTATTTTCATGTTGCAATTGGAGCGCCTTCAAGATTGAACAAGGACCAAATTTAGTTCAGAGTCGGAGCTAAAAAGCAAAAGATCTAAAAGAGTAAACAAAAGTGCACCATAGACAATACAATGACAGAGTAAAGAGTAAACACGGCTCTAACCCGGCCTAAACAAATGTAGTCGCTTTTACATGGACACAAAAATAGTTCTGTTCCATCAGCACAAAACCCAGAGACATGAAATCTCATGACAGTGTTGTCCAGGTCGGAGTTTTGTACCTCACATGAGCTCTGAGCTGGCTCACGACAGAACTGCCATTTCTCTCTCAGTATCTATAGTTTGGATATGTATTTACAGGTGATTGTGCTGTTTCCCCTGTAGGAACTACCATGTGTTTTACTACCTGCTGGCAGGAGCAAGTGAAGACGAGAGGACGGCCTTTCACCTC
>NW_027316167.1:40336833-40379333 GCF_026437365.1 Eucyclogobius newberryi
CCTCACAGCTCCTCACAGCTCCACACAGCTCCACACAGCTCCAGACAGCTCCAGACAGCTCCTCACAGCTCTTCACAGCTCCGCACAGCTCCTCGCAGCAGCTCCTCACAGCTCCGCACAGCTCCTCACAGCTCCGCACAGCTCCTCACGGCTCCACACAGCTCCTCACAGCAGCTCCACACAGCTCCGCACAGCTCCTCACAGCTCCACACAGCTCCTCACAGCTCCGCACAGCTCCTCACGGCTCCACACAGCTCCTCACAGCAGCTCCACACAGCTCCGCACAGCTCCTCACAGCTCCACACAGCTCCTCACAGCTCTTCACAGCTCCTCACAGCTCCACACAGCTCCTCACAGCAGCTCCACACAGCTCCGCACAGCTCCTCACAGCTCCACACAGCTCCTCACAGCTCCGCACAGCTCCTCACGGCTCCACACAGCTCCTCACAGCAGCTCCACACAGCTCCGCACAGCTCCTCACAGCTCCACACAGCTCCTCACAGCTCTTCACAGCTCCTCACAGCTCCACACAGCTCCTCACAGCAGCTCCACACAGCTCCGCACAGCTCCTCACAGCTCCACACAGCTCCTCACAGCTCCGCACAGCTCCTCACGGCTCCACACAGCTCCTCACGGCTCCACACAGCTCCTCACAGCTCCTCACAGCTCCTCACAGCTCCAGACAGCTCCTCACAGCTCCTCGCAGCTCCTCACAGCTCCACACAGCTCCACACAGCTCCGCACAGCTCCTCACAGCAGCTCCTCACAACTCCGCACAGCTCCGCACAGCTCCGCACAGCTCCGCACAGCTCCTCACAGCTCCTCACAGCTCCTCACAGCTCCACACAGCTCCTCACAGCTCCACACAGCTCCACACAGCTCCACACAGCTCCTCACCGCTCCTCACCGCTCCTCACCGCTCCTCACAGCTCCTCACCGCTCCTCACAGCTCCTCATGTTTGCACATCTCTTCCATGTTTGTGCTTCTTGGACGTGACATGTTCCGTCTCGGTCAAGTTTATTTCTGAATGATTTGTTTTCTGCTCCCGCCTGCTGAGCGATGCGGGTATGTCCAGTCATTTCCAGTCATATCCTCGGGCTGCTCGGGCTCTAAACAAGGGCTTGGGTTTCATTGTTGACTCTGCGTGGATACACTTCCTCTAATGAAGACACAAACTTCATATCCATGTACTCGGATTAGAATATGCAGCGAAAACAATCAGGTTTTCTGCACAGTTCCATAATCAAAGCTCAGAAAATAAACAGTTTCACTGAGACATCGACAATGAACTGCCCACAACCTGATTAAGTCAGCTCTTCCCTGGACCGTATGCGGTTTGAAATGACCACCAGGCAATCATTCAAATCAAGTATCAAAATTAATGAAGACTGTCATGGACTCTTCCAGGAGCCACTGGCACTGATGTAAATGGTCTATGCATTGTTTTTAATGAGGCCTCAAATTGAATAACATTTCCCATGAGTATTTAGAGTTAATATATATGTAATATCTCCTTATGAAAAGTGTCAAAGTGTTGTATTATTTATCTTCGAGCTCTATTTTCTAAAGTCTACTATTTAAAGGTGCTGTACTAGATTGTTACTCTTAGAAAACGTGATGAACAGAACGTTTGTATTTCCATGTGTTTCTCACCTGGTGCATTCTGGGCATTCCACCACGTTTAGAAGTGCTTTTCACAACTTTCTGAGCGAGCAATCGGTAAAGCTAACAGCTAGCATGATAACAGCGCACTGCCTGCTTCACAGAGAATAAAACGCTCTATATGAGATGCAGACAGTGCACAGCGGTTGCATTTTGACCATATGTGCTACTCACTTTATTACGTGGAAAAGTCTTGTACAGCCCCTTAATGAAAAACAAAGCTAAAATGTCCTTGTCAAACTGTTGTGACTCGCTACATTTCTGGGTCTGAAGTGGCCGTTAGCATGTATGCTAATGTTGATGCTAATCGCTACTTCAATAAACAAAACAAAAGCCAAATTTAGTTCTGAGGCTCTTCGGTCCCGTCGGTCACCAAAACGGCCTTTTGATAGTTCGTCATGTTTGAAGGCTAAGGCTAACGCTCCTATTGAAACTATATTAGCGCTACAAGGGTATTGTTTCTGTCTGGTTCACAAAATGCACTGCGTTCCTAACCCATGTGCATCTGAATCATGGGATCTGAATGAAAAACGTCGCTGTTATATAAGTAAGCTGACTGAGCATGCTGAGAACAGGCCTCGCTGTATGCTAGCAGCAGCAGCTAGCAGCAGCGTGGAGGCCAGTTTGTGGAAGTGTGAGTTTCATATTTGTGTTTCTGGAGCCCTGGTATGTGGTAATTATGGCCGACAGAAGGGAATGAGCCCATAAAGCTCCGAGCAGCTCCGGTTACAGAGGCTGGACTCCCTCTGCTGCATCAGAGCGTCGCGTCTGAGGCGCTGGAGCCCACTTATCCTGCCCAATCCTCTGCTCCTATATTGGTTTGTGTAACATTTATATTATACACAGCGTTACGCAAATCTGTCTCTAAAAGTACTGCACAAGACTCACTGGTCACTTCTAGGTCAAGCTTGTTATTACTGTGTGACCCGGAAAAGGGTTTTGACTAGAGCTGAGCTATTATTGAGATTCAGTCATGTCCAATTGTCAGTGATATTGTTTTTTTTTTATGGAGAGGTCAGGAAGAGCATGTGGTTTAGAGCAGAGGTCAAACTTTAGGAGATGTTTGCTTTTTTAAATCAATGAATTAATGCTTATTAAAATGATTGTTAAAAGTCTGAGTTTTTTTTTTACTTCCCAGTGCTAAATTGTTCCATCTTGTTTTGAGCTTTATGTTCCAAAATGTAATACAAAAATCGTTATTCAGCAATGAACTGAAATGTCCTACACAGAAGAATGATTTATTTTAAAAAGGAACATATTGAGGAAAGTTTTTTTTGAATCCGCTTTTAACCCGGTTACAGCAGTATCATCATTATCATTATTAGTTTACTCAAGAGTTTTATTATTGTCCTGTAACTGAGGCCCCAGTGCTCAGAAAAGTCCTGTTTTCACCTACTCTTTATCCCCGCCCACTTCCCTACACTAACTTAATATTCAAGATTAAAATGTTTACTCTAGGTCAAACAAGCAAGGTTTTGAGAATGTTTTGTAGAAAGCAATTTTTCTATTAAAAACTAAATAAAACTAAATAAAACATGCCTGTGCCGTGGGGCCCCACTGCTGCAGGACCTGCTCTTACAGACCCGCTCTCTGGAGTCTGCGAGCTAACTTTAGCATGAGATGCTAACTGTCTCGTAGGTTGCAGTCTGTCGCCGTCTTTTGACTGCATGTTAATCCTTTCATTGCCATTTTCTACTTCAACATCCCTGAGTTTTGTTTCTGTTTTTTTTTTTTGTATTTGCGGTGTTCAAAATATCAGCGTCCTCCTCCGTAGTACTCTCTGAACTGTCAGTGGGACATTTTTAACCATAAATCCGCTGCTTGTTGAAACGTCTTCAGTTCAAGTCCGTGTACCTGGTTCTATTACTAAGCCAATTTTGTAGTTTAGAATGAATAAAATATAGGATAATGAGTTACTGTATATGTTATAGTTTACTACTAAAAAGCAAAATGTCTCTTTCCTTTAAGCACCTTGTATTTAATGTTTCTAATGAAATGTAGACTGGGCCTGGGCCTGGCTCCTCTCTACTGCTCTGTAAACTAAAGGCTCTCATCTCTTAACACTCTTAACACGGGCTCTGAACAATGTGCTCACAATGATGAGCTTTCCAACCACTGATACTTCTGCACCTTTTGTGATATGTTCCAGGACTGCTTCACGGTGGAGGGCGAGGACCTGAAGCATGACTTTGAGCGTCTTCAGCTCGCCATGGAGATGGTGGGCTTCCTCCCCACCACACGCAAACAGTGAGTCGCACATTCTACCGTCTGTGGCCCCTGTGCGCTCTGTCTGTGGCCCCTACACGCTCTGTCTGTGGCCCTACACTGTCTGTGGCCCCTGTACGCTCTGTCTGTGGCCCCTGTGCGCTCTGTCTGTGGCCCCTGTGCGCTCTGTCTGTGGCCCCTGTGCGCTCTGTCTGTGGCCCCTGTGCGCTCTGTCTGTGGCCCCTGTGCGCTCTGTCTGTGGCCCCTACGCGCTCTGTCTGTGGCCCTACACTGTCTGTGGCCCCTGTGCGCTCTGTCTGTGGCCCCTGTGCGCTCTGTCTGTGGCCCCTGTACGCTCTGTCTGTGGCCCCTGTGCGCTCTGTCTGTGGCCCCTGTGCGCTCTGTCTGTGGCCCCTGTGCGCTCTGTCTGTGGCCCCTGTGCGCTCTGTCTGTGGCCCCTGTGCGCTCTGTCTGTGGCCCCTGTGCGCTCTGTCTGTGGCCCCTGTGCGCTCTGTCTGTGGCCCCTGTGCGCTCTGTCTGTGGCCCCTGTGCGCTCTGTCTGTGGCCCCTGTGCGCTCTGTCTGTGGCCCCTGTGCGCTCTGCCAAACCTAAATTATCTTGACTAAACTAGCTTTTATTTCCTGATTGATTGGGTTGATTTTTATTTCTGACATAAGTTATGATTTTCACCTTTTGTAATGCTACAAAAGGAACACAAGTTTGCCCTATTTACACCTTCAGTAAAGGGAAAACCAGAGCTACACAAACAATACACTTAAAAACACCACAAATAATTCTGATTTTTTCAAATAAGAAAAAACATTCTTTATAAATTGTGTAGTTTCTTCACACAGTGATTTAACTGAATTGGAAGAAATTATACACATTTAAAAACAAAATGTGATTGCAATATTCACAATAGGCAATAACTCATGAGGTTAGAGAAATGTATTTTTCAAAATGTTGTGGTCCATTTCTATTCCATCCCTGAATTGCCAAAATGTGTCTGATTATTACAACATGATGACAACAAAAAGTCAAAATTATGTCTTCATATGGCCCAGCTTTGGTCCAGTCCCACATTTGCTTTGGTCCAGTCCCACATTTGCTTTGGTCCAGTCCCACATTTGCTTTGGTCCAGTCCCACATTTGCTTTGGTCCAGTCCCACATTTGCTTTGGTCCAGTCCCACATTTGCTCTGTGTAGTTGCCGTTGTGTAGTTGACGTTGTCCGCTCTGACGTTGTGTAGGATTTTCTCGTTGCTATCGGCGATCCTCCATCTGGGAAACATCCGCTACAAGAGGAAAACGTACCGAGACGACTCGATCGACATCTGCAACCCCGAGGTGCTGCCCATCGTCTCCGAGCTGCTCGAGGTGCTGACTCCTCCCACATCTTGGCGTTTGTCGTGGTTTTTCATTACGTCGTGTTGTATCACGTCGCCTGCGTAAAACCAAGAACCTAACGTTTCCCCCTTAAATGAGCTCATTTAGTTTCCTCCCCCGAATGTATATTTTAAAACCTAGATTTTGACAAATATTAGGCCACTACACACTTTTTACTAATTATAAAACATGATCGCAGACTTGTAAGAAAGAGCCATGTGAGTCTGATCTGATTGGCTGTGATTTTATGATCTTTTTCCTCCTTTCACAGCTTTAATATTTAGTTATATGTGAAAAACAACAACAGTCTAGACAGAAATATCAGGAACATGCAGCTCAATCTTTAGTTGACTATTATCATGATTATACACATTTATATAACATTTTAAAGTCTACCTTTTTATCATGATAAGTAATATTATTGTATATATCATGATACTGCCAATGTTGCTATGATATTTTGTGCAAAAGAACAAAGAGTACAAGAGAAAACGTATGACATAAACATGTTCCTAACTCTGGATGGATTTGTTTGTGCAGGTGAATAGTTTAACCCTGTTATATTTGTTTTGAGTGAAAGCGATGACGGGACCTGCCCTGGCTGAACGTACACATGACTGACCTCTGACCTCTGATCTCCCAGGTGAAGGAGGAGATGCTGTTTGAAGCCTTGACCACACGAAAGACCGTGACAGTCGGGGAGAAGCTGATCGTTCCGTACAAACTGGCTGAGGTAAGACGAGAAGGACACGTGTCCCACCTGCTGTGGACGGTTCATGTTCTGTTCAATCCACTTTTCATAAACCTGCCTGGTCAAGCCATCCCGTGGTCCAGGCGGTCCTCTCAGAACAGCAAACATGTCAGACGACATTCACACTAACACAAGATTACATGCTCTGTGCACTTATCGTCCCAAAGGTTATTTATGACACTTTAGTGAAAACAACACATACATTTCATAGATGCAAAAGGGTCAGAATTGGGTCAGAACATCTCCTTTAGTTGTAAACACTCCTGTAGTGAATGTTTCACTCTGGATTTGGATCATTTCAAGGCTTAAATTGACAGTATGTAATATTTTGGTGTCATGTTGCCATTTTATCAGTTGAAAATGCTCCACTCTCCTTTATCTGATCAAAAGGGACGAGTTCATTTGTAAAAAATAATGAAGTGGAAAAAGATTGTTGCAGACTTAAAAGTGACACTTTGTTTAGTGAAATAAACGTATTATTCCATCTGTCATCTATCCATCAACTATAATTGTATTACTTCTATACATAGAATACAATCAAAAGATTAAAAAAATACAACTTTGGGACAAACTTTCTAAACAGATCTTTACAAGTGTTCTCTGTGAAACAAGTTTACACGTTATAAAATAATAATGCAAATCTGCCCAACTACTGAGCAGAAGTGCAACAGAGAGTGACGCTGCAGCTCTTGAAGACGAACTCCAGCGGCCTGTGTGCAGCTGTGTGCAGCTGTGTGTAGCTGTGTGCAGCAGCTGGTGTGCAGCAGCTGGTGTGCAGCAGCTGGTGTGCAGCAGCTGTGTGCAGCTGTGTGCAGCTGTGGGCAGCAGCTGTGTGCAGCAGCTGTGTGCAGCAGCTGGTGTGCAGCAGCTGGTGTGCAGCAGCTGGTGTGCAGCAGCTGTGTGCAGCAGCTGTGTGCAGCTGTGGGCAGCAGCTGGTGTGCAGCAGCTGGTGTGCAGCAGCTGTGTGCAGCTGTGTGCAGCAGCTGTGTGTAGCTGTGGTGCAGCAGCTGGTGTGCAGCAGCTGGTGTGCAGCAGCTGGTGTGCAGCAGCTGTGTGCAGCTGTGTGCAGCTGTGGGCAGCAGCTGGTGTGCAGCAGCTGGTGTGCAGCAGCTGTGTGCAGCTGTGTGCAGCTGTGTGTAGCTGTGTGCAGCAGCTGGTGTGCAGCAGCTGGTGTGCAGCAGCTGTGTGCAGCTGTGTGCAGCTGTGGGCAGCAGCTGGTGTGCAGCAGCTGGTGTGCAGCAGCTGGTGTGCAGCAGCTGTGTGTAGCTGTGTGCAGCAGCTGGTGTGCAGCAGCTGGTGTGCAGCAGCTGGTGTGCAGCAGCTGTGTGCAGCTGTGTGCAGCTGTGGGCAGCAGCTGGTGTGCAGCAGCTGGTGTGCAGCAGCTGGTGTGCAGCAGCTGTGTGCAGCTGTGGGCAGCAGCTGGTGTGCAGCAGCTGGTGTGCAGCAGCTGTGTGCAGCTGTGTGCAGCTGTGGGCAGCAGCTGTGTGCAGCAGCTGTGTGCAGCAGCTGTGTGCAGCAGCTGGTGTGCAGCAGCTGGTGTGCAGCAGCTGTGTGCAGCAGCTGTGTGCAGCAGCTGTGTGTAGCTGTGTGCAGCAGCTGGTGTGCAGCAGCTGGTGTGCAGCAGCTGGTGTGCAGCAGCTGGTGTGCAGCAGCTGGTGTGCAGCAGCTGGTGTGCAGCAGCTGTGTGCAGCAGCTGTGTGCAGCAGCTGTGTGTAGCTGTGTGCAGCAGCTGGTGTGCAGCAGCTGGTGTGCAGCAGCTGGTGTGCAGCAGCTGGTGTGCAGCAGCTGTGTGCAGCAGCTGTGTGTAGCTGTGTGCAGCAGCTGGTGTGCAGCAGCTGGTGTGCAGCAGCTGGTGTGCAGCAGCTGGTGTGCAGCAGCTGTGTGCAGCAGCTGTGTGCAGCAGCTGGTGTGCAGCAGCTGGTGTGCAGCAGCTGTGTGCAGCAGCTGTGTGCAGCAGCTGTGTGCAGCAGCTGTGGGCAGCAGCTGGTGTGCAGCAGCTGTGTGCAGCTGTGTGCAGCTGTGGGCAGCAGCTGGTGTGCAGCAGCTGGTGTGCAGCAGCTGTGTGCAGCTGTGTGCAGCTGTGGGCAGCAGCTGTGGGCAGCAGCTGTGTGCAGCAGCTGTGGGCAGCAGCTGTGTGCAGCAGCTGTGTGCAGCAGCTGTGTGCAGCAGCTGGTGTGCAGCAGCTGGTGTGCAGCAGCTGGTGTGCAGCAGCTGGTGTGCAGCAGCTGGTGTGCAGCAGCTGGTGTGCAGCAGCTGTGTGCAGCAGCTGGTGTGCAGCAGCTGGTGTGCAGCAGCTGTGTGCAGCAGCTGTGTGCAGCAGCTGTGTGCAGCAGCTGGTGTGCAGCAGCTGGTGTGCAGCAGCTGGTGTGCAGTAGCTGGTGTGCAGCAGCTGTGTGCAGCAGCTGTGTGCAGCAGCTGTGTGCAGCAGCTGTGTGCAGCAGCTGGTGTGCAGCAGCTGGTGTGCAGCAGCTGGTGTGCAGCAGCTGGTGTGCAGCAGCTGGGTGCAGCAGCTGTGTGTAGCTGTGTGCAGCAGCTGGTGTGCAGCAGCTGGTGTGCAGCAGCTGGTGTGCAGCAGCTGGTGTGCAGCAGCTGGTGTGCAGCAGCTGGTGTGCAGCAGCTGTGTGCAGCAGCTGGTGTGCAGCAGCTGTGTGCAGCAGCTGGTGTGCAGCAGCTGGTGTGCAGCAGCTGTGTGCAGCAGCTGTGTGCAGCAGCTGGTGTGCAGCAGCTGGTGTGCAGCAGCTGTGTGCAGCAGCTGTGTGCAGCAGCTGGTGTGCAGCAGCTGGTGTGCAGCAGCTGTGTGCAGCAGCTGGTGTGCAGCAGCTGGTGTGCAGCAGCTGTGTGCAGTAGCTGTGTGCAGCAGCTGGTGTGCAGTAGCTGTGTGCAGTAGCTGTGTGTAGCGGCTCTGATACCTTCAACACAGATAAGAGCCTCCAGAGCCTTTCCTTCTGCCCGTAAGTTAGTAGCAGTGTTGTGTATGGAAAGTGGTGTGACTCGAGGCTCTGTGCCAACTCATCTGTGCCCGGGCCATATTTACAGGCCGCCATGGTTCAGCACCGGCTCCACACGGCTCCGTGCGCCCGGCGCGTGGCTCCGTACCCCCGGCGCGTGGCTCCGTGTGCCCGGCGCGTTGCTGCGTGGCTCCGTGTGCCCGGCGCGTGGCTCCGTGTGCCCGGCACGTGGCTCCGTGTGCCCGGTGCGTTGCTGCGTGGCTCCGTGCCCCCGGCGCGTGGCTCCGTGCGCCCGGCACGTGGCTCCGTGTGCCCGGCGCGTTGCTGCGTGGCTCCGTGTGCCCGGTGCGTTGCTGCGTGGCTCCGTGTGCCCGGCGCGTGGCTCCGTGTGCCCGGCACGTGGCTCCGTGTGCCCGGTGCGTTGCTGCGTGGCTCCGTGCCCCCGGCGCGTGGCTCCGTGTGCCCGGCGCGTGGCTCTGACAGGATGAAGCTGCAGCGCCTGCTTAATCACACTGGACACTGTTGGGAGTGGAATACATTATATTTGTCATGAATGAACTGCATTGTACAGGAGATGTCGCTCTTATATGTTGAAATATCTCGTATGGAAAGAATTGCACACAGAATGTTGTAATACTCTTGTTTTAGAACTGAATTGTGTCAGTGTTTCTCTGGGACTCTTGGCACATCACGCTTTACACCTTCAATTCTTACTCATGAGCTGTGGTAAAATGTCTAGAATCGTGAGCAGCCGCACATATAATGGTGCAGAATGTGGTTTTTAAAGGCAAATAGAATGCGTCCATCACACTCTGTAGGTCACACGTTCAGTGACTTTCATATGAACAAACCCTGACTGTGGGTGGTCTCTCAGTGTAAATATTGCTCCAGCTACGACAGCCGTGTTCACGCTTCACTTCAATCACACTTCTGTCTAATGAGTGCACTTACCAAAGACCCTTGTTTTTTTAGGTTTTACTGTCTCAAAGTAATGAAGGCTTACAGTCCGTTTGATTCAACTGTACAATGATGTGTGCGATGTCTGCTGGGATCAGCCACATTTGGTTTCTAAAAATAAGTAGCTTAATTATTTAGAAAACAAAGTGATGGGGAATGTTGAGGATGACGTGGACGATGTTCTGCTCTCAGGTCAGATTGTTCCAGCGGAAGCAGGATTCTGGAGCTTTTCTTTAATCATTCAGAAGCATATGTGCAAATAAACCAACCAGTGAAACATAATCCACACTTTTAAGGCTGTATTCCAACACAAACGTTCACTATCACAACAGCAACAGAACAGGGGGATAATTAGCTGTGTAATATATGTTTCTATGAAGAAGACAATTTACAATAAATAAACTCCAGCGATCGAGGAAAATAACATCTAAACATGTGCTTGGGCCTCACTGTGGATTCATTATAAGTGGAAATCAATTCTACTAGTGATTAATTTGACTGAGTTGCAGTGATTTCGAACCGTGATAAACTGTAAACAAAAGTGAAGTGGAGCATAATGTGATTTCACTGGAGAAACTGGAGTATCACAAACTACGAGGTACGAGATTTAAGACATTTACTATTGTATTTTACATGCTTTTATATTATTTATATCCCAGAGATTATGGGACTCTTTTATGAAGGCAAATATTCCTAGTTTTAGGGGTTCAGATCTGGAGCGTCTCTCCTTGAGGTCAATGATCTGACCCTTCTCATACACTCACATCTTCCATGACCACAGGATTTGTCTTTCCACCTGGTTGTTTCAGGAACGAGAGTTTAAATACTGACACATTGGTTTGGTTGGCATTAGATTAGCTCACGGAAGTCAGAATTCCAACATGGCGGCGATCAAGACCGGTCCTGCTGACCCAGCTCAGGCAATCATTGTCTCTCTTGGGTCCAAATCCGCTCTCTTGTCCCTGACCCTGACCCTAAACCTGACCCTGACCCAGTGTCTGAAGCGTATCGACGGCCTCCATGTAATTATTGTCTTTTTGGGCCGCCACGAGGGCCGCCATATTGGAGCCAATTTTGACTTCCGTGAGCCAGCAGGGGTCTGATCTAGTACTGACCCTGACAGATCCTCACCTGCTACAGTTCTCCAGCAGGAGGAGAGGAGTCGTTTGTCCAGTAGGAGGAGAGGAGCCGTTTGTCCAGTAGGAGGAGAGGAGCCGTTTGTCCAGCAGGAGGAGAGGAGTCGTTTGTCCAGTAGGAGGAGAGGAGCCGTTTGTCCAGTAGGAGGAGAGGAGCCGTTTGTCCAGTAGGAGGAGAGGAGCCGTTTGTCAAGCAGGAGGAGAGGAGCCGTTTGTCCAGTAGGAGGAGAGGAGCCGTTTGTCCAGCAGGAGGAGAGGAGCCGTTTGTCCAGTAGGAGGAGAGGAGCCGTTTGTCCAGTAGGAGGAGAGGAGCCGTTTGTCCAGCAGGAGGAGAGGAGCCGTTTGTCCAGTAGGAGGAGAGGAGCCGTTTGTCCAGTAGGAGGAGAGGAGCCGTTTGTCCAGTAAGAGGAGAGGAGCCGTTTGTCCAGTAGGAGGAGAGGAGCCGTTTGTCCAGTAGGAGGAGAGGAGCCGTTTGTCCAGTAGGAGGAGAGGAGCCGTTTGTCCAGCAGGAGGAGAGGAGCCGTTTGTCCAGTAGGAGGAGAGGAGCCGTTTGTCCAGTAGGAGGAGAGGAGCCGTTTGTCCAGTAGGAGGAGAGGAGCCGTTTGTCCAGTAGGAGGAGAGGAGCCGTTTGTCCAGCAGGAGGAGAGGAGCCGTTTGTCCAGTAGGAGGAGAGGAGCCGTTTGTCCAGTAGGAGGAGAGGAGCCGTTTGTCCAGTAGGAGGAGAGGAGCCGTTTGTCCAGCAGGAGGAGAGGAGCCGAGGAGTCGTTTGTCCAGTAAGAGGAGAGGAGCCGTTTGTCCAGTAAGAGGAGAGGAGCCGTTTGTCCAGTAGGAGGAGAGGAGTCGTTTGTCCAGTAGGAGGAGAGGAGTCGTCTGTCCAGTAGGAGGAGAGGAGCCGTCTGTCCAGTAGGAGAGGAGTCGTCTGTCCAGTAGGAGGAGAGGAGCCGAGGAGTCGTTTGTCCAGTAAGAGGAGAGGAGCCGTTTGTCCTGTAGGAGAAGAGGAGCCGTTTGTCCAGTAGGAGGAGAGGAGCCGTTTGTCCAGTAGGAGGAGAGGAGCCGTTTGTCCAGTAGGAGGAGCGGAGCCGTTTGTCCAGTAGGAGGAGCGGAGCCGTTTGTCCAGTAGGAGGAGATGAGCCGTTTGTCCAGTAGGAGGAGATGAGCCGTTTGTCCAGTAGGAGGAGAGGAGCCGTTTGTCCAGTAGGAGGAGATGAGCAGTTTGTCCAGTAGGAGGAGAGGAGCCGTTTGTCCAGTAGGAGGAGAGGAGTCGTTTGTCCAGTAGGAGGAGAGGAGCCGTTTGTCCAGTAGGAGGAGATGAGCAGTTTGTCCAGTAGGAGGAGAGGAGTCGTTTGTCCAGTAGGAGGAGAGGAGCCGTTTGTCCAGTAGGAGGAGAGGAGCCGTTTGTCCAGTAGGAGGAGAGGAGCCGTTTGTCCAGTAGGAGGAGAGGAGTCGTTTGTCCAGTAGGAGGAGAGGAGCCGTTTGTCCAGTAGGAGGAGAGGAGCCGTTTGCTTGGTTGAATCCAGTGGCTGGCGTAGGTCTGCTGTTTTGGACAGGCAGTGTATATTACGTGCTTAAATACGTTACATTCTCTCTCAAATACAATTTTGAGGTTGTATTTACACAAAAATAAAAACTTTTCTATCCTGGGAAATAGTTGCTTTTTTTTTGCAGTAAAGACGGTCACTCCTCCTGAGTGACCGTTACTCGTCCCGTGTGTTTGCCGTTGGGTTCTGTTCCTCCTGAGTGACCGTTACTCGTCCCGTGTGTTTGCCGTTGGGTTCTGTTCCTCCTGAGTGACCGTTACTCGTCCCGTGTGTTTGCCGTTGGGTTCTGTTCCTCCTGAGTGACCGTTACTCGTCCCGTGTGTTTGCCGTTGGGTTCTGTTCCTCCTGAGTGACCGTTACTCGTCCCGTGTGTTTGCCGTTGGGTTCTGTTCCTCCTGAGTGACCGTTACTCGTCCCGTGTGTTTGCCGTTGGGTTCTGTTCCTCCTGAGTGACCGTTACTCGTCCCGTGTGTTTGCCGTTGGGTTCTGTTCCTCCTGAGTGACCGTTACTCGTCCCGTGTGTTTGCCGTTGGGTTCTGTTCCTCCTGAGTGACCGTTACTCGTCCCGTGTGTTTGCCGTTGGGTTCTGTTCCTCCTGAGTGACCGTTACTCGTCCCGTGTGTTTGCCGTTGGGTTCTGTTCCTCCTGAGTGACCGTTACTCGTCCCGTGTGTTTGCCGTTGGGTTCTGTTCCTCCTGAGTGACCGTTACTCGTCCCGTGTGTTTGCCGTTGGGTTCTGTTCCTCCTGAGTGACCGTTACTCGTCCCGTGTGTTTGCCGTTGGGTTCTGTTCCTCCTGAGTGACCGTTACTCGTCCCGTGTGTTTGCCGTTGGGTTCTGTTCCTCCTGAGTGACCGTTACTCGTCCCGTGTGTTTGCCGTTGGGTTCTGTTCCTCCTGAGTGACCGTTACTCGTCCCGTGTGTTTGCCGTTGGGTTCTGTTCCTCCTGAGTGACCGTTACTCGTCCCGTGTGTTTGCCGTTGGGTTCTGTTCCTCCTGAGTGACCGTTACTCGTCCCGTGTGTTTGCCGTTGGGTTCTGTTCCTCCTGAGTGACCGTTACTCGTCCCGTGTGTTTGCCGTTGGGTTCTGTTCCTCCTGAGTGACCGTTACTCGTCCCGTGTGTTTGCCGTTGGGTTCTGTTCCTCCTGAGTGACCGTTACTCGTCCCGTGTGTTTGCCGTTGGGTTCTGTTCCTCCTGAGTGACCGTTACTCGTCCCGTGTGTTTGCCGTTGGGTTCTGTTCCTCCTGAGTGACCGTTACTCGTCCCGTGTGTTTGCCGTTGGGTTCTGTTCCCCCTGAGTGACCGTTACTCGTCCCGTGTGTTTGCCGTTGGGTTCTGTTCCTCCTGAGTGACCGTTACTCGTCCCGTGTGTTTGCAGGCTGGGACAGTGAGGGACTCCATGGCCAAGTCTCTGTACTCTGCTCTGTTCGACTGGATCGTCTTCAGGATCAACCACGCTCTGCTCAACATTAAGGACCTGGAGGAGACCACCATGGTGTGTTTATGTGCCCATAACACACACTCGATTAATGCTGCTTTATTAAACCTAGTATTTCAATAATTTTTTTACCTTTTAACGGTTGGTAAATAACTTCTCCAACAGCCTCTCACCAATCACAAGCTAAAGGTCAACATTAAAGCTGAAGTTAATCGATTAATGGAACTAATAGATTATTTAAATAAACACATTTTGTAATCAATAAATTATTCTGAACCAGCCACAGGCTTCAGAACATCAGAGGATTTATGGTTCTGAAAGAGAAGGAAACGCCCTAAAATGATTGATTTTTTTTTTTATTTCCAAAATGCTGGTTGCAGCTCTCCTGAATATTGAATTGACTGCACGTTCTTGTCTCGTCGGTCAGATCCTGTCCATTGGAGTGCTGGACATCTTTGGTTTTGAGGATTATGAGAACAACAGCTTTGAACAGTTCTGCATCAACTATGCCAACGAGCGCCTCCAGCACTACTTCAACCAGCACATCTTTAAACTGGAACAGGTACGGCTGCCCACACATTCCATCATCTAGACCATTTTCATGCCCTTCACATGTTTGCTCTTTCACTCTTTTGGCTTTGAGTTACATTATATAGAGCTCAGAATGTGTTCTAACTTTGCTGTGTTCATATTGTGGCTGTAAAGCTCTGCTCACTGAGTGGATCCACTGCACAGCGCTCTGCCCTCTCCTTAATTGTAATTTAAAATATCTTTAGCATATGTCTTGTACTATTACAATCAATTGTTTTATGTTGCACAGATGTGTTAAAATCTTCATATTCCACTGTAGGGAAGGGTCAAGTAATTTAAGTGATGTTGACGATGGACTTAAGCAAGTTACTTCAGTCCAGTTCTTTTGACAAAACTAAAAACATATTAATTCTTTAGTTCATATAAAGCGCAGGTCCGCAGTACGCGAGCGCAGGTCTGCAGTACAGGAGCGCAGGTCTGCAGTACAGGAGTACATAGTACCTGCTGTGTCCTCTGTTACAGTGAGTGGTCACATGCTCTCATGCAGACCCACTGCCCCGTATCACCGCTCTGCAGCGGCAGCTCATCTCTGTGCGTCCCGCTGCTCTCTGGGACAGGGGGGCCTCTCTGGGACAGGGGGGCGTCTCTGGGACAGAGGGGCTCTCACATTGGGCCTTGTAAATGCACCTGATCCTGCAGCATTTGACCTGTGGGGAATCCCGTCTGCCTCAGGTCTCTAGTCACATCTAAGACCGAGTCCGACGGGGGCCGAAGGCGCTGCTCGCCTCCTCTACAGCTCGGCCCACACCGGCCCATCTACCCATCAGCCCACACCGGCCCATCTACCCATCAGCCCACCGGGAGAATCCCCGTATGCCAGTGTGCACAGAGACCTTTAGAGCAGCTTTAGGGAACAGTGTAAGAATATATTCCAGATTTGCAAATGCTACTTATACCTTCTAATCTTGTTCTGACTTGCTCTAAGCCAACATGAATGCTCCTGTGACTCTATACGCTCACACATGATGTGTAACAATGACCCCAGAGGAGCAGTGGGTATTATATTTCACACTGACCTTTGGCAGAGCTGGGACTGATGCGGGCAAAGCTCCTTCAAACCCGTGTGCAGTCCACTCAGCATCCCTGCGTTTGACCCCCTCTTCCAAACCTAATGTCCTGGTGAAAAGCTCGTCCACGTGACTGAAGCGTGGTTAAGACCTCTGAGGTCCTGAAATCATTCAAAATGGTTTGCCAATAGTTCTGTGCCTTATGTTTCCACTGAAGCCGTCTCACTTCCTGCTCTAAAGTTACACATAATAGAATCAAACCTGTGAGTCATTCGACTTCTTCTGCTAAAAGAGGATTTAAGACCAACTCATGGGCTCTGAGCGTTCTCATTTATTTGATTAAAGGGAACATATGTGCTAAATCCACTTTAATGTGTTTGCTTCCTGCATGTTTGAGTTAATCCTGTTTTGTCCTGCATCTGGGGCCCCAGTGTTCACAAAAGTCCTGCTTTCACCTTAAACACACTTTGGGAAACATAGGAAAACTAAATTGAGTCTACTTTATTTGCCTTGTTTAGACCTTTATATATTTTTCCTAAGTTGTGTTGACGTTGCAAATGCTTTTGCACAGAGAGAACCCAGTTATTTAAATCACTTTATAGTAATACGTCGGTGTAATCCCTCATTGGTCCAGGCGTGTTCCATAGTAGAAAAAGCTTCAGTTGTTTCATCTGGACTCAGTTTGAAAAAATAGACGTTTCGACTCTCATCCAAGAGTCATTGTCAATAAAAGAATTTAGATCAAGAACTCCGATATTAATACTGTTCTGTGGTAAGACCCGCCCATTGGGAGGAGCCTTCCTGAAGTAGAAAGAGTTGTTTGTTTCAACAGAAACTCCCCCCTTGTATCTACCGAGCCTATTCAGAATCTTAATGGGCTATTAGAATCCTCTTTGTCTTTGTGAGACCCTGGCTCAACCACCCTGAGTACCTGATTAGCATCTGAATGTCCTTGTCCTGGTCCTCTACCTTTCCAGGGGTTCAGTAACCCATTATAAATAACAGGAAGATTAAACCTTAGCCCTCCATTCCTGTTTAAAGAAGGTCTTTCTTTTTTAACAAAAATAGCTTCCTTGACTCCTCTTTCAAACCATCTTTTCTCCTGCTTAAAACCTTCACCTCACCGTCTTCAAACGAGTGATTAGAGGCTTCAAGATGGAGATGCACGGCGCTCTGAGGTCCTGAACTTGTATTTCTTCTGTGCTGATAGTGAGTTTAGTCTCACCTATGTAACGTTCTTTACAGCTTTCTTCTCTGCATTGGATCGAATAAACTACATTGCTCTGTTTTTGAGTCGGCAACTTGTCCTTAGGGTGAACCAGTTTTTGTCTTAAAGTGTTTCCTGGTTTAAAATAAACAGGGACTTCGTGTTGTCTAAAAATTCTCTGCAGTTTTTCCGACAGGCCAGACACATAAGGGATAGAAACACCCTTCCTTCTCTGTTCAGTTTCCCTTTTGTCCTGCTTCTTGGTTCTCTTCACTCTGTTGAGAGCCCAAGCGGGGTAACCACAGGCTGAGAGGGCATTTCGGACATGTTTTTCCTCTTTCTTCTTGCCCTCTGAGCTGGTGGGCACACCTTGAGCTCTGTGTTGTAAGGTTCTGATCACACCCAGCTTGTGCTGTGCTTTTTATAGTAATACGTTATAAAGTGTTTCATTGACGGCGTTATAAGCTCTTTGCGCCGTCTATTAATACATTTAATTATACAATGTTTAGCTCTGTGTCCCAAGGAGAATTCTAGTTTCACATATTTAGTTAATTAAAAATGTCAATGTCTGTGTTTTCCATCTGGCACTTTCAGACAGTTTCTAAGTGCTACAAGGAGCTACTCTTTCCTAATTATTTATTGTCCCTTTTCAATGCACTTCCTATGGCTATTAAAGGTGTCATATGCGGCGCAGGCTCTTATTAATCCTCTCTGTATTTGGCATAGAACAAAGGGCTCGGTGCTGACGACACTCACAGCTGTTTTACTCTTTGATGGAGCTCAGAATCACAGAATAAGACTCGGGAGCGTGAGGGGCTCATGGGGTACACGGGTTTAGCCCTGTGAAGGTTTCACAGAAGAGGAGATAAAGGGGATAACGGGGTTCATGTCGTTAGCAGTGGTGGAGTCTACGTGATACGCACACGCCGTGTACCCACAGGACGTGCGGATGGGTTCTCACTGCACAAACTCACTGCAGTCACTTTTCAGAGCGCTCCTTCAGCTGTCACCCCTCCTTTAACTCTTTACTCCGAGTGCAGACACCATCTGGGTCAGGTTTAGGAGCAGGTTTAGGAGCAGGTTTAGGAGCAGACTAAAACAGATCAGCGTTTCAGGGGGAAAGTGACTGCACAGCCTTGTTCTGCTGGGAGACAATCGGCCGCATATTCACGGAGCAAGAGCCAAAAGAATGAGAGAAAGTGCAAGTCACTGTCAAACCAGACGACACACACACGGCGGCGCATCCTGCAAGTCAAACTCACTCTTACAAAAGTCAAACGTGATCAATGTAGGCAACTGTCCATTTTCATGCCCTCTTCAGGTCTGAGGAACAGAGTGTGAATGTCTATACTGTGAAATAACTAGCGTTTTACTTTCAGTGTAGTTAGTTCCTCTCTTCAGACATGTATAAGGCAGTGACTTACCACTTCATACAGAGGAATTAAAGAAGCAACTGCAGTTTGACTACAGTTATTTATTTTTTAGTAATAGAATAGAATCTCTGCAAGTGGCAAATGCTTAAGTACAGTTGAAAGGCACTGGAATAAATGGAAGTAGAACCCTGACACATCTGCCAAACTACAACCTGCCATTAGCTCACTGACAAACTGCTGCTTATTCTTCAGATCAATCTCACAGGTGTTGTAGTTTTATAGACGTTTGTAGTTTCCAGCCGCGTGTGTCCCAGAGTCATCAAAAGCCAGAGGAGGACGGCTTTATTGTGTGCTCATGTGGATGTTTTGAAAGAAGGAAAGTACAGACGTGTTCTGCAGCTCTAACTGTGTAATTACCCCTGAGGAGATCTGGACCACAGCCAGAGGTTAAGCATTTAAGTCACAGGTTCTGACACTAGAGATAAACCCATTGAAATGTGTTCATCGCGTCCTCAAACTCTGTTTATCAGGCTTTATTCATCATTTCATCAGTTTGATCAATGTATTATGCCTGGGTTTTAAGATAAGATATTCCTTTACTGTCCCACATGGGGGAATTTCATTGGTGCAACGCAGGTAGATACAGAGGTAGATACAGAAGAACAGATCACTTATAGGAAGTCTGAAAAACACTTTCAGTAGAATATCTCCTATAAATAAATAAAAACTCCCATAGACAAATAAATAAATAAATACATAAATACCATTGCATGTGATCACGACAGTAATTGCACATGAATATGTGTCACGACAGCACATAGATTACACATGAATTTCATAGTAATTGCACAGTAATTGCACATGAATTCCAACAGCAATTGCACATATGACAGAATTGCACATGGTTAGGTCAGTATTGCGAGTGTTCAGTACTAACAGTTTTTGTTATAAAGTCTGACAGCAGCAGAAGGAAAGACCTACGGAACCTTTCCTTCACACATCGAGGGTGGATCAGTCTCTCACTGAAGCTGCTCTCCAGAGCGGAGAGAGTGTCCTGCAGGGGGCGACACTCATGGTCCAGCATAGATGTGAATCTAGCCAGGACCCTCCTGTCCCCCACCTCCTGCACCGAGTCCAGAGCACAGCCCAGGACAGAGCTGGACTTCTTGATGACTCATGTTCAGCTTCCTCCTCTCCCTCTCTGTGATGCTGCTGCTCCAGCAGACCACACCTACAGGAGGGCTGATGCCACCACAGAGTCGTAGAAGGTCTTCAGGAGTGGCCCTGTCACTCCAAAAGACCTGAGTCTCCTCAGGAGGTAGAGCCGACTCTGGCTCTTCCTGTACAGTGCGTCTGTGTTATGAGTCCAGTCCAGTTTGTGGTTCAGATGAACACCCAGGTACTTGTATGAGTCACTCTCTCAATGTCCCGTCCCTGGATGTTCACTGGTGAGGGGGCAGTGGGGTGGCGTCTGCGGAAATCCACCACCATCTCCTTGGTCTTCCCCGCGTTGATGAGGAGGTGGTTCCGCTGACACCAGTCCACAAAGTCCTGCGCCAGTCCTCTGTACTCCGCGTCATCGTCGTCCGTGATGAGTCCGATGATGGCAGAGTCGTCAGAACTTCTGCAGGACACAGCTGTCCGTGTCATGTCTGAAGTCTGCAGTGTAAAGGGTGAAGAGAAAGGGCGTGAGGACAGTGCCCTGGGGCGCCCCCACACTGCAGGTCCGAGTGTCAGACACACAGTCCCGTGCTCTCACAAACTGGGGTCGGTCTGTGAGGTAGTCCAGGATCCACTCTGCCAGGTCGTACTCCACACCAGCCGTCTCCAGCTTGTCCCTCAGGAGCTGATGGTGTTGAAGGCGCTGGAAAGATCGAAGAACAGGATCCTCACAGAGCTGCCAGGCTTTTCCAGGTGAGAGAGAGAGCGGTGCAGCAGGGAGATGACGGCGTCCTCCACTCCGATGCCAGACCGATATGCAAACTGCAGCGGGTCCATGGCTGAGCTCACGGTGGAGCGGAGGTGGTCCAGGACTAGCCGCTCCAGTGTCTTCATCAGGTGGGACGTGAGAGCCACTGGCCTGAAGCTGTTGAGGTCTTTGGGGCGCGGTGTCTTAGGCACAAGTACCAGACAGGAGGTCTTCCAGACCTGTGGTACCACCCTCAGCTTCAGGCTCATGTTGAAGACATGCTCCATAACTCCACACAGTTCATCTGCGCAGGACTTAAGGAGCCTGGGGCTGATGCCATCAGGTCCTGCTGCCTTCCTCACTTTAATCCTCTTCAGCTCACTCCTCACCTGTGCTGCTGTGACAGTCAGTGGTTGGCAGGGGGACCGTGTGCTGGGGGGATGGGTGAGTCCAGGCGAAGTGGGGAGCTGATGGTCCGGGGCAGATAAGCGAAGAGGAACAGATGCAGGGCATTGTCCAGCTGTGGAAGAGGGAGCATGCAGCTGTGGAGGGGGAGGGGTGGGTGACCGATCAAACCTCAAGAAGTGAGCATTTAAATCATTCACCCACTGTAGATCCCCCTCTGTCTGGGCAGGGGGGATTTTGAAGCCCGAGATGGTTTTCAGGCTCCTCCACACTCCCTGAATGTTCTTTTGCTGCAGCTGCTCCTCCATCCTCCTCTTGTAGCCGGCCTCCGCCTGCCTGATCTTCCTCCTCAGCTCCTTCTGCACAGTCCTCAGCTCCTCCTTGTTCCCCGACCTGAAGGCTCTCTTCTTCTCCTTCAGCAGCGCCTTCAGTTCACGGTTAATCCATGGCTTGTTGTTTGGAAAACACCGCACCGTCCGGGAGGGAACAATGTTCTCAAAACAGAAGTTGATGTAGTCCGTGATGCACTCTGTGATGGTGTTGATGTCCTCCCCATGTGGGTCATAAAGCTCAGTCCAGACAGTGGTGCTGAAGCAGTCCCTCAGAGCCTCCTCGCTCTCAGCAGACCACATCCTCACCTCACGGGACACCACAGGCTGCCTGCGCACGATGGGTCATACACAGGCCTCAGATGTACAAGGTTGTGGTCCGAGCTGCCCAGGGGAGAGAGGGGGGAAGAGGAATAAGCCTCCTTGGTGTTGGCAAAAAACAAGTCCAATGTTCTATTCTCTCTGGTGGGGCAGGTGACATACTGGGTGTATGTTGGTAGAACAGAAGAGGGAGAAGCGTGGTTAAAGTCACCAGAGAAGAGGAAGAGAGCCTGTGTTTGCAGCCTACAAGTGCAGGAGAGCAGTGCTTCACAAGCATTTTCAGCATTGGCAGACGGGGCCACATAGACTGCGATCAAAATCACATGTGAGAACTCCCGGGGCAGATAATATGGCCTCATGCCAATAGCCAATAGTTCAATATCCTTGTTACATAGCTGCTCCCTCACTGTGCAGTGTTCGGGTTTGGACCAGCTCGTGTTCACATACACAGCCAGACCTCCACCTCTGTTCTTCCCGCATTCTCTCGTTCTGTCGCCCACAGCAGATGAAAATTGTCCAAACCTACAATAGAGTCTGGCATTTCTGCTGTTAACCAGGTCTCTGTGAAAATCAAGACACTGCTGTCCCTATAAATCCTCTGGGACCGCATGAGGCTCGCTATTTCCGTCATTTTATTTTGAAGGGACCTCACGTTACCCATGACTACGACAGGAACCGACTTCCTGTTTTCTCCTCTCTTCTCTCGGAGTTTACGTCCAGCCCGTCTGCTTCGTTGCGTTTTCCTTAGGATGTCCGCCGGGATAACGTGACGATCTCCGGGTAAGACGACTGTTCTCCGCAGTTTCATTAGTTCCTCCTTTGTGTAAACGCGGTACGGCGCCGGCCGGGGGGCGGGGCCGGAGCCGGGGGACTCAGAGCCAAGACACATCGCCACGACACGACGAAAACACTCAATCCAGCCGAATAAAGTCAAAACAAGTTAATTTAAAGCGATTCCAGTGCGTGTCCCGATCGTTCGTGAAGTTCCTCTTTCATATAAACGTGTATATAAACGTGTACCGACGACACGCCGTACTTTAGCGCGGCCGGAGGGCGCGTGGGGCTGGTGGGCTCGCTCGGAGCTAGCTCACGTCACAACAACACAACGAAAAACGCTCAAATCCAGCCGAAAAAAGTCAAAAACAGTTGAATTAAAAAACTATTCCAGCGCGTGTCCCTATTGTACAGTATTGGATAGTCCATCCACCCATCTTCTTTACGCTTGTCCGGGGCCGGGTCACGGGGTCAGCAGTCTAAGCAGGGACTCCCAGACTTCCTCCTCCCCAGACACTTCACCCAACTCCTCCGGGGAGATCCTGAGGCATTCCCAGGCCAGCTGAGAGGCATAGTCCCTCCAGCGTGTCCTGGGTCTTCCCCAGGGCCTCTTCCCGCCGGGATATGCCCGAAAGCTATTCTCAGCTGGAGGATCAGTGGCTCTACTCCGAGCTCCCCCCGTGTGACTGAGCTACTCACCCTATCTCTAAGTGAGCGCCCAGCCACCCGGCGGAGGAAACTCATTTCAACCCCACCCACCTGGAGAGGGCAAGCCACCATTTTCCGGTCGAGAACCATGACCTCGGATTTGGAGCTGATTCTCATCCCAGACACTTCACACTCTGCTCAAACCGTCCCAGTGCAGCTGCAGGTCCGGGTTTGATGGAGCCATCAGGACAACATCGTCTGCAAACAGCAGAGATGAGATCCTGTGGTCCCCAAACCAGACACCCTCCGACCCCTGACCACACCCTCCGACCCCTGACCACACCCTCCCACCCCTGACCACACCCTCCGACCCCTGACTCTGTCCATAAAAACTATAAACAGAACCAATGACAGTCACAGATTCTCAAATGCTTGTCTTCATTAGACAGGAGAGGCAACTACATATGTCCAGCGCCCCTTTAACTACTACTACATTTAGTTTAATTAGTTGGTTTAGCTTAGTCAATTTGTCTTTTGTAGTTTGAAAACCACTTTGTGGTGCACAATAAAACATAAAAAACAACCACATAAAGTTTCAATCTACTAAAATTACCAAGAAACTATTGACACTGAAATAAGCTGACATAAAGGTTAAGCTGCTACAAATATTCATTCAACTTTTATACCAAGGCCCTTTTAAAGACACAGAAAATGTGAGATAAAGTCATGTTTTTAAACCAGCTGTAGCAGTGACTGTAATCTCTGCTCTCTGTGTTGAACAGGAAGAGTACCGGGCGGAGGGAATCAGCTGGAGCAACATCGACTACATCGACAACACGGGCTGCATCAGTCTGATCAGCAAGAAGCCCACGGCGCTGTTCCATCTGCTGGACGAGGAGTGCAAGTGAGTGTCAAGAGGAGCGACCAGAGGAGCGACCAGAGGAGCGGCCAGAGGAGCGACCAGAGAAACACCCAGAGGAGCGACCAGAGGAGCGACCAGAGGAGCGACCAGAGGAGCGACCAGAGGAGCGACCAGAGGAGCGACCAGAGGAGCGACCAGAGGAACGACCAGAGGAGCGACCAGAGGAGCGACCAGAGAAACACCCAGAGGAGCGACCAGAGGAGCGACCAGAGGAGCGACCAGAGGAGCGACCAGAGGAGCGACCAGAGGAGCGACCAGAGGAGCGACCAGAGGAGCGACCAGAGGAGCGGCCAGAGGAGCGGCCAGAGGAGCGACCAGAGGAGCGACCAGAGAAACACCCAGAGGAGCGACCAGAGGAGCGACCAGAGGAGCGACCAGAGGAACGACCAGAGGAGCGACCAGAGGAGCGACCAGAGAAACACCCAGAGGAGCGACCAGAGGAGCGGCCAGAGGAGCGGCCAGAGGAGCGGCCAGAGGAGCGACCAGAGGAGCGACCAGAGGAGCGACCAGAGAAACACCCAGAGGAGCGACCAGAGGAGCGACCAGAGGAGCGACCAGAGGAGCGACCAGAGGAGCGACCAGAGGAGCGACCAGAGAAACACCCAGAGGAGCGACCAGAAGAGCGACCAGAGGAGCGACCAGAGGAGCGACCAGAGGAGCGACCAGAGGAGCGACCAGAGGAGCGACCAGAGAAACACCCAGAGGAGCGACCAGAGGAGCGACCAGAGGAGCGACCAGAGGAGCGGCCAGAGGAGCGACCAGAGGAGCGGCCAGAGGAGCGGCCAGAGGAGCGGCCAGAGGAGCGGCCAGAGGAGCGGCCAGAGGAGCGGCCAGAGGAGCGACCAGAGGAGCGACCAGAGGAGCGACCAGAGGAGCGACCAGAGGAGCGACCAGAGGAGCGACCAGAGGAGCGACCAGAGAAACACCCAGAGGAGCGACCAGAGGAGCGACCAGAGGAGCGACCAGAGAAACACCCAGAGGAGCGACCAGAGGAGCGACCAGAGGAGCGACCAGAGGAGCGGCCAGAGGAGCGATCAGAGGAGCGGCCAGAGGAGCGGCCAGAGGAGCGGCCAGAGGAGCGGCCAGAGGAGCGGCCAGAGGAGCGGCCAGAGGAGCGACCAGAGGAGCGACCAGAGGAGCGACCAGAGGAGCGACCAGAGGAGCGACGAGAAGAACCTGTTCACTGGAAAGAGCAAGCCATTGTTTCTCTAGAACATGTTTAAACACTGTTAAGACACTTTTAGCCACACTTTGCGGTGACATTAGTGTGAGCAGAACGTGTTAGGGAGACAGAGTTGTTCTTCAGGTTGTTCAATGTCAAAAAGCTGCACTCTGACATCTGAAGAGTGAGAGCGGAAATGTCACTTTGTTGACTTTAAAGGTGCACTTTGGGTACAGGGACCACAGGTTGCGTTCTCCTTCTAGAACTTTGTTTGAAAGAAATCTTAGTATTTAAAATACACAAATGTTGAACTCTGTCCTCAAAGTGATGAATATAGTGGATGTCCTTATCATTCCTGGGCCTTTGAGACATGAGACTAGAGCATTGGACCAACTTTTGAATGCGTTTAAATAATGTATATGATTTTATTGTTCGGGGGCCCCAGAGTTACTTCTGATGAGGCCTCAACCTTTTTTATCAAGCATTTAGAACAATGTGTGTTTGTAACGATATGAGACGAGCTCCTCTCACTCCAGAGTGAAACGACTCTTCAGAAGTGCTCCATGTGTGAAGCTGCTGTTGTGTCCCAGTCAGTCCACTCTGGGCCTGGACACTAATTGGCTGCATATATTCAAATAATAACATCATAAAAATAACACATGGTCCTTGAGCCCGGCTCTTTATCAATGTCAATTCCACCAAAATGAATTTAAAAGTAGCTTTTTATTCAAAGTATGTCCATCCATCCTCTGCACTGAGCGCCTCTGTGTCCCTGTGTCTCCGTGTGTGCGTGTGTCTCCCTGTGTGTGCGTGTGTCTCCCTGTGTGCGTGTGTCTCCCTGTGTCTCCCTGTGTGTGCGTGTGTCTCCCTGTGTGTGCGTGTGTCTCCCTGTGTGTGCGTGTGTCTCCCTGTGTGTGTGCGTGTGTCTCCCTGTGTGTGCGTGTGTCTCCCTGTGTGCGTGTGTCTCCCTGCGTGCGTGTGTCTCCCTGTGTCTCCCTGTGTCTGCGTGCGTCTCCCTGTGTCTGCGTGCGTCTCCCTCTGTCCCCCGCGTCTCCCCACGTCTCCCTGCTGTAGCCGCTGTAGATAAAGATCAAAAAGCCCTTTTACTCGTCACTTCTTCAGAATGTGACGTCTGCAACATGTGACTGAACATGTGACTGAACATGTGACTGAACATGTGACTGAACATGTGACTGAACATGTGACTGAACATGTGACTGAACATGTGACTGAACGGGGAAAATGAAATACTTAATAATAATTACACACATCTAAATGATTACAGCCTCTGCAGTTTGCTCGTTTCCTTTCGGTCCTCCTCAGTATGGTCTGTATTGGTCTTGCTGTGGCTCTGTGGACAGTGAGGACAGTGAGTGGACAGTGAGTGGACGTCCTCCCTCTTGAAAGGCTGTGGCGAGGCCTTGACTCTGGTGTTTTTCATAGCTCAGGTTTCAGCCTCTCGTTGTTCCTCTTCCTGGAAGCTGTGGATTTCCTGCACCATTTGCGGCTCATGATGTCCAGGGACCATCTTCTCTGTGGTGTCCAGATGAGTTCACTTGGTCCAAAGTATTTCACTGACATTCTGAGGAGAGGTGGACAAACCCCCACTGGACACCCAACCAGATGACCATATTTGGAACGGCGCGACTCAGTTGTCATGCTTTTTCTCTTTGATTCCAGAAATGACTGGCTTTATTGGCTGTTGCGACACACTCAGGAGCAGGAGACAAACAGGAAACAGAAAAAAGGACAATTACTTATATTACGTCTTGTAAAGCTACGAAGACGGGAAACTGCTGATGCTACGTGCACTAGCTTTGTTAGCTCACAACTGGCTCTGGGGTCTTTGCGCTCGGACGATAGTAACATTTCAAATCCAATCGCGTCTCACGTTTAAAAATGGTTTAAAACTTTAAGCTCTGTATTGTGCACTGTGTTTGCCATATTCCAGTGATTCAGTCATATCTAGCACATGATGCAATATAAATGACATCAGATGTGATATTATAAATCTGCCCGTGGCCCCCGTGTCGGACAGAAGTGACCTGCCCGTGGCCCCCCGTGTCGGACAGAAGTGACCCGCCCGTGGCCCCCCGTGTCGGACAGAAGTGACCCGCCCGTGGCCCCCCGTGTCGGACAGAAGTGACCCGCCCGTGGCCCCCCGTGTCGGACAGAAGTGACCCGCCCGTGGCCCCCCGTGTCGGACAGACAGAAGTGACCCGCCCGTGGCCCCCCGTGTCGGACAGACAGAAGTGACCCGCCCGTGGCCCCCCGTGTCGGACAAACAGAAGTGACCCGCCCGTGCCCCCCGTGTCGGACAGACAGAAGTGACCCGCTCGTGCCCCCCGTGTCGGACAGACAGAAGTGACCTGCCCGTGGCCCCCCGTGTCGGACAGAAGTGACCTGCCCGTGGCCCCCCGTGTCGGACAGAAGTGACCCGCCCGTGGCCCCCCGTGTCGGACAGAAGTGACCCGCCCGTGGCCCCCCGTGTCGGACAGACAGAAGTGACCCGCCCGTGGCCCCCCGTGTCTGACAGACAGAAGTGACCCGCCCGTGGCCCCCCGTGTCGGACAGACAGAAGTGACCTGCCCGTGCCCCCCCGTGTCGGACAGAAGTGACCCGCCCGTGGCCCCCCGTGTCGGACAGAAGTGACCCGCCCGTGCCCCCCGTGTCGGACAGACAGAAGTGACCCGCCCGTGCCCCCCGTGTCGGACAGAAGTGACCCGCCCGTGGCCCCCCGTGTCGGACAGAAGTGACCCGCCCGTGCCCCCCGTGTCGGACAGACAGAAGTGACCCGCTCGTGGCCCCCCGTGTCGGACAGAAGTGACCCGCCCGTGCCCCCGTGTCGGACAGAAGTGACCCGCCCGTGCCCCCCGTGTCGGACAGAAGTGACCCGCCCGTGGCCCCCGTGTCGGACAGAAGTGACCCGCCCGTGGCCCCCGTGTCGGACAGAAGTGACCCGCCCGTGCCCCCCGTGTCAGACAGACAGAAGTGACCCGCCCGTGCCCCCCGTGTCAGACAGACAGAAGTGACCCGCCCGTGCCCCCCGTGTCAGACAGACAGAAGTGACCCGCCCGTGCCCCCCGTGTCGGACAGAAGTGACCCGCCCGTGGCCCCCGTGTCGGACAGAAGTGACCCGCCCGTGCCCCCCGTGTCAGACAGACAGAAGTGACCCGCCCGTGCCCCCCGTGTCAGACAGACAGAAGTGACCCGCCCGTGCCCCCCGTGTCAGACAGACAGAAGTGACCCGCCCGTGGCCCCCGTGTCGGACAGAAGTGACCCGCCCGTGCCCCCCGTGTCAGACAGACAGAAGTGACCCGCCCGTGCCCCCCGTGTCGGACAGACAGAAGTGACCAACAGGACAATGACTGGACACAGAGCATGTTAATGATATAAAGAGGATTAAAGTACTGACCACAATGTTTACTAGTTTGAACTAAAATTGTAAAAAAGATTACAAAATGATTCCTGAACTCATGTTATATTTTGCTTTGTTTTAGTTTCCCTCAAGCAACGAACCAGACTCTGCTGGACAAGTTCAAGCGGCAGCACGAGGGGAACAGCTACATCGAGTTCCCGGCGGTCATGGAGCCTGCCTTCATCATCCGCCACTACGCAGGGAAGGTCAAGTACGGGGTCAAGGTGAGTGCGGTCAGCTTCCTGCGCCACGGTCTGGATCAGGGTCGGGATCAGGATCGCGCTCGGGATCGGTCTGGATCAGGGTCGGGATCACGGTCAGGGTCGGGATCACACTCGGGATCACGGTCAGGGTCGGGATCACACTCGGGATCACTGTCGGGATCAGGGTCGGGATCAGGGTCGGGATCAGGGCGCTTTATCAAAATGACCTTTAAAGGACACATATTAGGCATTATTTGCGTTGTTTGTGGCATTTAAACATGCGTTTGAACATCTTTTCTTTGGTATCTCATGATTTAGAACTTAAAATAATGACAAGCGACTGAAAACACACAGTTGTAATGAAGGTGATCTGAGGCAGAAATGCTCAGGAGTTAAAACGGCAAAGATCATCTCAGAGGGAGACGACTTACTCAATGTGAATGATACATACAAGTCCAGAAATAGTTTTGATGAGAGAGCAATGTTATAAAGTTATGTAAAGTATAATATGGCATAATATGTGTCGTTTAACCTTAACTTCTATTGAACTTTAACATTTTTGCAGAAATGACTAACTTGTCACTTCAGTCCTGTTTATGATCTGTTTATGATCTGTGTGGATGTGACCCTAAAATGACCTTTACACTTTTCTGAACGACGTGTCCTTGTCACATCCTGAGCAGACCTCAGGCCCTGGTGTCCTGACCGTGATAAACGTGACGTGGACTTAGATGTAACGATGGAGCAGATGTTCTCTGGATCGTGTGTCACGTGGGCCGAGCCAAAGACTGTGTTACACTTAGAAAAGAACAGCCTTTGTTTTACCAAATATAACATGAGTTCAGCTCATGAAAAATGGGAGCATGTGTTTATTTTGTCCAGTGTTTGTGTCTTTGGAGAGACATTTGTCCTTATGCGTCTTTTACCGCTGAAGCACGACCGTTGCGTTGCACATTTGACAGATTGTCGCGTTGGTTCGATAAGTTTCTCTTTCAGCTCCGTCACGACCACGAACTGTGATTCTTCTGGTTCTGTGCAGGATTTCCGGGAGAAGAACACGGACCACATGCGTCCTGACATCGTTGCGTTGCTCAAGAGCAGTAAGAATGCCTTCATCTGCGGGCTGATGGGCATCGACCCCCCGGCCACGTTCCGCTGGGCCGTGCTGCGGGCGTACTTCAGGGCCCTGGTGGCCTTCAGAGAGGCCGGCAAGAGACACGCCCACAAGAAGCCCGGTCAGTACAAAGGCTCACACTGCCACGCCCGGTCCAGCGTGTGGCTCACACTGCCGCGCCCGGTCCAGCGTGTGGCTCACACTGCCGCGCCCGGTCCAGCGTGTGGCTCACACTGCCGCGCCCGGTCCAGCGTGTGGCTCACACTGCCGCGCCCGGTCCAGCGTGTGGCTCACACTGCCGCGCCCGGTCCAGCGTGTGGCTCACACTGCCGCGCCCGGTCCAGCGTGTGGCTCACACTGCCGCGCCCGGTCCAGCGTGTGGTGTGATGTAATATTGAAGCTGATTTCTTCTTTTCTCCTTCTCATATAGAAATGTGTCTTGTGTTTCTGTTGGAAGGTCACGATGTCAGGTTGTGTTACGTTTGTAGATCTTGTAGATGTTTGGGATCATGATTGAACAATAACTGTATCAAGTTTCATGTGAAGGTTTCACGCAAAAGTAACTTATGTTTTGTGAAGACAAAATCCAATGGTTTATGTCCCAGGGCTGTCCTCCTCCTCCTTCTCCTCCTCCTCCTTCTCCTCCTCCTTCTCCTCCTTCTCCTTCTCCTCCTCCTCCTCCTCCTCCTCCTCCTCCTCCTCCTCCTCCTCTGTCCTCTCCTATGCCCTCCTCCTCTCCCCTGCTCTCCTCCTCTCCTCTGTCCTCCTCCTCTCCTCTGCCCTGTCCAGATATGTTCCTGTTTGAGATAATGACGTCCTCCTCTCTGTTTCTACCTTTAATGAGGGCTCAGCACTTGTCTTACATTCAGGGTTCAGTGTTGGAGGAACACAAGAGATTTATCCAAACATTAGTTCTTATATTCTTAAAGGGAAAAGGGTAAGTAACCTGGGAACTGAGACTAAAGACACATCTGAGCCAGAACTTAAGCTGCAGAGAGACAATGATTGATGTTATATCTCATTTCAGCGTTCTTTACCCAAACATGTGACACATGAAGTACAGATTATATCGTCAAGAGTGTTTTATTTGTTATAAACAGAGGGACAGTAGGACACATGATCTGCATCGCACCTGCACAGTTTGTGAGGCATTATAGTGTGCTCCGAGAGGCAGAGCGAGGTGCTGCCTCCCTGCTCCTCCCCCGCCCCTCCCCCGCCCCTCCCTGTGTTGTATCTGGAGTTACGGGACATGCGAACATTCTGATTGATTGAATATTATTGTTCCATAATGGATTAAAGGGTTTAAAACACATACCAGATGACAAATATTAACAAGTATTATATAAGAAAGTTTTTTTCTCTCCCAAGATTGACAGGTGAGGCCCTGCCTCCCCCTGCCTCCCATGGACGCACGTCACTGCTGTAGATGTAGATTCCTGTGAGATTACGAGCTCTTTGTAGATGATGTGATCTGTGTGAACTGTAGTGACTGCTCAGCACCAGCAGCTCTTCTCCTGAAGAACCTCACCTGTCCAGATAGTGCACCTGTCCAGATGGTGCACCTGTCCAGATGGTGCTCCTGTAGAAGCTCTTCACTTGTTCATCTTCACTGTGTTTAATCTGTCTCCTTTTCTCCTTCTCTTCTTCCCTCTTTCCTCCTGTGTGTTTGTCTTTTCTTTACTCTTGTTGTTTTGCTTCTCCGAAGGGCATGATGACTCTGCTCCCTGTGCAGTTTTGAAAAGTGTGGATAGTTTTAGCTTTCTGCAGCACCCTGTGCATCAGAGAAGCTTAGAGATCCTGCAGAGATGCAAGGAGGAGAAGTACAGTAAGGCTGATATACAACATTCCTCCTCCCACTTTGTGTCTGTGGCCTGGAGCGCGAGAGCGACCAACAAGCAACGACACGACACGACACAACGACACAACGACACGACACAACGACACGACACAACGACACAACGACACGACACAACACAACGACACGACACAACGACACGACACAACGACACGACACGACACAACGACACAACGACGACACAACGACACGACACGACAAAACTACACAACACAACGAAACGACACGACACAACGACACAACGACACAACGACACGACACAACGACACGACACAACGACACAACGACACAACGACACGACACGACACAACGACACGACACGACACAACGACACGACACAACGACACGACACAACGACACGACACGACACAACGACACAACGACGACACAACGACACGACACGACAAAACGACACAACACAACGAAACGACACGACGACACGACACGACGACACGACACAACGACACGACAAAACGAAACGACACGACGACACGACGACACGACACGACGACACGACACAACGACATGACACGACACAACGACACGACGACATGACACGACACAACGACATGACACGACACGACACAACGACACGACGACACGACACGACGACACGACACAACGACACAACGACATGACACGACACGACACAACGACACGACACGACACGACGACACGACACAACGACACGACGACACGACACAACGACGACACAACGACATGACACGACACGACACAACGACACGACACGACACGACGACACGACACAACGACACGACGACACGACACAACGACATGACACGACACGACGACATGACACGACACGACGACACGACACAACGACACGACGACACGACACGACAAAACGAAACGACACGACGACACGACACGACATGACACGACACAACGACATGACACGACACGACACAACGACACGACACGACGACGACACAACGACACGACACGACGACACGACACAACGACATGACACGACACAACGACATGACACGACACAACGACACGACACGACGACACGACACAACGACGACACAACGACATGACACGACACGACACAACGACACGACACGACGACACGACACAACGACACGACGACACGACACAACGACATGACACGACACAACGACACGACACAACGACACGATGACACGACACAACGACACAACGACGACACAACGACATGACACGACACGACACAACGACGACACAACGACATGACACGACACGACACAACGACACAACGACGACACAACGACACGACACGACAAAACGACACAACACAACGACATGACACGACACAACGACATGACACGACACAACGACATGACACAACGACAGGACGACACGACACAACGACACGACGACACGACACAACACGACGCAACGACATGACACGACACGACACAACGACACGACACGACGACACGACACAACGACACGACACAACGACACAACGACATGACACGACACAACGACATGACACGACACAACGACACGACACGACACAACGACACAACGACATGACACGACACGACACGACACAACGACACAACGACACAACGACGACACAACGACATGACACGACACAACGACATGACACGACAAAACGACACAACAACACGACACGACACAACGACACGACACAACGACACAACATGAACAACGTGAACACACTTCCACTGCTCTGTCTCTGTCGTGTTACTTTAAGTTAAAGGTCATCTGACCCTAGACCATAAGAAAACACACGGGTCACTCACACGGGTCACTCACACGGGTCATTCACACGGGTCATTCACACGGGTCACTCACACGGGTCACTCACACGGGTCATTCACACGGGTCACTCACACGGGTCACTCACACGGGTCATTCACACGGGTCACTCACACGGGTCACTCACACGGGTCATTCACACGGGTCACTCACACGGGTCATTCACACGGGTCACTCACACGGGTCACTCACACGGGTCACTCACACGGGTCACTCACACGGGTCACTCACACGGGTCACTCACACGGGTCACTCACACGGGTCATTCACACGGGTCACTCACACGGGTCACTCACACGGGTCATTCACACGGGTCACTCACACGGGTCACTCACACGGGTCACTCACACGGGTCATTCACACGGGTCACTCACACGGGTCATTCACACGGGTCATTCACACGGGTCACTCACACGGGTCACTCACACGGGTCACTCACACGGGTCACTCACACGGGTCACTCACACGGGTCATTCACACGGGTCACTCACACGGGTCATTCACACGGGTCACTCACACGGGTCATTCACACGGGTCATTCACACGGGTCACTCACACGGGTCACTCACACGGGTCACTCACACGGGTCACTCACACGGGTCATTCACACGGGTCACTCACACGGGTCACTCACACGGGTCATTCACACGGGTCACTCACACGGGTTAAACTGATTGAAATGGGTTCTTTTAGTTTCCAGACCTTTAGTTTCGTTTTGCGGTGCATTTATTTACCCTGTATCTCGGCACAAGTATTTAAAATACAAATTGTATGTATCTCTACTTTACTGAAGTACATTTTACAATAGATACCTTGACTTTTCAGTTCAGTTAAAACATTTAGAGAAGTAAAAAGTATTTTTTTCTTCTGGTATTAGACCTGGAACCAGGAAAGTCCCACTGATATGTAACTTCTTTTATAGCTGCGTTTTTATTGTATTTCTTTTTCAGCATGTTTATGGAGACATTTAACAAGAACACAGAGCATCTCAGTCATAGTAAAAATATAGAAAATAAATAGTAATAAAATACTGTACTTGTACTTGAATGACACAGTAGTACCACAAATACATACGTGTCATTTGGAGCTTTAATAGTATCAGAACTGTGGAAGTACTCCAGTCCATGAAGTAAAAGTATTGAAGTTTTAAAATGGAAACCAAACACAAAAATGCTGCTTTAGTCCGAATGTCACGGTGAACGTGCTAAAAGAACGTCTTCAATCATATATAAAGTACTTTTCCAGTTGAATAATGTAATGGAGCAGAAAGTGGCTCACAATCGTTCACTTTGAGCTGCAGTTTGGTCTTCAGGCCTCACATGGAGCAGAAAACACACACACTCTATACACACACACACACACACACACTACACACACACACACACACTACACACACACACACACACACTACACAAACACACACATCACACACCACACTACACACTACACACACACTCTACACACACACACACACATCACACACCACACTACACACTACACACACACTCTACACACACACACACACATCACACACCACACACCACACTACACACACCCTCTACACTCTACACACACACTCTATATACACACACACACACACTTCTGACCAGGTGAATTACACTCTGAGTTGCTGCTCGTTGGTCGTCTCTCTGACTCGTTTCTTTGCCTGCGTTTGAACCCGTCTTCCATGTTTTCTTTGCATGCTTCATTCTCATCCATATTGTGATAGAAATCCAGCCGTGTGTGCTCGCATTATGTTCTGGCATGGACTCTGTTTTCTGTGACTGCGGCCTCTGTGTGCTTTCCACCTTGGCCTTTGGGCCGTATGGAAAGTGTCTCCCACAGCTTCCCCTGTGACTAACCTCACGTGTGGTGATGGTGAGGGTGGAACAGACAGGTTCAGTCCTGGGACGGGGCACATGATCAGAACTAACTGGCTCACCTGTTCCAGCTGTTTCTCTGCGCGGCGCCGCGTTAGCTTTACAAGGCGTGTGTCTTTCTCTGGGAATCCTTTATGACACTCACACTTGTTCTTGTGTTCTTGTATTCTTGTTGTGTGCCGTTCTACAGCTCCAGATGACTGTGAGGTTGTTGATGAAACAGAACACGGTACACGGTTGAGTCCCTGATAAACGCTCTAGAGGCGGAGCTTAACCCACTAAAGGAAATCCCTAGCGGCTCGACAGAGATGCACCGTCTGCTGCAGTCTTTATGTCCCTTTATGTTCAGGCAAAAGTAGTTTTATTTTTGTTTTTTGATTTGTCAAAGTTTCATATGATAACAACATTGTCCATCTCTACAAATGTTTTATTATTTTATTTAATCAGCTTTTCATCCATAGATTTATATAGGACATTGTAACTTCAAATGAGGTTTTCTCAAAATTAACAATCTTGTATTTAACAATATTTTAAAAGATTGTACAGAAATTTACACCAAATACTACATAATATATGCAAAATCTAATAAAAGTGATAAACAGAAACCTTATTTACATATGAAAACATATGATTACAAATGTGTGATACATTTTTTTGTTACTTTTATGTCGCTAAATGCAGGTTTTTATCAGATTTTCCTGCAGAGTCTCTCCTTAAATACAAGAACTGTGCAAAGGTTTTCTGCTCTGATGTTGTGCAGCAACAATCAACTCATCCAGACAATATCTATCCATTTATTAATAAAGGTGACAGTGACACAAAGTTACTGGTCCAATCCTGCCCTAAGCCTGTAACTCTAATGTTTCTGAATGCTCCAAGAAGGGCATCTGATAATAATGATTATAATTATGGTGCATCTCTGGTTCATGTGGCTGATTAGGCTGTAGTCACACAGATGAATAACGTCACTTACATTAGTGCGCTTGTCACTGCTCAAACAGGACTTCTGCTCAGATTAACCTCCTGCATGAAAACACCTCAAATCAACTCAATTCAATCCCAGCTGTTTGAAGTCTACAGTCCCCTTACCTGGACTAAACCCGACACTCTACACTAACCGGAGGAGCTTACTATTAACCTCACCAGTCTGGAATAATCTTGAGCTGAATGTCACTTAAAGGCACATAACAATAATCCCAAAGCTGGTGTGGTGTGGGCTGTGTTTGCTGTGGTGGGTGCTGCCGCTGGTGGTCCCGGGCCCCGCTGCTGTTTGTGCTCTGACCCCCGTGTCTGCTGTGATCAGGTGTGACCAGGAAGAGCCCGCGCACGCCCCTGTCCGACCTGCAGGGGAGCAACATCAACGACAAGTCCCCGCGGTAAGAAACACTCACAAGATGACGGCCATGAGTCAGCTTTATGTCCACTGTGTTTTATGAGATTTATTTAACTAAGAGGAAGCAAAGGGTCAACACAGATCCAACATAAATACAAACAGCATTAGCATAACAAGCACATTATTGATGGCGTCTGTTGCTTTCAGCTCAGTTTGAAAGGCATTCGAGGATTGGAACTAAATTCATTTCTTTCCTCGTCGTGTCCAGAGCAAAAGGAGCACGTTCACGGCGGTTTGTGGTCCAAAAAGACACGAGGCACGTCTGCTCCGTGACCCCGAACATCGGCCCCATTCCTCCTCACCCAGAGCCGCTCCGGCACCTCCGTTAATTGGCCCGTGCGCAGGAGATTTAGCGGCTAATAGCTCTGGCCCCTGGCACCGAGCTCTGGGTACAAGAAGGCTTTTGTTACACAGGAGCTCGGTGCTACCTCTGCCCTGCTCGCGCTCATCTCTGCACCGGGCGAGCGCTGAAGCGGGAGCAGCTGCTTCCTCCGTCATGTAAAGGCCGAGCGTGCGGGGAGTGCTGAATATTCTGGCTCCGCGGGGCCCTTGTTTGGCCGGACAGAGCAGGAGACAGTGCTCTGCTTTATGGGGCGGGAGCCTCTAGAGAGAAACAGTCCTACAAAAGGCACATTGTGTTTTCAGAGAAGAGCAAAGCATCATCACATCGAGACGAGCCAGTGTTATCGACTGTAAGATGCACCGCCAGTGAAGAATAGTGTCGATTTTTTTGTATTTTGAACAAAAAAAAAGACTGTCCTGAATAACACCTTTATGCTGTAATCCAGAGTGTGTCCTGCTGCGTGACATGAGCAATCACACATTTAAAGTCACAACCGACTGAGAAAGAAATGTTATTCATATTATTATTTTTATCATAATGAATAGAAAATATCCTTTAGGTGCCGGTGCCTGGTGGTGGAGTGGTTAAGGCACAGCACGTGTGTGTGTGTGTGTGTGTGTGTGTGTGTGTGTTACACGTGTGTGTGTGTGTGTGTTACACGTGTGTGTGTGTTACACGTGTGTGTGTGTGTGTGTGTTACACGTGTGTGTGTGTGTGTGTGTTTGTTACACGTGTGTGTGTGTGTGTGTTACACGTGTGTGTGTGTGTGTGTTACACGTGTGTGTGTGTGTGTGTGTGTGTGTGTGTTACACGTGTGTGTGTGTGTGTGTTTGTTACACGTGTGTGTGTGTGTGTTTGTTACACGTGTGTGTGTTTGTTACACGTGTGTGTGTGTGTGTGTGTTACACGTGTGTGTGTGTGTGTGTTACACGTGTGTGTGTGTGTGTGTGTGTGTGTGTGTTACACGTGTGTGTGTGTGTGTGTTTGTTACACGTGTGTGTGTGTGTGTTTGTTACACGTGTGTGTGTTTGTTACACGTGTGTGTGTGTGTGTGTGTTACACGTGTGTGTGTGTGTGTTTGTTACACGTGTGTGTGTGTTTGTTACACGTGTGTGTGTGTGTGTGTGTTACACGTGTGTGTGTGTGTGTGTGTGTTACACGTGTGTGTGTGTGTGTGTGTGTTACACGTGTGTGTGTGTGTGTGTGTTACACGTGTGTGTGTGTTACACGTGTGTGTGTGTGTGTGTTTGTTACACGTGTGTGTGTGTGTGTTTGTTACACGTGTGTGTGTGTGTGTGTGTGTGTGTGTGTGTTACACGTGTGTGTGTGTGTGTGTGTGTGTGTGTTACACGTGTGTGTGTGTGTGTGTGTGTTACACGTGTGTGTGTGTGTGTGTGTGTTACACGTGTGTGTGTGTGTGTGTGTGTGTGTGTGTTACACGTGTGTGTGTGTGTGTGTGTGTGTGTGTGTGTGTGTGTTACACGTGTGTGTGTGTGTGTGTGTGTTTGTTACACGTGTGTGTGTGTGTGTGTGTGTGTGTGTGTGTGTGTTACACGTGTGTGTGTGTGTGTTACACGTGTGTGTGTGTGTGTGTGTGTTACACGTGTGTGTGTGTTACACGTGTGTGTGTGTGTGTGTTTGTTACACGTGTGTGTGTGTGTGTGTGTGTTACACGTGTGTGTGTGTGTGTTTGTTACACGTGTGTGTGTGTGTGTGTGTGTTACACGTGTGTGTGTGTGTGTGTTACACGTGTGTGTGTTTGTTACACGTGTGTGTGTGTTTGTTACACGTGTGTGTGTGTGTGTGTTTGTTACACGTGTGTGTGTGTGTGTGTGTTACACGTGTGTGTGTGTGTGTGTTACACGTGTGTGTGTGTTTGTTACACGTGTGTGTGTGTGTGTGTGTGTTTGTTACACGTGTGTGTGTGTTTGTTACACGTGTGTGTGTGTGTGTGTGTTACACGTGTGTGTGTGTGTGTGTGTGTGTGTTACACGTGTGTGTGTGTTTGTTACATGTGTGTGTGTGTGTGTGTTTGTTACATGTGTGTTACACGTGTGTGTGTGTGTGTGTTACACATGTGTGTGTGTATTGACCGTGTGTGTGTCCACAGCGGCTCCCCGGCCCTCGGGTGGAACGGCCTCGTGGGTCGACAGAGCCGCCTGTCGTCGGGCAGCTCCACCGCTGAGGACGAGATCTTTGTCAACTCCACCAGCAGCAAACTCCTGGAGCGAGCCCACGACATCCTCATGTGAGCAGCACCTGTCGCCCTCTCACTGTCCATGCACCTGTCGCCCTCTCACTGTCCATGCAGCGCCTGTCGCCCTCTCACTGTCCATGCACCTGTCGCCCTCTCACTGTCCATGCACCCGTCGCCTTCTCACTGTCCATGCACCTGTCGCCCTCTCACTGTCCATGCACCTGTCGCCCTCTCACTGTCCATGCAGCGCCTGTCGCCCTCTCACTGTCCATGCACCTGTCGCCCTCTCACTGTCCATGCACCCGTCGCCTTCTCACTGTCCATGCACCTGTCGCCCTCTCACTGTCCATGCACCTGTCGCCCTCTCACTGTCCATGCACCTGTCGCCCTCTCACTGTCCATGCACCCGTCGCCCTCTCACTGTCCATGCAGCGCCTGTCGCCCTCTCACTGTCCATGCACCTGTCGCCCTCTCACTGTCCATGCACCTGTCGCCCTCTCACTGTCCATGCACCTGTTGCCCTCTCACTGTCCATGCAGCGCCTGTCGCCCTCTCACTGTCCATGCAGCGCCTGTCGCCCTCTCACTGTCCATGCACCTGTCGCCCTCTCACTGTCCATGCAGCGCCTGTCGCCCTCTCACTGTCCATGCAGCGCCTGTCGCCCTCTCACTGTCCATGCAGCGCCTGTCGCCCTCTCACTGTCCATGCAGCGCCTGTCGCCCTCTCACTGTCCATGCAGCGCCTGTCGCCCTCTCACTGTCCATGCAGCGCCTGTCGCCCTCTCACTGTCCATGCAGCGCCTGCTGAGGCGTGTACAACCGTGTAGAATACTGTCTGCTTGTATTAAACATGTACTTTTGGTGTAAAGGGTGAAGTTGTCCCTGGAGTAATCACTACATTCCTACTGCACTAACCCTGACCTTTGACCCCTCCACACAAAGGAGAATGTCCCACAGGGAGGAGTCCGTTCTGTTTAGTGGCACTTTTATGACTCACTTTGGGACAATGTCTTGAATTAAACCTGAAGTAAACAGAAGCTCACACGTGATTGTCTCGTTCACAGGCGGAATAAGAACTACAAGCCCAAACCAGCTCTGCCCAAGGTACAACACAAGCATCTTTAAGTTTATTTGTTCACTTCAAGTATTATTAGAAGAAGACGTCTTATACTTTTGGGTTTTATAGTATTAGACTAGAGCATAAAGAGATCATTTCATATTTTGCTCATTGTGAACTTCAAAACTGATGAAGCTTAATCATTCAAACCATTGACTTCCTGTTGGTTGTAGGACTGATAAGCCCCGCCTCTTCATGGTGGCGGTTTACAGATTATTTTTTTGGTGCTGTCAATCAATTAAATAAATGAAGGGGGTTACAGTAATGTTATTAAAAATCTACATCAATTAGAATATTTAAAATCCCCATCGGCTGTAATTTAAGTCGATTGTATAATAAATCTGTGTCGTCACATGACCAAACATGAGATGTGCAGCGTCTTTGGTTTGGTCTGTTCCGCGGAGCAAAGCTCCACCTCCTCCTCTCTCCACCCTCTCCTCCTCTCTCCACCCCTCTCCTCCTCTCTCTTCCTCCTCTCTCCTCCTCTCCACCCCTCTTCTCTCCACCCCTCTCCACCCCTCTCCTCCTCTCTCTTCCTCCTCTCTCCTCCTCTCCTCCTCTCCACCCCTCTTCTCTCCACCCCTCTCCACCCTTCTCCTCCTCTTCTCTCCTTTCCGCTCTCCTCCTCTCTCCTCCTCTCCACCCCTCTCCTCCTCTCTCTTCCTCCTCTCTCCTCCTCTCTCTTCCTCCTCCTCTCCACCCCTCTCCTCTTCTCTCCTCCCCTCTCCTTCTCTCTCCTCTCCTCTCCTCTCTCCTCTCCACCCTCTCCTCCTCTCCTCCTCTCTCTTCCTCCTCTCCTCCTCTCCACCCCTCTTCTCTCCACCCCTCTCCACCCTTCTCCTCCTCTTCTCTCCTTTCCTCTCTCCTCTCCTCCTCTCTCCTCCTCTCCACCCCTCTCCTCTTCTCTCCTCCCCTCTCCTTCTCTCTCCTCTCCTCTCCTCTCTCCTCTCCACCCTCTCCTCCTCTCTCCACCCTTCTCCTCCTCTCTCCTTTCCTTTCCTCTCCTCTCTCCTCTCCTCCTCTCTCCTCCTCTCTCCTCCTCTCTCCACCCTCCTCTCCACCCTTCTCCTCCTCTCTCCTCTTCTCTCCTTTCCTCTCTCCTCTCCACCCCTCTCCTCCTCTCTCCACCCTTCTCCTCCTCCTCTCCTCCTCTCTCCACCCTCTCCTCCTCTCTCCTCCTCTCCTCTTCTCTCCTCTCTCCTCTCCTCTCCACCCCTCTCCTCCTCTCTCCACCCTCTCCTCCTCTCTCCATCCTCTCCTCCTCTCTCCACCCTCTCCTCCTCTCCTCTTCTCTCCTCTCTCCTCTCCACCCCTCTCCACCCTCTCCTCCTCTCCTCCTCTCTCCTCTCCTCTCCTCCTCTCTCCTCCTCTCTCCTCTTCTCTCTCCTCTCCTCTCCTCCTCTCTCCACCCTCTCCTCCTCTCTCCATCCTCTCCTCCTCTCTCCACCCTCTCCTCCTCTCCTCTTCTCTCTCCTCTCCTCTCCTCCTCTCTCCACCCTCTCCTCCTCTCTCCTCTCCTCTCCTCCTCTCTCCTCCTCTCTCCTCCTCTCCCCCCTCCTCCTCCTCTCTCCTCCTCTCTCCTCCTCCTCTCCTCTTCTCTCCTCTCCTCCTCTCTCCTCCTCTCTCCACCCTTCTCCTCCTCCTCTCCTCCTCTCTCCACCCTCTCCTCCTCTCTCCTCCTCTCCTCTTCTCTCCTCTCTCCTCTCCTCTCCACCCCTCTCCACCCTCTCCTCCTCTCTCCATCCTCTCCTCCTCTCTCCACCCTCTCCTCCTCTCCTCTTCTCTCCTCTCTCCTCTCCACCCCTCTCCACCCTCTCCTCCTCTCCTCCTCTCTCCTCCTCTCTCCTCCTCTCTCCTCTCCTCTCCTCCTCTCTCCTCCTCTCTCCTCTTCTCTCTCCTCTCCTCTCCTCCTCTCTCCACCCTCCCCTCCTCTCTCCATCCTCTCCTCCTCTCTCCACCCTCTCCTCCTCTCTCCACCCTCTCCTCTTCTCTCTCCTCTCCTCTCCTCCTCTCTCCTCCTCTCTCCTCTCCTCTCCTCCTCTCTCCTCCTCTCTCCTCCTCTCCCCCCTCCTCCTCCTCCTCTCTCCTCCTCTCTCCTCCTCCTCTCCTCTTCTCTCCTCTCCTCCTCTCTCCTCCTCTCTCCACCCTTCTCCTCCTCCTCTCCTCCTCTCTCCACCCTCTCCTCCTCTCTCCTCCTCTCCTCTTCTCTCCTCTCCTCCTCTCTCCTCCTCTCTCCACCCTTCTCCTCCTCCTCTCCTCCTCTCTCCACCCTCTCCTCCTCTCTCCTCTCCTCTCCTCCTCTCTCCTCCTCTCTCCTCCTCTCCCCCCTCCTCCTCCTCCTCTCTCCTCCTCTCTCCTCCTCCTCTCCTCTCCTCTCCTCTCCACCCCTCTCCTCCTCTCTCCACCCTCTCCTCCTCTCTCCATCCTCTCCTCCTCTCTCCACCCTCTCCTCCTCTCCTCTTCTCTCCTCTCTCCTCTCCACCCCTCTCCACCCTCTCCTCCTCTCCTCCTCTCTCCTCC
>NW_027316167.1:40384333-40404333 GCF_026437365.1 Eucyclogobius newberryi
CTGCTCCTGTCTGCTCCTCATCAGCTCCTCGTCTGCTCCTCCTCTGCTCCTCGTGTGATGGCACTGCCCTGTCACGTCGCAGGCTTACGGGCATTTTGAATTTGAATGAGTTTAAATTGGACTCTGTTTTCCTGGCGTGCATGTAAGATAAGATAAGATATTCCTTTAGTGTCCACACATGGGGAAATTTCAATGTTGCAACGCAGGTAGATACAGAAAGGACAGATAACTTATAGGAAGTTTAAAAAACACTCTTAATAGAAGAACTCTTATAAACAAAACTCTTATAAACAAAAACTATAGACAAAACCTCTCATTTCCTAATAAGGAATGGAGGGGAAAAATAAAATAAAAACATCTAGCGTAAGACAAAATAATACTAATAATATATATATGCACATGAATATGACATTGCTTGTGAGTACGACAGTAATTGCACATGAATATGACGTATTGCACATGGTTAAGTCAGTATTGCACGTGTTCAGGGCAGTACTGACTTAACCATGTGCAAAAAGCCGTGTAGTGACGAGTGCCTTTCCTTTCTAGCTGAAAGGTTCAGCGCTCCAGCTGCACTAAAGTCCTTGTCCTATTCAAGTAAAGAGGCTTTTTGCTGTGGGATTGTAGGTGAATGTGAACCGTTCTGTGTGGTTACTGGTTATTATGGGTCTGTGTGTTGAGAGGATCTTCTGACTCCATCTGCTCACTGATATGAAGCCCTCAGGGAGCGTCTCCAAACGTCTCCAAACACTGAAGCTGCTTGGGTCAGCAGTGATGAGACATATTTCTGGGATGGGATCACTTTCTGGGACTCCTGCTGCTGAGTCCAGGTCTCTGCAGAACAGAGCCTGTGCATTGTCCCGCTCGCTGAAACTCTCCCCTTCTCTGTAATTGTATAAACAGCGCATCTGTTTCCTCGTCCGCCCCCCGCAGCCAGGAGCGCCAGGAGCGCCAGGAGTGCACTGGGCCGGAGCACACAATAGGCCTCAGTTCCATCAGTGGGAGGACGCCGTGTTTATGTTGTCAAGTTTCAAGCCCTGGCCTTCCTCGCCACATGTGCTCAAGGAAGCGCCCCGACCATTCCAGACCATTCTCATCAGAGCAGTAATCATGTATTCTACGCTCTTCCAGACACTCAAAGACGCTTCACATTGTATTATTCATTCACTCCTCACGTCTGACGGTCTCACTCTGTGTTTAAGCCGTAGTACTACATCCACTTAACATCTGTTGGAACAATATTTTTTACTAGTATTACAATATGAATGGAGTGGACTAAACACAAAAACAGTTGCTCTGTCATGACCTGGGATACAGTGCACATTAAAGGCCCTGATAGATCCATATAACACACGACACTCCAGATCATTTTTATATTGACAAATGGATATTGCTCTGACCATATGATACGGGTCAGCAGGGCTCTCTTTACCTTTAAATTGTCCTGTCCTTACTAAGAAGCAACTTTGAATTTGAATATTAATATGAATTGACTAGAGTAAGTCACTGGAGAGGTTCAAATGAATGACACGTGTTTGACAATAAACATAAATATAGCCGCAAGCGGCAATGATCGGCCCTCGCCACGCCGCAAGAGGAGGGGGCGCTAACGCGCCCCAATTGTCCTTTTATTACGCCTTCTGCTGAATCTGTGAAGCTGTCACATCTTCTCACTTTGTTTTACCATCAAAAAGCAATTTTATTTTGAATTCTTGGCAAAATGTGCGGCTTTGCCGCACAGACACCGTGACTCTTTGAATAAAAATGTGGATAACTTTTGATGGTCCACCCCTGAAGATGAGCCTCACCAAATTTCAGGTTAATAGGGCTAATGCCCTGGGAGGAGTTTGTGAAAGTCTAAAGTGTAAACATGTTCTGGCGATTTCCCCATTGGAATAACAAGGGAGGTTTTGGTCATTGCTACGGCAACGCCATAACAATTATGACATGGGTCTCATTGACTTTTTTGATGGGGAGGCCAAAATTGAGTTGTGTGTCAAATTTCATAAAATTTCGCAAAACTAAACATTTAACCTCCATATAAAATCTGTAGGGGGCGCTGTGGCTCCAAATTAATTTATTTCACTTCAAGTAGGTTTAGGGCAAAGAGTTTAACAACTGATTCTAATTTGACGCAATTCGGACTTTATCTGCGCAAACGGCAGAAATTTTAAATATGGGAGATTTCTGAAATTCTAGCTACAGTTTGCGGCTTCGCCGCACAGAGACTGTGAGAGGTATCAATGTAATTTGGATAACTTTTGATGTCCCACTCCTCAGTAGCATTTTCACCAAATTTCAGCTTTTTAGGGCCAACGCCCTGGGAGGAGTTCGTAAAAGTACGACGTTTGGAAAAACTCCGAAGTCATGTTTAGCCATTTTTGAAGCAATATGGCCGACATTTGGTTGGGCGGACGGCGTTGCCGTAATAATATTTTTTACTTCTCTTGTCACCATCTACCTCTGCGCCAAATTTCATGATTCTACGATCAGATTTTTTTTGGGTCATTTCCCATCTCTCAATGCATTTTTGGTACATTTGGGGGCGCTGACGCGCCAATTTTTTTTATTTTAGAAAAGGGAAATAGCCAGAATGTAGAGAGGCACGATTTTTAGAGGTGTGCAAATTTTTGTGACTTTTCGTCAATGTTCACTGGGTGAAAAATAGGGGGGTTGGTCCCGAGAAGAAGAAAGAAAGAATAATATTCCGATGCGAAAACAATGTTTCCCATTTTTCAAATATCATAAACTATACATTTTCGGAAAACGCTCGCGCTTTCCTACCTCATGGTGTGGGTCCCTGGTCACTGACGGGTACTTTTGTTAATTTTGAGTGGGCTCCGCCCACTTTGTGTTTTTGGCCCTCTATACAGTAATAATGTTCAATTTTTGCATTACATGCTTATATGCACGGAACATGCAAGAGATGGGGAACGTATTCGTGAGGTACTTAGCGCAAATGAGTGCTTTATATGGGGATGACGACCGCTTCGCGGTCGTCATCCCAATGTAAGGTGCTCGTTTAGTGCGCACTTTTGCACGGGCTTCGCCCGTTTACAACGGTAATGTTCCATTTTCCTACTACTAATTAGTATGCACGGGGCGTGCATGAGTGAAGGAGTGCGTTAGTGAGTGTTTGGAAGTGGGCGAGCGCTTCGCGCTCGATTTCGTGCGCACTACGTGCGCACTTTCGCAGCCGTGCTTCGCACGGCCTTACGAGATTAATAGGCCTCTCGCCAGCTTGTGGCGCTCGGGCCTAATGATGATGTTTGTTTGAAATGCAGTTGGACAATGGTCTTGTGGCATGAGTTGAGCTTCAAAGAACTACGTTGATCTTCTTAATGTCCTTGTGATGGTTGGATGTGTTCTCTCTGTTTGAAGTGACAGTCGTCGCCCCCTGCTGGCTCTGTGCGGAAAACCAGCCTTATCCTGGAAAAGCCTGGCTCTTTTTATATATTTACCAGTTAAATGTTTTTAAACGTGATAGTCAAATCTTATTGCATTCAAATAAAGAAAGGAAATAAAGCAGCTCACATGGCGCTTACTGTCACGTCAGTTACTTTTTACTTTGTTGCAGTTCTTTACTTCTCTCTCTGCTTGAGCAGCCCAAAACAAGTCAAACTTCAGAATCAGAGTCCTTTTTATTGCCAATGTTGGGGAACATATCACGAACGAGCAACTTGTTAAAACAAATTATAATCATAAACCTATATAAGTGACTTAATGTTAAACGTAATTATTTCCAATGTGTCACGTTTGACAGCAATGATAATGTTCATTAATACCTATTTTACAAAGTCTTGACTGTGTATAGGATATATGAATAGGATGAATAGGATATATAAATATATATATATATATCATATAATATATATGATATATATAAATATCTAGTGAGAATTGACCTCATCTGAGTCCCTTGTGTCTTCAAATGTACAAGTCAGATCTGTGTTTGGGACTCCTTCTTCCCCGTGTGTCATTCTTCATACAGATTCATTTTTCTTGTAGGACTTTGTTGGACATTTCCGTGTCCTGCTGCCTGATGGAACCAGTGCCTCCAAAGAGTGCCTCCAGAAGAGCCTGCAGCCCCTGAGCCTGTCGTCGGACGGATTCCAAGTGGGAAAGACAATGGTACAAACTTTTACAAAGAATAAGTGTGTTTTTAGGTTTGACAGTTCGCTCTGTCAGACAAACGTTCACATGAAAACAACAATAACCATCTGCACCTACAGATGATTTACTCTATGGTCTTCAGAGGCCGATTTCTCCAACTGCATTTTCCTCCCACAGAGTCATAAAGAATCAGCCCTTAAAGCTGCACCTACACACCAAACTATACAAACTATACAAGCTTTATAACGGACAGATTGTACAGAAGTATTTTTTTTTTTATATCTGCAAAATTTGTATGCCAATTTTCAGTCAAATCTAGTTTACTCCAACACTAAGATCCCCAAAATCCCCTCTGTGTTTTGTATCTAATGTCATCAAAATGAAGAAAGCCTTTTTTCTGATATATATGTCCCAAATATGTGACATTTTGGCCATTTTTACACATGATGTACTTGTAATACAGTTGTGTAAATAAACTGCTGAAGACGTTTCAAATGGATCTCTTAATGTAAGATGTTTTGTAGCGTCTGGTCTTAAACGCTCTTGTGTCATCATTACATCTCAGTGAGCTGTTTGATAGTAGCTCGTGGTCGGTCGTTGGTATGAGTCATGATGTGTGTATATCATTAGAGGACCATACCCAGCATTCCTGCAGGACAGCCCTGCGCTCTGTGGGAGGGATGTGATTCAAAGTGTGTAATGTGATGGTCGCGTCCTGATGCTGAGCTCACCTCCTCCCTCCCTCCTCCCTCCCTCCTCCTCCCTCCTCCCTCCCTCCTCCTCCCTCCCTCCTCCTCCTCCCTCCCTCCTGCAGGTGTTCCTCCGTGAGGCCGAGCGTCAGAGGTTCCAGGTTCTGCTCCACAGCGAGGTGCTCCGGCTCATCGTCAGTCTCCAGCGACGTTTCCGAGCTCACCTGGAGAGGAGGCACTTCTGCAGGATGAGAGAGGCCGCCGTCTGCATTCAGGTGCACACTTCACACTTCACACTTCACACTTCACACTTTACACTTTTACACTTTACTCGCCTCTAGGACCAGCGCATGATTGTGCACACATGAGGAAAATGAGAAGATGTAGTTGCAAAATTCAATGCTAAAATTGCAACACAAATAGTCTAAATCATTTGTATTGTTATTGTCCTTCTTAAATACTCTTGAGTTCCTGTATTTTGGCGTTTCTTGTTTTAAAGTATGTGTAAAGGGAGATAAACAAACACCATCTTTCCTTGACATGCTAATGTAGCACGCAGTTGTGATGAAAGTGATTTTGAGTCAGGTGAGGATTTATGAACTCTGACGTCATAAAACTGTGTTCTGAGGCTCAGGCAGAGGATTCAGCACTTTTGTTTTTGATGAGGAACAACGTTAGAACAGGTTAAAAATGTGTCTGCAACAAGTCAACGATTAATCGCAGCTGATATTGAGATGATCATCAACTAATTTAATAATGAAGTAATGGTTATTTGGAGCATACACAATCTCAAAAAGAGAAGAGGTTTTCTGACTCAGACAAATAAATAATTCAAGACATAGAAAACTGGTATAATTAGTGTTTTTGATCTTTTAATATCCTCCATAAACATGTCCCCTTGGCTTCATCTAAGTCGAATGAGTATGAATCTTATATTTATGGGCATTTAGCTTTCTAAACAAATGATCGATTAATCATTCGAATAATAGTTTGATTAATTGAAGAAAATGATCGTTAGTTGTAGCTCTATTCATGGGTTTCAACCACATGACTATTTGTTGACGACGTCACACACGCTGTGGCCTCTCGCTGTCGGATTCAAAACAGCAGAAAAGCAAACGGGCTTTGATCTTATCTGCAGCGGCGAGTCGCTAACACTTAAAAGACAAACTTTTGTGGACATTTCCATCTGCTTTTCCTCGTCCACAAGTCCTCTGCACCGGACTTTGTGTCTAAGCCTAAAATATAACACCCGGACAGTTGGAAATCAGGCTTGTCGAAACTGTCTGCAACTAGGCTAATGTTTATTAGCATAGCCTCGCAATAGTATGTAAACTAGCACTAGCCAGCTGCTAACGATCTAAAACAAACAGCTCAGCCTCAGTCTGGAGTGAGTTCTGTAAGTCCACTGGTCCCTCCTGACCACAGTAACACATTTCTGGACAAACAGAGTCTTTGGGGATGTTAGAGTTTTAGACCTGCAGCTTTTGTCCTCCAGATGGCAGTAGCAACAAGTGTGTGACATCACTTCAGACCTGTGACTATTTGTCCTTTAAAAGAATAAATAGAACTTTGTGAGGCCAACATTTTCAACTGAACTGCACAACTTTCCCTTTTCCCCTCTCAATTTTTGACTAATGAAAATACTTTAAGTTCAAGGACTTATATTGGGCAAAGTTAACTTTTTGAACATTTTTCCCTCATCAAACCTGGCGTTGTTTGGAAACGTCTAACTGATGAAGTAATGTGTGCTGTTGTATAACCTGAGATGCCAGAGTAAAGTCACTCAAGAGCATGTTTAAAATCCAAATAACCGTGCAAATAATGCACAATATGTGTCCTTCAAAGTTCTTTTTGTTTGTAGCCATCATATATAGTTAGTTACTGTCATTTGGTCTCATCTAGCTCCTGCATCATTCATGGGGGCTGGACATTGGTGGCATCATTATATTTTAACAAATGATCAAAAACTAACCATGCAGTTTTCTGTTGTCCCGTCTCAGAAATGGTGGCGGGTGTACCGGCCCACAGAGGTGGATGAAGAGGAGACTGAGGATGAAGAGGCCTTGGACACAGCGGCGGTGTGTGTGCAGTCCCACTGGAGGGGCTACTGCGCCCGCCAGAGGCTGAAGCTCTGGAGGAAGTCTGTGCTGGTGCTTCAGAGGGCGTGGCGGCTCTGGCTCCAGCGGCGCGCTACAGCTGCCCTGGTCATTCAGACGGCCTGGAGAGCTCACCAGGCCAAGCAGAGCTACCTCCAGCTCTGCAGCACGGTGCTCCAGCTACAGGCGCTCTGCAGGGGCCTCCTCGCCAGGCACAGGTACCTCTCCCCCTCAGTCACTTCTGTGGAGACAATAAATGGAATTTGACTGTTAGCGATGTAACAATAACCGAAATATTGTGATCACAATTCTTTCATAAGCATTGCTTAAATGTTAAACTATTTCAAATTTGACAATAACATTGATACTAACTATTGTAGACCTACTTCTAGTACATTTGTATTGCACTTGTACCAGACTCTACTGTTGTCACAATACTAAGGAATACTCTTGTACACTATCTAGTATCTAGTTTTACTATCAGTTAGTTTTTGATTTTTGATGATTTCTTTTTCAGATTCCAGAAATTAAAGAAGCAGAGGCTAAAGGAGAGTGAGGAGGAGCATCTCCGTGAGCTGCAGAACGGCGACGTGAGCGCGTCACTAGAAGATGAGGGGACGCCTGAGACCATTCCTGGGTTGGACCTCAGCACATGGGAGGCCTCCATCAAACAGCAGGAGGAGTCGGCTAAAATCTCCAAGCCCCAGTGTGAAGACTCAGAGCCACTCCCCTCCGTGCTGCGAGAAAGAGCGTCCACTGTGGACGAGCCCAGCCAGAAGACCACCCGAGCCAAACGGGAGAGCCGGAGGATGAGAGAGCTGGAACAGGCCAAGTTCAGTCTGGAGCTGCTCAAAGTGCGCGCCACCACCGGAGGCCCGTCGTCACCGTCCGAAGAGCGCCGGTGGTCCTTGGAGTTTGTACCCTTCGCCTCGCCTCCTCTACGCTCTCCACAGGGCACGCCCGACAGCCAGAGCTCCAAGGGCAGCTTTGAACTGTTGAGTATGGAGGAGGTGCCGCCCAAAGCTGTGGCGGAGATCACAGACACAGAAGATCTCTGCTCCCCTGAACATTCTGTCTCACAAGAACCAGAGCCCAGTGTGGAGACCGTGTCCACAAGCCCAAAGCATGACCGACCCACCTCTGTAGATCCAGCTCTGACAGAAACAACACCCACTCTCACGCATCCGCCCAAAATCCAAAACTACCTCCCAACGTTTTACGTCCCTGAAGGCAGCGCTCCAAAGCCACCTGCCAATGAGCCTCAACACACCACAGAAACGTCTGTTACCACGGCTACTACCACTACGCCTGTCAAACCTCTCAAAGAACGACGGGAATCGAGTCGAAGACCAGTGGTTGTAGTCATTAGCATGCAAAAAGAGTCGCCGCTAAGTGAGGAGCTAACAGACATGGTCCGCCCCTCAGTGCAGCTGCGGGACACAGCGGCGCAGACCGGAGAGCTAACGCCGTCTCCGCACAACGTGGCCCCGCCTTCACGCGCAGACCAGACCATTATAGACAAACTGGTTAAACTGAATGTAGAAAAAGAGGAAAGGCAGCGTAATCAGCAACAGCAAAATGAAAAGGAAATGATGGAGCAAATCAGACAGCAGAAGGAAGTGCTGGAGCGCCAGCGGCTGTTCTTTGCTCAACATGAGAAGGACATGTTGGAGAAGCAGCGAGATGAAGCCCTGCAGAAGATCCAGCAGAGCAGACCGGAGGGCCAGGACGCCGCACGGGCCAGAAGACCTAGTAGGCCCTGCTCACTGTACATCGAGAGAGCCAGCGGTCCTACTCCCCGAGCTCGTACAGAGTCAGAGTCCACGCCTCCCTCGGCACACTCGCCTCTGGCCGTAGACATCCAGGGCATCGCTCCACAGCCGCAGCTGCCTTCACAGACGCTGTCCAGCCCCAAGCACAAGGCTAAGGACAGCAAAGTGACCCCTGAAGGATGGGTGCCCAAACTTAAGCTGGAGTCCAGAGAGGGAGGGGTCAAAGGAAAAAGTGTGGCCAAAAAGCAGCCGGCTCAGCAGGGCACTGCGGTCAACCTCAGCGACAAGACCAGCAACATCTTCTTCTCGCCCAAGGACAAGGTCACAATTACAAAGTGAGTTTTCAGCTGATCACACTCAACAGAGTTGTGCAGTAGCTGGGCAGGTATTATGTGTCATTTCTGTTTAAGTCTAATTTAATATGCAAGTACATTATAAAATGTACATGCATATTACTCTAAAAACATGTCCTGGAGATGTCTGTCCCGGAGAGACAAACCCAAACATGAACGTCTCTGAATACGCTCGCTCTGTCAGCCTGGATTTTCTGAATGAAAACAACTAATGCATGTTCATAGGACAGGGGGCGGGGTTAGCACCAGCGGTCCAATCAGAAAGCATACTCCATGCCCTAGGGACTGTCAATCATAATCACACGAGCAATTAAGAGAATAAATAAACACCAAAATAAATGCAGGCAGTTCATGTGCAGTCTGCTCGTTACACCACAGAGAAGGTCATTAGAAGGTCATTAGTGGATCAAACAGACTTTCAGTACTCAGCATGATACATTGTCATGGACTGAAAGAATAGCACTTATGTCTGTGTCAAGCAGCAAAATGTAAAGACACTATTACACTTAAAGTGCTTAATTAACAGCTTTTACTTGCTTGTATTTAATGTAATACAGTCTGAATACAGATGATGGGAATCATGTTTATTTAAATACAATTTTCATCTGTCAAAGAGTCGTCTCCATATCTTATTGAGAGGCTTTATCAGATCCAGAGCAGGTTTTGAGTTCAGGGCCTGTTACCATAGCGATCTACTTTGATAGAAAGTGATCCCTCGTTGTAGTAACGCTGTACCAGGGGTTACATCAGCTGGTGGTATGATGATATTTTAACACTTCTGATTCATCTTACAGCTTTGAGGGAGATGCCGTTCCCAAAGGGGGGCCGACCAGTCCAAAGGAGGTGGCACCACCGCTCTCCAAGTCTTCTTCTAAATCTTCCAAATCTAGAGACGTAAGAAAAGTTTGTGTTGTTGCGCATGTGCTGATGTTTGTTCATAGTGTGTCTGTTGTGGTGAGAAGAGTCCCACTGACCTACAGCACACGCACTGCTGCTCTTGCTCCCTGGATTCCCAATCACCTTGACATAATGTGACTTTTGATAAACTCCAGGTGGGCAGAGTGGGCCAAAAAAAGAAAGCCCGAATGGCTCGGACGCGCTCTGACTTCCTGACCCGCGCCCCCGTCACGTCGGCGGGGGGAGACTCAGACGAGGACGACGACAGCCCCACCAGCCCCCGCCATTACACTCTGCCCCTTCCCAAAGCCAGCCCCGACCCTGGCGGCGAGGCTGAGGCGTGTTTCAGTGACTCGGACATGGTAACGAGCGCCACAATCCTGCCGACAACGCCACTGTGTCACCGCGTCTCTTCTCTCTCTGACACGCCCTAACCCTCTCTCCGCCAAACAGCAATCCGTTTGAAATGAACTAACTACTCTTCTGAAAATGCCAGAGCAGCGAGGACACGTTCAGAAAGCCTCCGCCTGAGTGTTCTCTCTGGCATTCAGGCCGTTTTCTGACACCTTTTCTTCTCTAACATGACTGAATCTCCTCTCTTGACTAATTGATTTTCTCTGATTAATTTTTGCATGTTTTACAAATGAGTCATTCTTGTGATTGACCTTTTGAATCAGATGTTTTTCTTTCACGAGGCTGTTTATTCACCACCCTCTTTTTTATTATTGCAGATGCACAATACAATATATAGAAAATAGGGCTGCACAATATATGGCAAAAGTATCGATACTGCAACAAAGTAAATATATTAGAATGACACCAAAGTCCTCCATCTGACAGAAATGTACTGTTTTAAAATAAATATAGCTGATTTCATTTGTTTTGTCCATCTTAAAGTGCCTCAGGTTAGACTCATCAACACACAACACACAACAATCTTCAACACATTTTATCCCAGATAAAGGTCTTGGGTTTATACAGTCATTTTATTGCTGATTATAAATCGTGACATCACACTAGGAAATTCCATAACTGTTACCTAGCAACCATGTTGTGCCGCAGAGATTATTATTTGACAAATAAACACCATCATTTTAGCTGATTTAATGGTCCAAATGTGTTTTAATTTATGCCAAAGATTTAGATATTTTTTAGAGTTTCTCAGGTGTGATGACATCAACATGTTTTATAACTCTACTTCTGTCTTTTTAACACATTTTTCAACATTTCTTCACAAACCGCTGCTTGATTAGTGTAAAATTTGAATTTACATTTATACCAAATAAAAACAAAATTAGAAAATCATATGCACCTACTTTTTACTCTAGTTGTATTAAAACAATGTAAAAAATATTGCAATATGATTGATATGGCAGCATTTTGCAGCTGTATTGCATATTGCAATAATGTCCAATATTGTGCAGCCCTAATAATATATTTACTGATCATATTATTGAGGATTTTTTTGTCACTTAGTATATTGTAAGTTACTATTTAAAAAAAAAAAAAACTTTAATAATCTACTTTTCTGCTGTCCATAGTTTGGTAGCTACAGATATTGAACTACATTTATTATGTCAAACTATTGTGTCTTAGTTTGAATAACCTATAGCACCATCTAGTGGCAGGAACGGAGTGGAGCAGAGGAGATGCTCTCATTGATTTCAAGCCAATACATTTGTCCTTATATAAAAAAACATCCTTTACTTGAGTTGTGCCATTAACATTCCATAAAATCTATTGTTTCAGCCCCCTAGTGGTGAAGAGAAGAAAAAGATGCACAAAGCCATGTCATCGGGAGATCTGGGGAAAGTGGAAAGCCTCAGAAAGAACTCTCAGGATGGAAGGTTTGCATCGCTCCAATGTTGGAAGCATTTTTCTGAGATGCAGGAGACTGAGAAGGTTTTGTGTGAACAGGGTGCGTAAGATGCGATTCTGGGGCAAATCCAAGTACGGAGAGAAGAAGACGTCCAGAGAGAAGCTGATCTGTGGAGCAGACTCTTTAGACCTGGACACGGTGGACACTGGAGCTGGAGAAGGTGAGGACTGAACAGACATCACATTGTTGTAAACATGCTGAAAACAGATTAGATGTATTTGTAGAGCACGACTTCTACAAAAGTTGTGATACAATATGAAAGCACGTTCTGGATGTTCTGAGAGGCCAGTGAGCGGCCGGTACAGTCTGATCTACTGGAGACAAACGCATGGATAAGTCTCTCCAAGTCTGGTTTAGACACTTTTTGATTTTGGAAATATTTTTTAGATGGTAAAAAGCTGCTAATGTTTTTGATGTGATGTGGCTGTTAAAGTTCAAGTCTGAGTCCACTATTACCTCAAGATTTCTAACTTGATTTGTAGGTTTTAGAGCGAGACTCTAACCCCTGTTAATTTGAACATGGTGATTTAAATCAAATCAAATACTGAAATTAAATTAGCATTTTGTATTATTTCCTTCACTTAAACGTAATAGATCCACAGAAATGTAGCACAGTTGCTTTATTTAATACTCAAAACAAATACAACAAACGTCAGACGAGTGAAGTGAGCTCTTTCCACGTGTTAAGCTGGTGCGTGGTGCTTGTGCAGGTCAGGAGAACATGTCCCCTCCCCTGAGCCCCAGCAGCACTCTGGAGCGGGGCAGCAGGGACCTGAAGGAGAACAAAGACCCCTCTCCCAAAGTCAAGAGGAGACGCAGCGTGAAGATCAGCAGTGTGGCCCTGGAGCCCGCCCAGTGGCAGAACGATGCACTGCACATCCTCTCCTGCTCCAACGACTACCGCAGCATGAACGACTTCCTCATGAAGAAGGTAACGCTGTCGAGATGTTTCTACAGGGATTTTATTTATATTTATATTAGCATTATGAATTATTGGATGAGTCGAGGGGGAAATATTACATTTAGAGTTATTAAGTATGAATCGGCTAAAGTGCATTTGCAGTGGAACTGGATCTAGCTACATGAACTCATGAGGCGAATATTAAAACCCACGTGACAGTGGGACTATATACCTGCCCCGGTGGTGGACGAAGCCAGAAATATTACTTTTTTCAGGTTTTGCCTCGGATCCTCCCACAGCTAAACACACATTGTTGCACTGAACAGTGCTCCAAGCTCAGGCGAAACACTCAAATCCAACGCTTTAAGGGAAATGGAGCTAAACTCGCATTTGTTTTGCACTTTACTGATGCAAATTTAGAAAATATGTGCATTTTGTAACTGTAGAAACAAGGGTATTGTTCCTGTGCTTTGGCGTAGAACACTGAAAAAGATATAAATACTTTAGTTTATTTGCCATTTGTCGTTAAAAACCACATTGGAAAAAAGCCCAAAGCGCACGACAAAACATCAAAAACAACCACAAACAAGCAATGGACACAAGCTACAGGAAACTAAAAGGATTCAAATGCAACATCTTCAGTTTACACAAAACACCCATGTCTCTAAAATATTGTTCACAAATCTTAATCTGAAAGGCCTTTGGAGATGGCTTATGCCAGAGAAATGAAAATTAATGCAGTCGCATGCAGGCTGCAGGCTGTACGCTGCAGGCTGTACGCTGCAGGCTGCAGGCTGTACGCTGCAGGCTGCAGGCTGTACGCTGCAGGCTGTACGCTGCAGGCTGCAGGCTGTACGCTGCAGGCTGCAGGCTGTACGCTGCAGGCTGCAGGCTGTACGCTGCAGGCTGTACGCTGCAGGCTGCAGGCTGTACGCTGCAGGCTGTACGCTGCAGGCTGCAGGCTGTACGCTGCAGGCTGCAGGCTGTACGCTGCAGGCTGTACGCTGCAGGCTGTACGCTGCAGGCTGCAGGCTGTACGCTGCAGGCTGCAGGCTGTACGCTGCAGGCTGTACGCTACAGGCTGTACGCTGCAGGCTGCAGGCTGTACGCTGCAGGCTGTACGCTGCAGGCTGTACGCTGCAGGCTGCAGGCTGTACGCTGCAGGCTGCAGGCTGTACGCTGCAGGCTGCAGGCTGCAGGCTGTACGCTGCAGGCTGTACGCTGCAGGCTGTACGCTGCAGGCTGCAGGCTGTACGCTGCAGGCTGCAGGCTGTACGCTGCAGGCTGCAGGCTGTACGCTGCAGGCTGTACGCTGCAGGCTGCAGGCTGTACGCTGCAGGCTGCAGGCTGTACGCTGCAGGCTGTACGCTGCAGGCTGCAGGCTGTACGCTGCAGGCTGTACGCTGCAGGCTGTACGCTGCAGGCTGCAGGCTGTACGCTGCAGGCTGTACGCTGCAGGCTGCAGGCTGTACGCTGCAGGCTGTACGCTGCAGGCTGTACGCTGCAGGCTGCAGGCTGTATGCTGTACGCTGCAGGCTGTACGCTGCAGGCTGTACGCTGCAGGCTGCAGGCTGCACTCTGCAGGCTGCACGCTGCAGGCTGCACGCTCCCTCAGTGGCATTGTGCTGTGTGATAGAACATAGATAGAATAAGACAGAATAAATGTTATTGTCCTGGAGAGGTCATTTGTCCTGGGCCACATAGATGCTGTACACAAAAATACACAAGCGAGACATGAAGAGCATGTGAGGGCAGCGGCGGGACAAAGGTCAGCTCCTCCTGATGCAGCAGCTCATAGTGAAGAGGGGTGTCCGGGTCAGTGAGTATCCTTTAATGTGGCCAGCCTAAGGCACACTGTGCAATCTTCATGCTGCCTCAGCACCTTGATGGGACGGATCACTCACTGACACAGATTTAGACAGTTGCTCAGAATAATTCTAATGGATTTTTGCATTTTCATTTCCAGATGAATGACCTGGAGACGGAGGACAGTAAAAAGGACACGATGGTGGACGTGGTTTTCAAAAAGGCTCTGAAGGAGTTCCGTCTGAACATCTTCATCTCTTACTCCACAGCGCTGGTGGTACGTGTTTTTAGTTCAAAAAGACTCCCTCCTGGATGTTGGTTCACCTTCTCTCCCGCTTCAGATGGACGAGTGTAAGAGCGTCCGGTACAAAGACCTGTACGCTCTGTTCGAACACATCCTGGAGAAAACCATGAGGCAGGAGCAGAGGGACTGGAGCGAGTCCCCGGTCCGAGTCTGGGTCAACACTTTCAAAGTCTTCCTGGATGAGTTCATGACAGAATACAAGCCCCTGGACAGCACTGTCAGCAAGGTAAGACTGCACTTCCACCAGGTCAGAGGTCAGAGGTGAGCTGGTTTGTGGTTCATCTGTCATCCACATGAAACAAAAACTGGAAAAACGCTCAACATCTCTGACAGCACAACTCTGACTTGACTGAATGTGATTTAACAAATAAATGATAAGGTTCAACATTTCTACATTTCCACATTTTGTTATGTTACATGAAATGGATTAAATGCAGTATTTGCCTCCAAATTAAAGGTGGAATGGACGCTTTTTTTCAGCAAATTTTTTATCATATTTCCTCGTGGCGTGGATAAATCATTTGTCCTGCCACATATCAATCATAAAACGCACCTACCGCTCACCTGCGGTGAGTGCGTTTCCACGTGCCTAAGCGCATGGATCTATCATAATATAGTTCCCTCAGTGTACGGGGCAAAATGAAGACGGAGAAAGACAGTTCGAGCTGACGCAGAAGTGGACAGAAATCTACGGGAGACGAGAGATGATGCGCTCCGTTGCGCTAATAAACAAATGCACGTGTGTGTTGTATCAGTCCACACGGGGGAGTGGCATGTGCACGGGGAGTGGCATGTGCACGGGGAGTGGCATGTGCACGGGGAGTGGCATGTGCACTTCTGCCTGCGTTCTCAAATCGCCGAAAAATCGTCCATTGCGCCTTTAATTCTACAAATAATACCCTATAATAACAACCTGAAAGAAGGTTGTTAGAATTATTTGCAACTGTATTAAAAAATAATTGAATACAGCAGAGGACAAAATTGAGCTCAGCTCATGGTTTTTCCATTGTTCATCTTTGAGATGCTTCTATTGCCATGAAGCTCGAGGATCTGTCCCTCCACCTCCGGGACAGGATTGTATCAAGGCACCGAAAGGGGAAAGGACAAACATTTCTGCCGCACTGAAGGTTCCTCTGAGCACAGAACCTGATGGTCACTCTGACAGAGAGAGGAGAACCTTCCAGAAGAATAACCATCTCTGCAGCACTCCACCATCAGACCTGTGTGGTGCAGAAGCCACTCAGAAGAAGGCACATGAAGGACTCTTAGATCATGAGAAACAAACATCTCAGGTCTGAGGAAACAAAGATTGAACTCACCTGGAGTGAAGCATGGTGGAGGCAGCATCAGGCTGCGGTGGAGGCGGCATCAGGCTGCGGTGGAGGCAGCATCAGGCTGCGGTGGAGGCAGCATCAGGCTGCGGTGGAGGCAGCATCAGGCTGCGGTGGAGGCTGCATCAGGCTGCGGTGGAGGCTGCATCAGGCTGCGGTGGAGGCTGCATCAGGCTGCGGTGGAGGCTGCATCAGGCTGCGGTGGAGGCAGCATCAGGCTGCGGTGGAGGCTGCATCAGGCTGCGGTGGAGGCTGCGGTGGAGGCGGCATCAGGCTGCGGTGGAGGCGGCATCAGGCTGCGGTGGAGGCGGCATCAGGCTGCGGTGGAGGCGGCATCAGGCTGCGGTGGAGGCGGCATCAGGCTGCGGTGGAGGCTGCATCAGGCTGCGGTGGAGGCTGCATCAGGCTGCGGTGGAGGCGGCAAATCTAACACTTGTATTTTCTCTTTGGTTCCAGCAGGTTCCAAAAACGGAGCGTAAAAAGCGCAGAAAGAAGGACACGGACATTGTAAGTGCTTTGTTTCTTTCAGATACTTTCTCAGGCTTTTGTAGTTCCAAAAGAATAAGTGATGTGAACGTGCTGCAGGTGGAGGAACATAACGGCCACATCTTCAAGTCCACGCAGTACAGCATCCCCACGTACTGCGAGTACTGCTCCTCCCTCATCTGGATGATGGACCGCGCCTGCGTCTGCAAACGTAAGACTAAACTCTTCTCTCAAAAGGCCACATGCCACTGCTGCTGCTCTGGACTTCTTTTGTTTCCTGGGCTGTTTTGGATTAGCCTCATTTTAGCCTATTAAATGCTTTTCTTAGCTCTGCTTAGCCGCTATCACAATCCTGTAAGTCCTTTTACAATGAAAGTCCCGTTAACCCACGTTTGTCAGGTCAGGTGAAGGAATAAAAACTCAAATGCTGGAAAAAGAGCTGATTAAAAGTACAAATGGGGTTTTACGTGTTTGAAGTGATATTTGTGCATTTTTAGTCACATTCGATACTTCAACCTCGACTAACACTTCAAAGACATGTTTAGGACATTTCTGTTGGATTGTCTCCAGAATGTTTGAATATTGTTATCTGGATACAAGACTATTCTGTGAAATATACTGTAAAGTGAGCTACTGTATTATTAGCTCACTTGTATCTCTACTTGAAGGAGCAGGAGAAGATACTACGTCTGTAAAACGTGTTCGGAAAACTATTTGTAAATGCAAGTAATTGTGTTACTTGTTCTATTTAAAAAAAACTTATCACTAAAAGTTATTGTACAGTTATGTATTATATATATTTTTAATGGTTTAACAATTATATTAAATTATGTGTAGAAGCTACTTTAGTAAAAGCATATTCTATTTATATATATCATCTTTTCACTTTGTTTTTAAAATCATCTTTGAAATACTAATTCAATAATACGTTATGCACACTATATGCAAACAGGAAGTATTACAGAGTATTATTATACTGCCAGTATTTGAATAACTTCAGATCATGGAAGAGCTGAAAGAATCTTTATCTTTGTGACTCGCACATTTATTATTATTAAATGAATTGTCCATAAAATAGTGTAATGGATTTCACGCTCGCATGTGTGACGTCAGGGGCCCCGGGGCCCCTCCCCCTCCTGCCCTAATCAGATTGTTTTCAACTGGACTCATGGGGTCTGCTGCAGCTCCAGATCCGCACACACTCGGCCCTTTCTCTGCTCAGGATGTTTGCTTTGAGGCCATAGTTTTTCTTCTGACCAGTGGAATATTGTGAAGAATGAGGCGGAGCTGCTTCTGTCTGGACAATGGGACTGACTTTGTGTCTGTGTCTCCAGTTTGTCGCTACGCCTGCCACCGCAAGTGCTGCCAGAAGATGACCACCAAATGCAGTAAGAAGGTACGTTCTGCCCACGCCTCACGCCGCCAGCAGCTCCTGGACACGGCGCAGCTCCTGGACACGGAGCAGCTCCTGGACACGGAGCAGCTCCTGGACACGGAGCAGCTCCTGGACACGGAGCAGCTCCTGGACACGGAGCAGCTCCTGGACACGGAGCAGCTCCTGGACACGGAGCAGCTCCTGGACACGGAGCAGCTCCTGGACACGGAGCAGCTCCTGGACACGGAGCAGCTCCTGGACACGGAGCAGCTCTGACCCATGTGTTTAATACTGACCTTTTCAGACACAGAATATTTGGCGTGAGACGGTCAGAAGTGTAAATGTACTTCAATACAAAGTTTAGGTTATTGTACTTATTTTACAGTGGAAACCTTTACTTCACTTCATTAAAGATCAAGTATCTTTACTTTCTACCTCCTATTTTTGAACTGAACTGAAAAGTAGAAAGTACTTCATATGGTTTGAGGAGTTAAGGCAGGGGTGGGAAAACTACGGCCCGCGGGCCACATCCGGCCAGTTGGGCCTTTCAATCCGGCCCGCCAAGCTTGTCCAAGTAATATTAAAATATAATTAACTAATTGGCTTTATTAGACTGTAGATGGAATGAGAAAGAAAGAAGGACATGCAGCAAATGTCGGAGTTGGGATTCGAATTCACGATACTGTGGCTGGGCGTTCATTTTACCTTTCGCCTGTAATGCCCACATTTCCCCAAGAGATGGCACTGTTCCCTCTAAACTGCGCGCCTGCGCAATTGCGCACTGCTCGCACATAGTGCGCGCACACAAGAACATCTAAGAAAATAAAATTCACCACAAACGGCCACCGGGGGCAATCAAGCAGGAAGCGCCAGAGTTTGACACACTGTAGAAGACTCTTGTGGACAGTAGAAGCACTGTCCAGAGGACAGAGTTGTGTGTTTTATTACAATCAGAATCATATTCACTGAGAAATGAGTCTTATTAGTCCCGCAGCGCAGCGGACCGCGGACGCATTCAGAAGATTGGCGTGTCACTATTGTGTAAATGAAACTTTCTTGTCCAGATCTGACTCACGAGTCAAAGACACATGTGCATCATTATCTGGATCATATTTCTGTGTAAATATCTCATGTCACAACGTAACACTCACTCGATGAGTACGAGCTCAGGAGCAGATGATCCTGATGTGAAGACACAGTTAAATCAGCTCACAGAGTCATCAAGGACAGAGGGGACACTAGAGACAGCTGTGATTTGTTCTAAAGTGGACAATTTGTACATTGAGCCTTGCATTTGTTGCTTTGTTACAAGTTACAGGTCAAATCTTGTGTGTAATTTATAGTAATTCATTCGTTCACATTTTAGGCCAGATTTTAGAACCCAATGTGGCCCTTGAGTCAAAAAGTTTGCCCACCCCTGAGTTAAGGTGACGCTCTGAGCTTTTAGCAAACACAAATCCAAATTCTTTACATTTTTAAATTGATTGGAATTGCTGCTGTTGACCAAAGATAAGCACAAATCTGTGTGAAATATGTGGCTGTTTACATCGCAGTAACTTTACTTTTGAATTCAGAAAGTTTGAGTTCCTAAAAGTGGCCACATCCTATTGGAACAGTAAAGTGTGAATGACAGAAAAGTAAGATTTTCACTGTTGCAGTATTAGTGAGTCATGGTGTTCTCGTATTGGCCGTGAGGCTGGGCGTGGCCTCCTTGTGCCTGAGGCTGGGCGTGGCCTCCTTGTGCCTGAGGCTGGGCGTGGCCTCCTTGTGGGTGAGTCTCACCTGCTGTGGTTTGTGGTTTGCAGTTCGACCCGGAGCTCTCGTCCAGACAGTTCGGAGTGGAAGTGTCACGTCTGACCAGCGACGAGCGAGCGGTGCCCCTAGTGGTGGAGAAGCTCATGAACTACATCGAGCTTCACGGCCTCTACACGGAAGGGATCTACCGCAAGTCGGGCTCCACCAATAAGATCAAAGAACTGAAGCAAGGCCTGGACA
>NW_027316167.1:40406833-40464333 GCF_026437365.1 Eucyclogobius newberryi
CTGACACTTTCCCTCCTTCTAAACCTTGTAATCACAGACATGAACTTCTGCATCTGAATCAGGCTTGTTCAACTTCATTGTCCTCAGGGTCAGATTCTGGAGCCTCCACTTCTTACAGAGTTTAGAGGTCAAACCAAATCTGCCCAACACTAGATCTGTTTCAATAATGAGAAAAGAATAAATAATAATCAACTGCTTCATTAGATTTCAGGTTCAAAGTGATCAAATCCTAAAACCAGTTCTAAAAAGCCAGTGAAGGTCAAACAGTGAAGTCGAGCTGGTCTGGGACAATGACTATCGTCCAAACGGGAGAAGATGCAGGCGTTCCTCACCTGTTGAGCTGAAGGACGTTCTGGGCCATCCACCTGGTTGAAGCTCGAACACTGCAGCTCCACCTCAGGGGGGGCGTGGTCTCAGCGGGGGGCGTGTCTGGTCTCAGCGGGGGGCGTGTCTGGTCTCAGCGGGGGCGTGTCTGGTCTCAGCGGGGGCGTGTCTGGTCTCAGCGGGGGGCGTGTCTGGTCTCAGCGGGGGCGTGTCTGGTCTCAGCGGGGGGCGTGTCTGGTCTCAGCGGGGGGCGTGTCTGGTCTCAGCGGGGGGCGTGTCTGGTCTCAGCGGGGGGCGTGTCTGGTCTCAGCGGGGGCGTGTCTGGTCTCAGCGGGGGCGTGTCTGGTCTCAGCGGGGGGCGTGTCTGGTCTCAGCGGGGGGCGTGTCTGGTCTCAGCGGGGGCGTGTCTGGTCTCAGCGGGGGGCGTGTCTGGTCTCAGCGGGGGGCGTGTCTGGTCTCAGCGGGGGGCGTGTCTGGTCTCAGCGGGGGGCGTGTCTGGTCTCAGCGGGGGGCGTGTCTGGTCTCAGCGGGGGCGTGTCTGGTCTCAGCGGGGGCGTGTCTGGTCTCAGCGGGGGCGTGTCTGGTCTCAGCGGGGGGCGTGTCTGGTCTCAGCGGGGGGCGTGTCTGGTCTCAGCGGGGGGCGTGTCTGGTCTCAGCGGGGGGCGTGTCTGGTCTCAGCGGGGGCGTGTCTGGTCTCAGCGGGGGGCGTGTCTGGTCTCAGCGGGGGCGTGTCTGGTCTCAGCGGGGGCGTGTCTGGTCTCAGCGGGGGGCGTGTCTGGTCTCAGCGGGGGCGTGTCTGGTCTCAGCGGGGGGCGTGTCTGGTCTCAGCGGGGGCGTGTCTGGTCTCAGCGGGGGCGTGTCTGGTCTCAGCGGGGGGCGTGTCTGGTCTCAGCGGGGGCGTGGTCTCAGCGGGGGGCGTGTCTGGTCTCAGCGGGGGGCGTGTCTGGTCTCAGCGGGGGGCGTGTCTGGTCTCAGCGGGGGGCGTGTCTGGTCTCAGCGGGGGGCGTGTCTGGTCTCAGCGGGGGGCGTGTCTGGTCTCAGCGGGGGCGTGTCTGGTCTCAGCGGGGGGCGGTCGTGAACATAGATGGAAGGACACACTATGGAGGCACTAACATGTCCGAGGGGAGGGAATGACCCTAACCTGGCTGTAACGGTGCAGAGGAGGAGGAGGGAATGACCCTAACCTGGCTGTAACGGTGCAGAGGAGGAGGAGGGAATGACCCTAACCTGGCTGTAACGGTGCAGAGGAGGAGGAGGGAATGACCCTAACCTGGCTGTAACGGTGCAGAGGAGGAGGAGGGAATGACCCTAACCTGGCTGTAACGGTGCAGAGGAGGAGGAGGGAATGACCCTAACCTGGCTGTAACGGTGCAGAGGAGGAGGAGGGAATGACCTGTGGGGTCAGCACGGGATGAGGATAAAACAGTGTGGAATCTAAAAGGATTAAAATGGCACTTTCCTGACCAGGTAGAAGGTCAGTGATGACTTTGAGGGCTGTTTTGGTTCTGCTCAAAGCCCTAAAACACATCGAATGTCTCAAAGATTCATCTAAAAGAGTTTTGATTAAAAAAGGAGTTTGGAAATTGGTCTAAAATAGTTCAAATCTGAAAGGCTTAAATTGGGTAAAAGAGTTTAAACCAGGAGGGAACTAAACCTGGTTCAGGATGGTTCAAATGTCCAACCACTTTCAACACATAAGTGGGAAATGACATCAAGTGGCACGTGGTGCTTTCATATCAGATGAAAGAAATGTGTCTGCAGAACCTTTTTGAAATGGCTCCTCCAGGCTAACATTTGGATTAAAAACAGTTAAAAAATGTGAAGGAAAAAGGCAAAAGGCTTCACTAACTTTGTTCTGCAACATTTCCAATTCTGGGCCAAACCTGAACTAACCCAAAATTAATAATAATAATAATAATAATAATAATAACTTTTATTTATATAGCGCTTTTCAGTGACCCAAAGACGCTGAACATAATAAAAAAGGGGGGGGTATTTACAGACAGGGGGGACAACACGTACAATACACATTAATATACAGATAAAATGAACAAGACAGAAGAAGTAGAGAGAAAAAGATGGGGATGTAACAGGGGGTAGAAGAGTAGACAGTGGGGTAGAGGAGGCTAGGGGTAGGGGAGGTCATAGGCTTGTTGTTTTTAGGCGGGATTTGAATGTTGTGAGTGAGGGAGAGTGGGACAGGGGGGGAGGGAGTTCCAGAGTCGGGGTGCTGTTCGGGAGAATGCTCCATGTCGCCAAAAGTTTTGAGTCGGGATGTTGGTGCAGTCAGGGTGAGAGAGGAGGAGGATCGGAGAGCTCGGGAGGGGCGGTGGGGGATGAGGAGGTCAGACAGGTGGGGGGGGGGGGGGGGGGGGGGCAAGGTGGTGAAGAGCTTTGAAGGTGAGGAGGAGTATTTTAAAGTTTATGCGCTGCTTGATGGGGAGAGAGTGGAGAGAGCGGAGAACGGGAGTGATGTGATCACGGGACTAAAACTAGACAAACCAGGTCTGAACCAGCACCATTCAAGAATCAAACCAGGTCTAAAGCAGAGGCCAAGAAGGACTAAACCAGGACCACACCAGAACTAAACCAGTAATAATAATATAATCATCATATTTGGTGAAGCAGAACTCTCCAAACAGTCTCAGGTCTGGACAGAACCTTTGACAATAAAACCTGATGCTTTGTGAGAACCTTCTAGAGTAAATCCAAGCTCCGCCCCCCTCCTCCCTGACACTTCTTTCTCTGGGGTTGTGCTCCTGTCCCTAACATGTCCTCCTGTCCCTAACATGTCCTCCTGTCCCTAACATGTCCTCCTGTCCCTAACATGTCCTCTCCTTTACCAGAAACCTGTACTAATAGCAGTTAGATTCTTGAGTATAGCACGCGCTCTGGTATGTATACATGCCGCCTGGACTCCTACAGCAGTGTTGTGCTCCCCGTGTCCATCACCTCCTCCATCACCTCCTCCATCACCTCCTCCATCACCTCCTCCATCACCTCCTCCATCACCTCCTCCATCACCTCCTCCATCACCTCCTCCATCACCTCCTCCATCACCTCCTCCATCACCTCCTCCATCACCTCCTCCATCACCTCCTCCATCACCTCCTCCATCACCTCCTCCATCTCCACAGCATGTTCATAACGTCCTCACAGATCGTCCCACTCATGCTTTTAATGTTGTTTTGACCAATCAAACCATGGCACACTTTTGAGAAGTGAAAGGTGGTGTAGTAAGTGAAAGGGTAAGTGCTGTGTGCCATCGTAGCTGTAGCGCGCTCAACTCGTGTGTGAGTAGAAGCTCTAAGCAGAGTTTGTTCTTATCATACTGTTTTGTTTTACATTTTATGCAGCCAAATACAGCTAAAAAGGTAAAAATGTGCAGTGTTTTTTCTGTGATGCTGTAGCCATGTTTCCACTGGTTCACTTTGGAGCTGATCAGTACCAAAGTGGGCGTGTCTGTTACAAAGCGCTCTGGCTCTGCATTTGAGCCAAAAGAAAGAAAACCGGCTGAAACAAGACTGCAAAAAGCAGATATAATAAGAAACAAATCATGTCAACAAACTCTGACTTGATCTTGTGATAAACCATATTTCCACTGACGCAAACTTATATGTGGAGCCCATGTGCTAAAGAAACAAAGCTAGCTTATGTTAGCATCAGCTGTTTATCGACACACGTCTCGCAGCACCACAAACTTGAAATTACTCAACTTTTTTTTTAATTTGCTGAGATCGGCCTTAAATTGAGGTCATATTTAGATTGTATTCATTAAGAAAACATAAGTTATGTTTGGGCGACATCCGTTTTTCTTCTTGAGCATGAACCGTTCCAAAGCGCTATAAAGTGAGCCAGTCTGTGGGACCTGGGCCAGTCAAAACGTGGCCTTTGCTTTCAGCCTTAGTCTGGATAGACGGGTTATTGTTAACTGTCAGAACCTAAGCCTATTGTGTAAGTATTACAACACATTCAACACAATTGTCTTGTGTTCCTCACAGCGGGTAAATTACCAGAGCACCACGCCCCCGCTGAGCCCGCACCTGTCCACAGTGAAGAGCCCTGTCACGGAGCAGAGCTGCAGCGAGGAGGCGTCCGACTCTGAGCTGACGGAGCACCAGCAGGCGGCCATGCAGCAGGAGGAGCGAGTGCTGACGGAGCAGATCGAAAACCTGCAGAAAGAAAAGTACACACATCGATCCAGTCCTCCTCATGCTTGTATGTGCTCTGTGTGACGTGTGTGACTCCCACAGGGAGGAGCTGACGTTTGAGATGCTGGCCCTGGAGCCTCGAGCCTCTGACGACGAGACGCTGGAGTCAGAGGCCTCCATCGGGACAGCGGACAGCTCCGAGAACCTCAATGTGGACTCAGAAGCACTCTCAGACTTATCAGGTCCTTACTCTTCCTTAACTTCAAATGTTCTTTTTAAGATTTACTAATGTCATAGGAAAAACACAATTATTTGACAATTCATTTGACCGTTTACACGTTCCCACAATGTACAGAGGCTGTACCTGATGCTTTTCCTTGTAGTTGAGCAAAATGTGTCTTGCTCCAGAACAGATGTATCGTAAAAGCAGCTCTTGGGGGAAAATGAGACCACTGAGTGCTGTCTACAATTACAAGAGTAATAGTTTTATTCTCTGTGAATCAGGAAGTTACAAATGGTTTGAAACAAACTAGTTCTGCTTTTCACGTGTTTAAACAGTAACAATCACGTCCAGCGCCTTGAGTCCCATTCGATTTCTGACTTCTTTTTTTGTTTATTGATCCGTGTACAGAGAGGGGCCCTCAACTGACGTCCCCCTGGCCCCGCAGGTCTGACGGCCGGAGCTCTCGTCAGCGGACCCTGCGCCGACAGCCCAATTCTCTGGACTCGGTGGATTCCTGCTCCAGTGTGTCGTCCTTCTCCTCCTCCTCACACTTCCAGCCCTCCTCAGCGTCCTCCTCCAACGCCCGACGGTTTCGCTTCCACTCAAAGTCCCCCTCGTCCCCTTCCTCCTCGGCTGGCCCCTCACAGCTACAGCCCACTCGCACGGACACGTTTGACCCAAGTCCTACTGGGGAGCCGGAGAGTACATATGACGAAAGGCCACAGTTTACAAGCCGAGGAACGTTCAATCCTGAAAAAGGCAAACAGAAACTCAAGGGGGGAAAGCATCCATCCCTGAGGCACTCCAGAGACGGAGGAGGCCACGGCAGGGACCCTTCAGATTTACCGCAGCAGCTAGTATTATATGGCAATAACGAGTTCATGGTATGAAGGTCACTGGTTCACCAAAGCACTCCCGACGTCCTGGAAGGAAGACGATTCCTGACAGAAGCTAAAGAGTCAATGCAACGTCCTCTCCTTAAAGCGCTCTGCTTAGCCTTTATAATGTGCAAAGAAAAGTTCCCAAGTGCCACACGGAGCGAGTCCACTGTCAGAGGTGGACGATACTCTGGCCGAGGGACGGATGTCTGTGGCATAGACTGCCTCTCATGGCCGTCCTGTGCCTCGCCGGCTCTTCACACAGCGCCAGACGCACTGAGCAGGAGCACGGAAAAGGGAATGTTGGACTGAGCATCAGGGAAGCGAGAGCTGGAGCTGTGGACGACAGTGAAGAAGTCAATATTAGCTGCTTTCTGTGTTTACACTTCATAACAATCAGTATAAGCAGTGGTTGTTTTGTTATTACAAATAAATTTTCTTTTATTTAATACATTTTAATGTAACAGAAATTCTTTATAGCATATAATATACAGGTATAAATACTGTACAAAGCCGGGGCACCAGTGTGTGCTGGGGAGTTGAAGTCAGATATTTATCTTTTTTCTTTTTGTTTCCTGGTCTTGGGCGGAGCTGACGATGCGATTGGTGGATGTGTGAATGTGCCACGCCTCCGTGTGTTACTGTGTGTGAGAACCAAAAACCACTCCATGTGTTTTTAATTTATGCTGCTTTTTCCTGGAGCAGGAAAATGTGGCCATGAAAGGGACCAACGAGCTGCTCCAGCCGAGGCTCCCAGCTCTGTACAGAATGTTGCATATGTAGAAAACATGCTTCACTGCTTCGCCGTACGACCATTGTAACGCTCCAGACGTCCACGAGGACAGTGTAGTGGACATTATCTTTAAGAGATCATGTACCTGTCCCATCCATGTCTTTGTGTTCGCTTCAACAATGAAAGAAAGTGTCACAGTCGTGTGTCGTGTCTTCATTGAGCTCACACTTTCTTCCCGTTTATCACATGTTTATGTAAGAAGCAAACGGAACTGTCCTGCTCGTCTCCATGGAAACTGTATATGTTTATCTCCATAGAGACGAGCAGGTGACGCTACCAGGCCAAGTTACAGGTCAGATCTGGGTTGAGGCGTTCCCACTCGGAGTAAGAACTATTTGTGATAATAAATCAAACCATTAGTGATTTATCACGTTCACGTTTCTCTGGTTAAAGGAAACATTCAGCTTTTTTAATAACCAAACATATTATTATTTTACATTTTGTTCGTTGTAAACCACAATCTTGATTTAAAATGTCTTAGTAATAAAAAAAAGTCATGGATTTCAAAACTGCAGAACTGACGAGCCACAAACATTATTACATGATTTGATTTTTGAAAAGTGATTTTTTTTTTGAGTAAAATTTTCTCAAATCACAATGAAGTACAGATTGTGGGCGGGGTTAGGGGGTAGGTGAAAACGGGACAATTCAGGATTAACTCAAACATACAAGAATCAAATACAGCTCTGAGTCAAGTAACTGTGTAATATTTCCCATTCTGGGGCCCTTCACCCAGAACGTGAGGCTCCAGGAGGTCATGAGGAGCGCGGGGCCCCTTCATCCAGAACGTGAGGCTCCAGACGGTCATGAGGAGCGCGGGGGCCCTTAACCCAGAACGTGAGGCTCCAGGAGGTCATGAGGAGCGCGGGGCCCCTTCACCCAGATCGTGGGGCTCCAGACGGTCATGAGGAGCGCGGGGGCCCTTCACCCAGAACGTGAGGCTCCAGAGGGTCATGAGGAGCGCGGGGGCCCTTCACCCAGAACGTGAGGCTCCAGAGGGTCATGAGGAGCGCGGGGCCCCTTCACCCAGAACGTGAGGCTCCAGGAGGTCATGAGGAGCGCGGGGCCCCTTCACCCAGAACGTGAGGCTCCAGGAGGTCATGAGGAGCGCGGGGCCCCTTCACCCAGAACGTGAGGCTCCAGGAGGTCATGAGGAGCGCCGGGGCCCTTCACCCAGAACGTGAGGCTCCAGGAGGTCATGTGGAGCGCGGGGGCCCTTCACCCAGAACGTGAGGCTCCAGGAGGTCATGAGGAGCGCGGGGCCCCTTCACCCAGAACGTGAGGCTCCAGACGGTCATGAGGAGCGCGGGGGCCCTTCACCCAGAACGTGAGGCTCCAGGAGGTCATGAGGAGCGCGGGGCCCCTTCACCCAGAACGTGAGGCTCCAGGAGGTCATGAGGAGCGCGGGGCCCCTTCACCCAGAACGTGAGGCTCCAGGAGGTCATGAGGAGCGCGGGGGCCTTTCACCCAGAACGTGAGGCTTCAGACGGTCATGAGGAGCGCGGGGGCCCTTCACCCAGAACGTGAGGCTCCAGGAGATCTTGAGGAGCGCGGGGGCCCTTCACCCAGAACGTGAGGCTCCAGACGGTCATGAGGAGCGCGGGGGCCCTTCACCCAGAACGTGAGGCTCCAGGAGGTCATGAGGAGCGCGGGCCCCTTCACCCAGAACGTGAGGCTCCAGGAGGTCATGAGGAGCGCGGGACCCCTTCACCCAGAACGTGAGGCTCCAGGAGGTCATGAGGAGCGCGGGGCCCCTTCACCCAGAACGTGAGGCTCCAGGAGGTCATGAGGAGCGCGGGGCCCCTTCACCCAGAACGTGAGGCTCCAGGAGGTCATGAGGAGCGCGGGGCCCCTTCACCCAGAACGTGAGGCTCCAGAGGGTCATGCGGAGCGCGGGGGCCCTTCACCCAGAACGTGAGGCTCCAGGAGGTCATGAGGAGCGCGGGGCCCTTCACCCAGAACGTGAGGCTCCAGGAGGTCATGAGGAGCGCGGGGGCCCTTCACCCAGAACGTGAGGCTCCAGGAGGTCATGAGGAGCGCGGGGCCCCTTCACCCAGAACGTGAGGCTCCAGGAGGTCATGAGGAGCGCGGGGCCCCTTCACCCAGAACGTGAGGCTCCAGGAGGTCATGAGGAGCGCGGGGGCCCTTCACCCAGAACGTGAGGCTCCAGGAGGTCATGAGGAGCGCGGGGCCCCTTCACCCAGAACTTGAGGCTCCAGGAGGTCATGAGGAGCGCGGGGCCCCTTCACCCAGAACGTGAGGCTCCAGCAGGTCATGAGGAGCGCGGGGCCCCTTCACCCAGAACGTGAGGCTCCAGGAGGTCATGAGGAGCGCGGGGCCCCTTCACCCAGAACGTGAGGCTCCAGGAGGTCATGAGGAGCGCGGGGCCCCTTCACCCAGAACGTGAGGCTCCAGGAGGTCATGAGGAGCGCGGGGCCCCTTCACCCAGAACGTGAGGCTCCAGGAGGTCATGAGGAGCGCGGGGGCCCTTCACCCAGAACCGGAGGCTCCAGGAGGTCATGAGGAGCGCGGGGGCCCTTCACCCAGAACGTGAGGCTCCAGGAGGTCATGAGGAGCGCGGGGGCCCTTCACCCAGAACGTGAGGCTCCAGGAGGTCATGAGGAGCGCGGGGCCCCTTCACCCAGAACGTGAGGCTCCAGGAGGTCATGAGGAGCGCGGGGCCCCTTCACCCAGAACGTGAGGCTCTAGGAGGTCATGAGGAGCGCAGGGGCCCTTCACCCAGAACGTGAGGCTCCAGAGGGTAATGAGGAGCGCGGGGGCCCTTCACCCAGAACGTGAGGCTCCAGAGGGTCATGAGGAGCGCGGAGGCCCTTCACCCAGAACGTGAGGCTCCAGACGGTCATGAGGAGCGCGGGGGCCCTTCACCCAGAACGTGAGGCTCCAGGAGGTCATGAAGAGCGCGGGGGCCCTTCACCCAGAACGTGAGGCTCCAGACGGTCATGAGGAGCGCGGGGGCCCTTCACCCAGAACGTGAGGCTCCAGGAGGTCATGAGGAGCGCGGGGCCCCTTCACCCAGATCGTGGGGCTCCAGACGGTCATGAGGAGCGCGGGGGCCCTTCACCCAGAACGTGAGGCTCCAGGAGGTCATGAGGAGCGCGGGGCCCCTTCACCCAGAACGTGAGGCTCCAGGAGGTCATGAGGAGCGCGGGGCCCCTTCACCCAGAACGTGAGGCTCCAGGAGGTCATGAGGAGCGCGGGGCCCCTTCACCCAGAACGTGAGGCTCCAGACGGTCATGAGGAGCGCGGGGGCCCTTCACCCAGAACGTGAGGCTCCAGACGGTCATGAGGAGCGCGGGGGCCCTTCACCCAGAACGTGAGGCTCCAGGAGGTCATGAGGAGCGCGGGGCCCCTTCACCCAGAACGTGAGGCTCCAGGAGGTCATGAGGAGCGCGGGGCCCCTTCACCCAGAACGTGAGGCTCCAGCAGGTCATGAGGAGCGCGGGGCCCCTTCACCCAGAACGTGAGGCTCCAGGAGGTCATGAGGAGCGCGGGGGCCCTTCACCCAGAACGTGAGGCTCCAGACGGTCATGAGGAGCGCGGGGGCCCTTCACCCAGAGCGTGAGGCTCCAGGAGGTCATGAGGAGCGCGGGGCCCCTTCACCCAGAACGTGAGGCTCCAGGAGGTCATGAGGAGCGCGGGGGCCCTTCACCCAGAACGTGAGGCTCCAGGAGGTCATGAGGAGCGCGGGGCCCCTTCACCCAGAACCTGAGGCTCCAGGAGGTCATGAGGAGCGCGGGGCCCCTTCACCCAGAACGTGAGGCTCCAGGAGGTCATGAGGAGCGCGGGTCCCCTTCACCCAGAACGTGAGGCTCCAGGAGGTCATGAGGAGCGCGGGGGCCCTTCACCCAGAACGTGAGGCTCCAGAGGGTCATGAGGAGCGCGGGGGCCCTTCACCCAGAACGTGAGGCTCCAGACGGTCATGAGGAGCGCGGGGGCCCTTCACCCAGAACGTGAGGCTCCAGACGGTCATGAGGAGCGCGGGGCCCCTTCACCCAGAACGTGAGGCTCCAGGAGGTCATGAGGAGCGCGGGGGCCCTTCACCCAGAACGTGAGGCTCCAGGAGGTCATGAGGAGCGCGGGGGCCCTTCACCCAGAACGTGAGGCTCCAGGAGGTCATGAGGAGCGCGGGGCCCCTTCACCCAGAACGTGAGGCTCCAGACGGTCATGAGGAGCGCGGGGGCCCTTCACCCAGAACGTGAGGCTCCAGACGGTCATGAGGAGCGCGGGGGCCCTTCACCCAGAACGTGAGGCTCCAGGAGGTCATGAGGAGCGCGGGGCCCCTTCACCCAGAACGTGAGGCTCCAGGAGGTCATGAGGAGCGCGGGGCCCCTTCACCCAGAACGTGAGGCTCCAGCAGGTCATGAGGAGCGCGGGGCCCCTTCACCCAGAACGTGAGGCTCCAGAGGGTCATGAGGAGCGCGGGGCCCCTTCACCGAGAACGTGAGGCTCCAGAGGGTCATGAGGAGCGCGGGGGCCCTTCACCCAGAACGTGAGGCTCCAGAGGGTCATGAGGAGCGCGGGGCCCCTTCACCCAGAACGTGAGGCTCCAGGAGGTCATGAGGAGCGCGGGTCCCCTTCACCCAGAACGTGAGGCTCCAGGAGGTCATGAGGAGCGCGGGGGCCCTTCACCCAGAACGTGAGGCTCCAGAGGGTCATGAGGAGCGCGGGGGCCCTTCACCCAGAACGTGAGGCTCCAGACGGTCATGAGGAGCGCGGGGGCCCTTCACCCAGAACGTGAGGCTCCAGACGGTCATGAGGAGCGCGGGGCCCCTTCAACCAGAACGTGAGGCTCCAGGAGGTCATGAGGAGCGCGGGGGCCCTTCACCCAGAACGTGAGGCTCCAGGAGGTCATGAGGAGCGCGGGGGCCCTTCACCCAGAACGTGAGGCTCCAGGAGGTCATGAGGAGCGCGGGGCCCCTTCACCCAGAACGTGAGGCTCCAGACGGTCATGAGGAGCGCGGGGGCCCTTCACCCAGAACGTGAGGCTCCAGGAGGTCATGAGGAGCGCGGGGGCCCTTCACCCAGAACCGGAGGCTCCAGGAGGTCATGAGGAGCGCGGGGGCCCTTCACCCAGAACGTGAGGCTCCAGGAGGTCATGAGGAGCGCGGGGGCCCTTCACCCAGAACGTGAGGCTCCAGGAGGTCATGAGGAGCGCGGGGCCCCTTCACCCAGAACGTGAGGCTCCAGGAGGTCATGAGGAGCGCGGGGCCCCTTCACCCAGAACGTGAGGCTCTAGGAGGTCATGAGGAGCGCAGGGGCCCTTCACCCAGAACGTGAGGCTCCAGAGGGTAATGAGGAGCGCGGGGGCCCTTCACCCAGAACGTGAGGCTCCAGAGGGTCATGAGGAGCGCGGAGGCCCTTCACCCAGAACGTGAGGCTCCAGACGGTCATGAGGAGCGCGGGGGCCCTTCACCCAGAACGTGAGGCTCCAGGAGGTCATGAAGAGCGCGGGGGCCCTTCACCCAGAACGTGAGGCTCCAGACGGTCATGAGGAGCGCGGGGGCCCTTCACCCAGAACGTGAGGCTCCAGGAGGTCATGAGGAGCGCGGGGCCCCTTCACCCAGATCGTGGGGCTCCAGACGGTCATGAGGAGCGCGGGGGCCCTTCACCCAGAACGTGAGGCTCCAGGAGGTCATGAGGAGCGCGGGGCCCCTTCACCCAGAACGTGAGGCTCCAGGAGGTCATGAGGAGCGCGGGGCCCCTTCACCCAGAACGTGAGGCTCCAGGAGGTCATGAGGAGCGCGGGGCCCCTTCACCCAGAACGTGAGGCTCCAGACGGTCATGAGGAGCGCGGGGGCCCTTCACCCAGAACGTGAGGCTCCAGACGGTCATGAGGAGCGCGGGGGCCCTTCACCCAGAACGTGAGGCTCCAGACGGTCATGAGGAGCGCGGGGCCCCTTCACCCAGAACGTGAGGCTCCAGGAGGTCATGAGGAGCGCGGGGGCCCTTCACCCAGAACGTGAGGCTCCAGGAGGTCATGAGGAGCGCGGGGGCCCTTCACCCAGAACGTGAGGCTCCAGGAGGTCATGAGGAGCGCGGGGCCCCTTCACCCAGAACGTGAGGCTCCAGACGGTCATGAGGAGCGCGGGGGCCCTTCACCCAGAACGTGAGGCTCCAGACGGTCATGAGGAGCGCGGGGGCCCTTCACCCAGAACGTGAGGCTCCAGGAGGTCATGAGGAGCGCGGGGCCCCTTCACCCAGAACGTGAGGCTCCAGGAGGTCATGAGGAGCGCGGGGCCCCTTCACCCAGAACGTGAGGCTCCAGCAGGTCATGAGGAGCGCGGGGCCCCTTCACCCAGAACGTGAGGCTCCAGAGGGTCATGAGGAGCGCGGGGCCCCTTCACCGAGAACGTGAGGCTCCAGAGGGTCATGAGGAGCGCGGGGGCCCTTCACCCAGAACGTGAGGCTCCAGAGGGTCATGAGGAGCGCGGGGCCCCTTCACCCAGAACGTGAGGCTCCAGGAGGTCATGAGGAGCGCGGGGCCCCTTCACCCAGAACGTGAGGCTCCAGGAGGTCATGAGGAGCGCGGGGCCCCTTCACCCAGAACGTGAGGCTCCAGACGGTCATGAGGAGCGCGGGGGCCCTTCACCCAGAACGTGAGGCTCCAGACGGTCATGAGGAGCGCGGGGGCCCTTCACCCAGAACGTGAGGCTCCAGGAGGTCATGAGGAGCGCGGGGCCCCTTCACCCAGAACGTGAGGCTCCAGGAGGTCATGAGGAGCGCGGGGCCCCTTCACCCAGAACGTGAGGCTCCAGCAGGTCATGAGGAGCGCGGGGCCCCTTCACCCAGAACGTGAGGCTCCAGGAGGTCATGAGGAGCGCGGGGGCCCTTCACCCAGAACGTGAGGCTCCAGACGGTCATGAGGAGCGCGGGGGCCCTTCACCCAGAGCGTGAGGCTCCAGGAGGTCATGAGGAGCGCGGGGCCCCTTCACCCAGAACGTGAGGCTCCAGGAGGTCATGAGGAGCGCGGGGGCCCTTCACCCAGAACGTGAGGCTCCAGGAGGTCATGAGGAGCGCGGGGCCCCTTCACCCAGAACCTGAGGCTCCAGGAGGTCATGAGGAGCGCGGGGCCCCTTCACCCAGAACGTGAGGCTCCAGGAGGTCATGAGGAGCGCGGGTCCCCTTCACCCAGAACGTGAGGCTCCAGGAGGTCATGAGGAGCGCGGGGGCCCTTCACCCAGAACGTGAGGCTCCAGAGGGTCATGAGGAGCGCGGGGGCCCTTCACCCAGAACGTGAGGCTCCAGACGGTCATGAGGAGCGCGGGGGCCCTTCACCCAGAACGTGAGGCTCCAGACGGTCATGAGGAGCGCGGGGCCCCTTCACCCAGAACGTGAGGCTCCAGGAGGTCATGAGGAGCGCGGGGGCCCTTCACCCAGAACGTGAGGCTCCAGGAGGTCATGAGGAGCGCGGGGGCCCTTCACCCAGAACGTGAGGCTCCAGGAGGTCATGAGGAGCGCGGGGCCCCTTCACCCAGAACGTGAGGCTCCAGACGGTCATGAGGAGCGCGGGGGCCCTTCACCCAGAACGTGAGGCTCCAGACGGTCATGAGGAGCGCGGGGGCCCTTCACCCAGAACGTGAGGCTCCAGGAGGTCATGAGGAGCGCGGGGCCCCTTCACCCAGAACGTGAGGCTCCAGGAGGTCATGAGGAGCGCGGGGCCCCTTCACCCAGAACGTGAGGCTCCAGCAGGTCATGAGGAGCGCGGGGCCCCTTCACCCAGAACGTGAGGCTCCAGAGGGTCATGAGGAGCGCGGGGCCCCTTCACCGAGAACGTGAGGCTCCAGAGGGTCATGAGGAGCGCGGGGGCCCTTCACCCAGAACGTGAGGCTCCAGAGGGTCATGAGGAGCGCGGGGCCCCTTCACCCAGAACGTGAGGCTCCAGGAGGTCATGAGGAGCGCGGGTCCCCTTCACCCAGAACGTGAGGCTCCAGGAGGTCATGAGGAGCGCGGGGGCCCTTCACCCAGAACGTGAGGCTCCAGAGGGTCATGAGGAGCGCGGGGGCCCTTCACCCAGAACGTGAGGCTCCAGACGGTCATGAGGAGCGCGGGGGCCCTTCACCCAGAACGTGAGGCTCCAGACGGTCATGAGGAGCGCGGGGCCCCTTCAACCAGAACGTGAGGCTCCAGGAGGTCATGAGGAGCGCGGGGGCCCTTCACCCAGAACGTGAGGCTCCAGGAGGTCATGAGGAGCGCGGGGGCCCTTCACCCAGAACGTGAGGCTCCAGGAGGTCATGAGGAGCGCGGGGCCCCTTCACCCAGAACGTGAGGCTCCAGACGGTCATGAGGAGCGCGGGGGCCCTTCACCCAGAACGTGAGGCTCCAGGAGGTCATGAGGAGCGCGGGGGCCCTTCACCCAGAACCGGAGGCTCCAGGAGGTCATGAGGAGCGCGGGGGCCCTTCACCCAGAACGTGAGGCTCCAGGAGGTCATGAGGAGCGCGGGGGCCCTTCACCCAGAACGTGAGGCTCCAGGAGGTCATGAGGAGCGCGGGGCCCCTTCACCCAGAACGTGAGGCTCCAGGAGGTCATGAGGAGCGCGGGGCCCCTTCACCCAGAACGTGAGGCTCTAGGAGGTCATGAGGAGCGCAGGGGCCCTTCACCCAGAACGTGAGGCTCCAGAGGGTAATGAGGAGCGCGGGGGCCCTTCACCCAGAACGTGAGGCTCCAGAGGGTCATGAGGAGCGCGGAGGCCCTTCACCCAGAACGTGAGGCTCCAGACGGTCATGAGGAGCGCGGGGGCCCTTCACCCAGAACGTGAGGCTCCAGGAGGTCATGAAGAGCGCGGGGGCCCTTCACCCAGAACGTGAGGCTCCAGACGGTCATGAGGAGCGCGGGGGCCCTTCACCCAGAACGTGAGGCTCCAGGAGGTCATGAGGAGCGCGGGGCCCCTTCACCCAGATCGTGGGGCTCCAGACGGTCATGAGGAGCGCGGGGGCCCTTCACCCAGAACGTGAGGCTCCAGGAGGTCATGAGGAGCGCGGGGCCCCTTCACCCAGAACGTGAGGCTCCAGGAGGTCATGAGGAGCGCGGGGCCCCTTCACCCAGAACGTGAGGCTCCAGGAGGTCATGAGGAGCGCGGGGCCCCTTCACCCAGAACGTGAGGCTCCAGACGGTCATGAGGAGCGCGGGGGCCCTTCACCCAGAACGTGAGGCTCCAGACGGTCATGAGGAGCGCGGGGGCCCTTCACCCAGAACGTGAGGCTCCAGACGGTCATGAGGAGCGCGGGGCCCCTTCACCCAGAACGTGAGGCTCCAGGAGGTCATGAGGAGCGCGGGGGCCCTTCACCCAGAACGTGAGGCTCCAGGAGGTCATGAGGAGCGCGGGGGCCCTTCACCCAGAACGTGAGGCTCCAGGAGGTCATGAGGAGCGCGGGGCCCCTTCACCCAGAACGTGAGGCTCCAGACGGTCATGAGGAGCGCGGGGGCCCTTCACCCAGAACGTGAGGCTCCAGACGGTCATGAGGAGCGCGGGGGCCCTTCACCCAGAACGTGAGGCTCCAGGAGGTCATGAGGAGCGCGGGGCCCCTTCACCCAGAACGTGAGGCTCCAGGAGGTCATGAGGAGCGCGGGGCCCCTTCACCCAGAACGTGAGGCTCCAGCAGGTCATGAGGAGCGCGGGGCCCCTTCACCCAGAACGTGAGGCTCCAGAGGGTCATGAGGAGCGCGGGGCCCCTTCACCCAGAACGTGAGGCTCCAGAGGGTCATGAGGAGCGCGGGGCCCCTTCATCCAGAACGTGAGGCTCTAGGAGGTCATGAGGAGCGCGGGGCCCCTTCACCCAGAACGTGAGGCTCCAGGAGGTCATGAGGAGCGCGGGGCCCCTTCACCCAGAACGTGAGGCTCCAGGAGGTCATGAGGAGCGCGGGGCCCCTTCACCCAGATCGTGGGGCTCCAGACGGTCATGAGGAGCGCGGGGGCCCTTCACCCAGAACGTGAGGCTCCAGAGGGTCATGAGGAGCGCGGGGCCCCTTCACCCAGAACGTGAGGCTCCAAGAGGTCATGAGGAGCGCGGGGGCCTTTCACCCAGAACGTGAGGCTCCAGGAGGTCATGAGGAGCGCGGGGGCCCTTCACCCAGAACGTGAGGCTCCAGGAGGTCATGAGGAGCGCGGGGCCCCTTCACCCAGAACGTGAGGCTCCAGGAGGTCATGAGGAGCGCGGGGGCCCTTCACCCAGAACGTGAGGCTCCAGAGGGTCATGAGGAGCGCGGGGCCCCTTCACCGAGAACGTGAGGCTCCAGAGGGTCATGAGGAGCGCGGGGGCCCTTCACCCAGAACGTGAGGCTCCAGAGGGTCATGAGGAGCGCGGGGCCCCTTCACCCAGAACGTGAGGCTCCAGGAGGTCATGAGGAGCGCGGGGGCCCTTCACCCAGAACGTGAGGCTCCAGGAGGTCATGAGGAGCGCGGGGCCCCTTCACCCAGAACGTGAGGCTCCAGGAGGTCATGAGGAGCGCGGGGCCCCTTCACCCAGAACGTGAGGCTCTAGGAGGTCATGAGGAGCGCGGGGCCCCTTCACCCAGAACGTGAGGCTCCAGGAGGTCATGAGGAGCGCGGGGCCCCTTCACCCAGAACGTGAGGCTCCAGGAGGTCATGAGGAGCGCGGGGCCCCTTCACCCAGAACGTGAGGCTCCAGGAGGTCATGAGGAGCGCCGGGGCCCTTCACCCAGAACGTGAGGCTCCAGGAGGTCATGTGGAGCGCGGGGGCCCTTCACCCAGAACGTGAGGCTCCAGGAGGTCATGAGGAGCGCGGGGCCCCTTCACCCAGAACGTGAGGCTCCAGACGGTCATGAGGAGCGCGGGGGCCCTTCACCCAGAACGTGAGGCTCCAGGAGGTCATGAGGAGCGCGGGGCCCCTTCACCCAGAACGTGAGGCTCCAGGAGGTCATGAGGAGCGCGGGGCCCCTTCACCCAGAATGTGAGGCTCCAGGAGGTCATGAGGAGCGCGGGGCCCCTTCACCCAGAACTTGAGGCTCCAGAGGGTCATGAGGAGCGCGGGGCCCCTTCAACCAGAACGTGAGGCTCCAGACGGTCTTGAGGAGTGCGGGGGCCCTTCACCCAGAACGTGGGGCTCCAGGAGGTCATGAGGAGCGCGGGGCCCCTTCACCCAGAACGTGGGGCTCCAGACGGTCATGAGGAGCGCGGGGGCCCTTCACCCAGAATGTGAGGCTCCAGGAGGTCATGAGGAGCGCGGGGCCCCTTCACCCAGAACTTGAGGCTCCAGAGGGTCATGAGGAGCGCGGGGCCCCTTCAACCAGAACGTGAGGCTCCAGGAGGTCATGAGGAGCGCGGGGCCCCTTCACCCAGAACGTGAGGCTCCAGGAGGTCATGAGGAGCGCGGGGCCCCTTCACCCAGAACGTGAGGCTCCAGGAGGTCATGAGGAGCGCGGGGGCCCTTCACCCAGAACGTGATGCTCCAGACGGTCATGAGGAGCGCGGGGGCCCTTCACCCAGAACGTGAGGCTCCAGGAGGTCATGAGGAGCGCGGGGCCCCTTCACCCAGAACGTGAGGCTCCAGACGGTCATGAGGAGCGCGGGGGCCCTTCACCCAGAACGTGAAGCTCCAGGAGGTCATGAGGAGCGCGGGGCCCCTTCACCCAGAACGTGAGGCTCTAGACGGTCATTAGGAGCGCGGGGGCCCTTCACCCAGAACGTGAGGCTCCAGGAGGTCATGAGGAGCGCGGGGCCCCTTCACCCAGATCGTGGGGCTCCAGACGGTCATGAGGAGCGCGGGGCCCCTTCACCCAGAACGTGAGGCTCCAGCAGGTCATGAGGAGCGCGGGGCCCCTTCACCCAGAACGTGAGGCTCCAGAGGGTCATGAGGAGCGCGGGGCCCCTTCACCGAGAACGTGAGGCTCCAGAGGGTCATGAGGAGCGCGGGGGCCCTTCACCCAGAACGTGAGGCTCCAGAGGGTCATGAGGAGCGCGGGGCCCCTTCACCCAGAACGTGAGGCTCCAGGAGGTCATGAGGAGCGCGGGTCCCCTTCACCCAGAACGTGAGGCTCCAGGAGGTCATGAGGAGCGCGGGGGCCCTTCACCCAGAACGTGAGGCTCCAGAGGGTCATGAGGAGCGCGGGGGCCCTTCACCCAGAACGTGAGGCTCCAGACGGTCATGAGGAGCGCGGGGGCCCTTCACCCAGAACGTGAGGCTCCAGACGGTCATGAGGAGCGCGGGGCCCCTTCACCCAGAACGTGAGGCTCCAGGAGGTCATGAGGAGCGCGGGGGCCCTTCACCCAGAACGTGAGGCTCCAGGAGGTCATGAGGAGCGCGGGGGCCCTTCACCCAGAACGTGAGGCTCCAGGAGGTCATGAGGAGCGCGGGGCCCCTTCACCCAGAACGTGAGGCTCCAGACGGTCATGAGGAGCGCGGGGGCCCTTCACCCAGAACGTGAGGCTCCAGGAGGTCATGAGGAGCGCGGGGCCCCTTCACCCAGAACGTGAGGCTCCAGGAGGTCATGAGGAGCGCGGGGCCCCTTCACCCAGAATGTGAGGCTCCAGGAGGTCATGAGGAGCGCGGGGCCCCTTCACCCAGAACTTGAGGCTCCAGAGGGTCATGAGGAGCGCGGGGCCCCTTCAACCAGAACGTGAGGCTCCAGACGGTCTTGAGGAGTGCGGGGGCCCTTCACCCAGAACGTGGGGCTCCAGGAGGTCATGAGGAGCGCGGGGCCCCTTCACCCAGAACGTGGGGCTCCAGACGGTCATGAGGAGCGCGGGGGCCCTTCACCCAGAATGTGAGGCTCCAGGAGGTCATGAGGAGCGCGGGGCCCCTTCACCCAGAACTTGAGGCTCCAGAGGGTCATGAGGAGCGCGGGGCCCCTTCAACCAGAACGTGAGGCTCCAGGAGGTCATGAGGAGCGCGGGGCCCCTTCACCCAGAACGTGAGGCTCCAGGAGGTCATGAGGAGCGCGGGGCCCCTTCACCCAGAACGTGAGGCTCCAGGAGGTCATGAGGAGCGCGGGGGCCCTTCACCCAGAACGTGATGCTCCAGACGGTCATGAGGAGCGCGGGGGCCCTTCACCCAGAACGTGAGGCTCCAGGAGGTCATGAGGAGCGCGGGGCCCCTTCACCCAGAACGTGAGGCTCCAGACGGTCATGAGGAGCGCGGGGGCCCTTCACCCAGAACGTGAAGCTCCAGGAGGTCATGAGGAGCGCGGGGCCCCTTCACCCAGAACGTGAGGCTCTAGACGGTCATTAGGAGCGCGGGGGCCCTTCACCCAGAACGTGAGGCTCCAGGAGGTCATGAGGAGCGCGGGGCCCCTTCACCCAGATCGTGGGGCTCCAGACGGTCATGAGGAGCGCGGGGCCCCTTCACCCAGAACGTGAGGCTCCAGGAGGTCATGAGGAGCGCGGGGCCCCTTCACCCAGAACGTGAGGATCCAGGAGGACATGAGGAGCGCGGGGCCCCTTCACCCAGAACGTGAGGCTCCAGGAGGTCATGAGGAGCGCGGGGGCCCTTCACCCAGAACGTGAGGCTCCAGGAGGTCATGAGGAGCGCGGGGGCCCTTCACCCAGAACGTGAGGCTCCAGGAGGTCATGAGGAGCGCGGGGGCCCTTCACCCAGAACGTGATGCTCCAGACGGTCATGAGGAGCGCGGGGGCCCTTCACCCAGAATGTGAGGCTCCAGGAGGTCATGAGGAGCGCGGGGCCCCTTCACCCAGAACGTGAGGCTCCAGGAGGTCATGAGGAGCGCGGGGGCCCTTCACCCAGAACGTGAGGCTCCAGACGGTCATGAGGAGCGCGGGGGCCCTTCACCCAGAACGTGGTGCTCCAGGAGGTCATGAGGAGCGCGGGGCCCCTTCACCCAGAACGTGGGGCTCCAGACGGTCATGAGGAGCGCGGGGGCCCTTCACCCAGAACGTGAGGCTCCAGGAGGTCATGAGGAGCGCGGGGGCCCTACACCCAGAACGTGAGGCTCCAGGAGGTCATGAGGAGCGCGGGGCCCCTTCACCCAGAACGTGAGGCTCCAGGAGGTCATGAGGAGCGCGGGGCCCTTCACCCAGAACGTGAGGCTCCAGGAGGTCATGAGGAGCGCGGGGCCCCTTCACCCAGAACGTGAGGCTCCAGACGGTCATGAGGAGTGCGGGGGCCCTTCACCCAGAACGTGGGGCTCCAGACGGTCATGAGGAGCGTGGGGGCCCTTCACCCAAAACGTGAGGCTCCAGGAGGTCATGAGGAGCGCGGGGCCCCTTCACCCAGAACGTGAGGCTCCAGATGGTCATGAGGAGCGCGGGGCCCCTTCACCCAGAACGTGAGGCTCCAGGAGGTCATGAGGAGCGCGGGGCCCCTTCACCCAGAACGTGAGGCTCCAGACGGTCATGAGGAGCGCGGGGGCCCTTCACCCAGAACGTGAGGCTCCAGGAGGTCATGAGGAGCGCGGGGCCCCTTCACCCAGAACGTGAGGCTCCAGGAGGTCATGAGGAGCGCGGGGGCCCTTCACCCAGAACGTGAGGCTCCAGGAGGTCATGAGGAGCGCGGGGGCCCTTCACCCAGAACGTGAGGCTCCAGGAGGTCATGAGGAGCGCGGGGCCCCTTCACCCAGAACGTGAGGCTCCAGGAGGTCATGAGGAGCGCGGGGGCCCTTCACCCAGAACGTGAGGCTCCAGACGGTCATGAGGAGCGCGGGGGCCCTTCACCCAGAACGTGAGGCTCCAGGAGGTCATGAGGAGCGCGGGGCCCCTTCACCCAGAACGTGAGGCTCCAGGAGGTCGTGAGGAGCGCGGGGCCCCTTCACCCAGAACGTGAGGCTCCAGACGGTCGTGAGGAGCGCGGGGGCCCTTCACCCAGAACGTGAGGCTCCAGGAGGTCATGAGGAGCGCGGGGCCCCTTCACCCAGAACGTGAGGCTCCAGGAGGTCATGAGGAGCGCGGGGCCCCTTCACCCAGAACGTGAGGCTCCAGGAGGTCATGAGGAGCGCGGGGCCCCTTCACCCAGAACGTGAGGCTCCAGGAGGTCATGAGGAGCGCGGGGCCCCTTCACCCAGAACGTGAGGCTCCAGAGGGTCATGAGGAGCGCGGGGCCCCTTCACCCAGAACGTGAGGCTCCAGAGGGTCATGAGGAGCGCGGGGCCCCTTCACCCAGAACGTGAGGCTCCAGGAGGTCATGAGGAGCGCGGGGCCCCTTCACCCAGAACGTGAGGCTCCAGGAGGTCATGAGGAGCGCGGGGCCCCTTCACCCAGAACGTGAGGCTCCAGGAGGTCATGAGGAGCGCGGGGGCCCTTCACCCAGAACGTGAGGCTCCAGGAGGTCATGAGGAGCGCGGGTCCCCTTCACCCAGAACGTGAGGCTCCAGGAGGTCATGAGGAGCGCGGGGGCCCTTCACCCAGAACGTGAGGCTCCAGAGGGTCATGAGGAGCGCGGGGGCCCTTCACCCAGAACGTGAGGCTCCAGACGGTCATGAGGAGCGCGGGGGCCCTTCACCCAGAACGTGAGGCTCCAGACGGTCATGAGGAGCGCGGGGCCCCTTCACCCAGAACGTGAGGCTCCAGGAGGTCATGAGGAGCGCGGGGGCCCTTCACCCAGAACGTGAGGCTCCAGGAGGTCATGAGGAGCGCGGGGGCCCTTAACCCAGAACGTGAGGCTCCAGGAGGTCATGAGGAGCGCGGGGCCCCTTCACCCAGAACGTGAGGCTCCAGGAGGTCATGAGGAGCGCGGGGGCCCTTCACCCAGAACGTGATGCTCCAGACGGTCATGAGGAGCGCGGGGGCCCTTCACCCAGAATGTGAGGCTCCAGGAGGTCATGAGGAGCGCGGGGCCCCTTCACCCAGAACGTGAGGCTCCAGGAGGTCATGAGGAGCGCGGGGGCCCTTCACCCAGAACGTGAGGCTCCAGACGGTCATGAGGAGCGCGGGGGCCCTTCACCCAGAACGTGGTGCTCCAGGAGGTCATGAGGAGCGCGGGGCCCCTTCACCCAGAACGTGGGGCTCCAGACGGTCATGAGGAGCGCGGGGGCCCTTCACCCAGAACGTGAGGCTCCAGGAGGTCATGAGGAGCGCGGGGGCCCTACACCCAGAACGTGAGGCTCCAGGAGGTCATGAGGAGCGCGGGGCCCCTTCACCCAGAACGTGAGGCTCCAGGAGGTCATGAGGAGCGCGGGGCCCTTCACCCAGAACGTGAGGCTCCAGGAGGTCATGAGGAGCGCGGGGCCCCTTCACCCAGAACGTGAGGCTCCAGACGGTCATGAGGAGTGCGGGGGCCCTTCACCCAGAACGTGGGGCTCCAGACGGTCATGAGGAGCGTGGGGGCCCTTCACCCAAAACGTGAGGCTCCAGGAGGTCATGAGGAGCGCGGGGCCCCTTCACCCAGAACGTGAGGCTCCAGATGGTCATGAGGAGCGCGGGGCCCCTTCACCCAGAACGTGAGGCTCCAGGAGGTCATGAGGAGCGCGGGGCCCCTTCACCCAGAACGTGAGGCTCCAGACGGTCATGAGGAGCGCGGGGGCCCTTCACCCAGAACGTGAGGCTCCAGGAGGTCATGAGGAGCGCGGGGCCCCTTCACCCAGAACGTGAGGCTCCAGGAGGTCATGAGGAGCGCGGGGGCCCTTCACCCAGAACGTGAGGCTCCAGGAGGTCATGAGGAGCGCGGGGGCCCTTCACCCAGAACGTGAGGCTCCAGGAGGTCATGAGGAGCGCGGGGCCCCTTCACCCAGAACGTGAGGCTCCAGGAGGTCATGAGGAGCGCGGGGGCCCTTCACCCAGAACGTGAGGCTCCAGACGGTCATGAGGAGCGCGGGGGCCCTTCACCCAGAACGTGAGGCTCCAGGAGGTCATGAGGAGCGCGGGGCCCCTTCACCCAGAACGTGAGGCTCCAGGAGGTCGTGAGGAGCGCGGGGCCCCTTCACCCAGAACGTGAGGCTCCAGACGGTCGTGAGGAGCGCGGGGGCCCTTCACCCAGAACGTGAGGCTCCAGGAGGTCATGAGGAGCGCGGGGCCCCTTCACCCAGAACGTGAGGCTCCAGGAGGTCATGAGGAGCGCGGGGCCCCTTCACCCAGAACGTGAGGCTCCAGGAGGTCATGAGGAGCGCGGGGCCCCTTCACCCAGAACGTGAGGCTCCAGGAGGTCATGAGGAGCGCGGGGCCCCTTCACCCAGAACGTGAGGCTCCAGAGGGTCATGAGGAGCGCGGGGCCCCTTCACCCAGAACGTGAGGCTCCAGAGGGTCATGAGGAGCGCGGGGCCCCTTCACCCAGAACGTGAGGCTCCAGGAGGTCATGAGGAGCGCGGGGCCCCTTCACCCAGAACGTGAGGCTCCAGGAGGTCATGAGGAGCGCGGGGCCCCTTCACCCAGAACGTGAGGCTCCAGGAGGTCATGAGGAGCGCGGGGGCCCTTCACCCAGAACGTGAGGCTCCAGGAGGTCATGAGGAGCGCGGGTCCCCTTCACCCAGAACGTGAGGCTCCAGGAGGTCATGAGGAGCGCGGGGGCCCTTCACCCAGAACGTGAGGCTCCAGAGGGTCATGAGGAGCGCGGGGGCCCTTCACCCAGAACGTGAGGCTCCAGACGGTCATGAGGAGCGCGGGGGCCCTTCACCCAGAACGTGAGGCTCCAGACGGTCATGAGGAGCGCGGGGCCCCTTCACCCAGAACGTGAGGCTCCAGGAGGTCATGAGGAGCGCGGGGGCCCTTCACCCAGAACGTGAGGCTCCAGGAGGTCATGAGGAGCGCGGGGGCCCTTAACCCAGAACGTGAGGCTCCAGGAGGTCATGAGGAGCGCGGGGCCCCTTCACCCAGAACGTGAGGCTCCAGACGGTCATGAGGAGTGCGGGGGCCCTCCACCCAGAACGTGGGGCTCCAGGAGGTCATGAGGAGCGCGGGGCCCCTTCACCCAGAACTTGAGGCTCCAGAGGGTCATGAGGAGCGCGGGGCCCCTTCAACCAGAACGTGAGGCTCCAGGAGGTCATGAGGAGCGCGAGGCCCCTTCACCCAGAACGTGAGGCTCCAGGAGGTCATGAGGAGCGCGGGGCCCCTTCACCCAGAACGTGAGAATCCAGGAGGTCATGAGGAGCGCGGGGGCCCTTCACCCAGAACGTGATGCTCCAGACGGTCATGAGGAGCGCGGGGGCCCTTCACCCAGAATGTGAGGCTCCAGGAGGTCATGAGGAGCGCGGGGCCCCTTCACCCAGAACGTGAGGCTCCAGACGGTCATGAGGAGCGCGGGGGCCCTTCACCCAGAACGTGAGGCTCCAGGAGGTCATGAGGAGCGCGGGGCCCCTTCACCCAGAACGTGAGGCTCCAGACGGTCATGAGGAGCGCGGGGGCCCTTCACCCAGAACGTGAGGCTCCAGGAGGTCATGAGGAGCGCGGGGCCCCTTCACCCAGAACGTGAGGCTCCAGGAGGTCATGAGGAGCGCGGGGCCCCTTCACCCAGAACGTGAGGCTCCAGGAGGTCATGAGGAGCGCGGGGCCCCTTCACCCAGAACGTGAGGCTCCAGGAGGTCATGAGGAGCGCGGGGCCCCTTCACCCAGAACGTGAGGCTCCAGGAGGTCATGAGGAGCGCGGGGCCCCTTCACCCAGAACGTGAGGCTCCAGGAGGTCATGAGGAGCGCGGGGCCCCTTCACCCAGAACGTGAGGCTCCAGGAGGTCATGAGGAGCGCGGGGGCCCTTCACCCAGAACGTGAGGCTCCAGGAGGTCATGAGGAGCGCGGGGGCCCTTCACCCAGAACGTGAGGCTCCAGGAGGTCATGAGGAGCGCGGGGGCCCTTCACCCAGAACGTGAGGCTCCAGGAGGTCATGAGGAGCGCGGGGCCCCTTCACCCAGAACGTGAGGCTCCAGACGGTCATGAGGAGTGCGGGGGCCCTTCACCCAGAACGTGGGGCTCCAGGAGGTCATGAGAAGCGCGGGGCCCCTTCACCCAGAACTTGAGGCTCCAGAGGGTCATGAGGAGCGCGGGGCCCCTTCAACCAGAACGTGAGGCTCCAGGAGGTCATGAGGAGCGCGGGGCCCCTTCACCCAGAACGTGAGGCTCCAGGAGGTCATGAGGAGCGCGGGGCCCCTTCACCCAGAACGTGAGGCTCCAGGAGGTCATGAGGAGCGCGGGGGCCCTTCACCCAGAACGTGATGCTCCAGACGGTCATGAGGAGCGCGGGGGCCCTTCACCCAGAATGTGAGGCTCCAGGAGGTCATGAGGAGCGCGGGGCCCCTTCACCCAGAACGTGAGGCTCCTGGAGGTCATGAGGAGCGCGGGGCTCCTTCACCCAGAACGTGAGGCTCCAGGAGGTCATGAGGAGCGCGGGGCCCTTCACCCAGAACGTGAGGCTCCAGACGGTCATGAGGAGTGCGGGGGCCCTTCACCCAGAACGTGGGGCTCCAGGATGTCATGAGGAGCGCGGGGCCCCTTCACCCAGAACGTGGGGCTCCAGACGGTCATGAGGAGCGCGGGGGCCCTTCACCCAGAACGTGAGGCTCCAGGAGGTCATGAGGAGCGCGGGGCCCCTTCACCCAGAACGTGAGGCTCCAGACGGTCATGAGGAGCGCGGGGCCCCTTCACCCAGAACGTGAGGCTCCAGACGGTCATGAGGAGCGCGGGGCCCCTTCACCCAGAACGTGAGGCTCCAGGAGGTCATGAGGAGCGCGGGGCCCCTTCACCCAGAACGTGAGGCTCCAGGAGGTCATGAGGAGCGCGGGGCCCCTTCACCCAGAACGTGAGGCTCCAGGAGGTCATGAGGAGCGCGGGGGCCCTTCACCCAGAACGTGATGCTCCAGACGGTCATGAGGAGCGCGGGGGCCCTTCACCCAGAATGTGAGGCTCCAGGAGGTCATGAGGAGCGCGGGGCCCCTTCACCCAGAACGTGAGGCTCCAGACGGTCATGAGGAGCGCGGGGGCCCTTCACCCAGAACGTGAAGCTCCAGGAGGTCATGAGGAGCGCGGGGCCCCTTCACCCAGAACGTGAGGCTCTAGACGGTCATTAGGAGCGCGGGGGCCCTTCACCCAGAACGTGAGGCTCCAGGAGGTCATGAGGAGCGCGGGGCCCCTTCACCCAGATCGTGGGGCTCCAGACGGTCATGAGGAGCGCGGGGCCCCTTCACCCAGAACGTGAGGCTCCAGGAGGTCATGAGGAGCGCGGGGCCCCTTCACCCAGAACGTGAGGATCCAGGAGGACATGAGGAGCGCGGGGCCCCTTCACCCAGAACGTGAGGCTCCAGGAGGTCATGAGGAGCGCGGGGGCCCTTCACCCAGAACGTGAGGCTCCAGGAGGTCATGAGGAGCGCGGGGTCCCTTCACCCAGAACGTGAGGCTCCAGGAGGTCATGAGGAGCGCGGGGTCCCTTCACCCAGAACGTGAGGCTCTAGGAGGTCATGAGGAGCGCGGGGCCCCTTCACCCAGAACGTGAGGCTCCAGGAGGTCATGAGGAGCGCGGGGCCCCTTCACCCAGAACGTGAGGTTCCAGGAGGTCATGAGGAGCGCGGGGCCCCTTCACCCAGAACGTGAGGCTCCAGGAGGTCATGAGGAGCGCGGGGCCCCTTCACCCAGAACGTGAGGCTCCAGGAGGTCATGAGGAGCGCGGGGGCCCTTCACCCAGAACGTGAGGCTCCAGGAGGTCATGAGGAGCGCGGGGGCCCTTCACCCAGAACCGGAGGCTCCAGGAGGTCATGAGGAGCGCGGGGGCCCTTCACCCAGAACGTGAGGCTCCAGACGGTCATGAGGAGCGCGGGGGCCCTTCACCCAGAACGTGAGGCTCCAGGAGGTCATGAGGAGCGCGGGGCCCCTTCACCCAGAACGTGAGGCTCCAGAGGGTCATGAGGAGTGCGGGGCCCCTTCACCCAGAACGTGAGGCTCCAGGAGGTCATGAGGAGCGCGGGGCCCCTTCACCCAGAACGTGAGGCTCCAGGAGGTCATGAGGAGCGCGGGGTCCCTTCACCCAGAACGTGAGGCTCTAGGAGGTCATGAGCAGCGTGGGGCCCCTTCACCCAGAACGTGAGGCTCCAGACGGTCATGAGGAGCGCGGGGGCCCTTCACCCAGAACGTGAGGCTCCAGACGGTCATGAGGAGCGCGGGGGCCCTTCACCCAGAACGTGAGGCTCCAGGAGGTCATGAGGAGCGCGGGGCCCCTTCACCCAGAACGTGAGGCTCCAGGAGGTCATGAGGAGCGCGGGGGCCCTTCACCCAGAACGTGAGGCTCCAGGAGGTCATGAGGAGCGCGGGGCCCCTCCACCCAGAACGTGAGGCTCCAGGAGGTCATGAGGAGCGCGGGGCCCTTTCACCCAGAACGTGAGGCTCCAGGAGGTCATGAGGAGCGCGGGGCCCCTTCACCCAGAACGTGAGGCTCCAGGAGGTCATGAGGAGCGCGGGGCCCCTTCACCCAGAACGTGAGGCTCCAGGAGGTCATGAGGAGCGCGGGGCCCCTTCACCCAGAACGTGAGGCTCCAGGAGGTCATGAGGACCGCGGGGCCCCTTCACCCAGAACGTGAGGCTCCAGGAGGTCATGAGGAGCGCGGGGTCCCTTCACCCAGAACGTGAGGCTCTAGGAGGTCATGAGGAGCGCGGGGCCCCTTCACCCAGAACGTGAGGCTCCAGGAGGTCATGAGGAGCGCGGGGGCCCTTCACCCAGAACGTGAGGTTCCAGGAGGTCATGAGGAGCACGGGGCCCCTTCACCCAGAACGTGAGGCTCCAGACGGTCATGAGGAGCGCGGGGGCCCTTCACCCAGAACGTGAGGCTCCAGACGGTCATGAGGAGCGCGGGGGCCCTTCACCCAGAACGTGAGGCTCCAGGAGGTCATGAGGAGCGCGGGGGCCCTTCACCCATAACGTGAGGCTCCAGACGGTCATGAGGAGCGCGGGGGCCCTTCACCCAGAACATGAGGCTCCAGGAGGTCATGAGGAGCGCGGGGGCCTTTCACCCAGAACGTGAGGCTCCAGACGGTCATGAGGAGCGCGGGGGCCCTTCACCCAGAACGTGAGGCTCCAGGAGGTCATGAGGAGCGCGGGGCCCCTTCACCCAGAACGTGAGGCTCCAGGAGGTCATGAGGAGCGCGGGGGCCCTTCACCCAGAACGTGAGGCTCCAGGAGGTCATGAGGAGCGCGGGGCCCCTTCACCCAGAACGTGAGGCTCCAGGAGGTCATGAGGAGCGCGGGGCCCCTTCACCCAGAACGTGAGGCTCCAGAGGGTCATGAGGAGCGCGGGGCCCCTTCACCCAGAACGTGAGGCTCCAGGAGGTCATGAGGAGCGCGGGGCCCCTTCACCCAGAACGTGAGGCTCCAGGAGGTCATGAGGAGCGCGGGGTCCCTTCACCCAGAACGTGAGGCTCTAGGAGGTCATGAGGAGCGCGGGGCCCCTTCACCCAGAACGTGAGGCTCCAGGAGGTCATGAGGAGCGCGGGGCCCCTTCACCCAGAACGTGATGTTCCAGGAGGTCATGAGGAGCGCGGGGGCCCTTCACCCAGAACGTGAGGCTCCAGACGGTCATGAGGAGCGCGGGGGCCCTTCACCCAGAACGTGAGGCTCCAGACGGTCATGAGGAGCGCGGGGGCCCTTCACCCAGAACGTGAGGCTCTAGGAGGTCATGAGGAGCGCGGGGCCCCTTCACCCAGAACGTGAGGCTCCAGGAGGTCATGAGGAGCGCAGGGCCCCTTCATCCAGAACGTGAGGCTCCAGGAGGTCATGAGGAGCGCGGGGGCCCTTCACCCAGAACGTGAGGCTCCAGGAGGTCATGAGGAGCGCGGGGGCCCTTCACCCAGAACGTGAGGCTCCAGACGGTCATGAGGAGCGCGGGGCCCCTTCACCCAGAACGTGAGGCTCCAGGAGGTCATGAGGAGCGCGGGGGCCCTTCACCCAGAACGTGAGGCTCCAGGAGGTCATGAGGAGCGCGGGGGCCCTTCACCCAGAACCGGAGGCTCCAGGAGGTCATGAGGAGCGCGGGGGCCCTTCACCCAGAACGTGAGGCTCCAGGAGGTCATGAGGAGCGCGGGGGCCCTTCACCCAGAACGTGAGGCTCCAGGAGGTCATGAGGAGCGCGGGGCCCCTTCACCCAGAACGTGAGGCTCCAGGAGGTCATGAGGAGCGCGGGGGCCCTTCACCCAGAACGTGAGGCTCCAGGAGGTCATGAGGAGCGCGGGGGCCCTTCACCCAGAACGTGAGGCTCCAGACGGTCATGAGGAGCGCGGGGGCCCTTCACCCAGAACGTGAGGCTCCAGGAGGTCATGAGGAGCGCGGGGCCCCTTCACCCAGAACGTGAGGCTCCAGGAGGTCATGAGGAGCGCGGGGGCCCTTCACCCAGAACGTGAGGCTCCAGGAGGTCATGAGGAGCGCGGGGCCCCTTCACCCAGAACGTGAGGCTCCAGGAGGTCATGAGGAGCGCGGGGCCCCTTCACCCAGAACGTGAGGCTCCAGGAGGTCATGAGGAGCGCGGGGGCCCTTCACCCAGAACGTGAGGCTCCAGGAGGTCATGAGGAGCGCGGGGCCCCTTCACCCAGAACGTGAGGCTCCAGGAGGTCATGAGGAGCGCGGGGGCCCTTCACCCAGAACGTGAGGCTCCAGGAGGTCATGAGGAGCGCGGGGCCCCTTCACCCAGAACGTGAGGCTCCAGGAGGTCATGAGGAGCGCGGGGGCCCTTCACCCAGAACGTGAGGCTCCAGGAGGTCATGAGGAGCGCGGGGCCCCTTCACCCAGAACGTGAGGCTCCAGGAGGTCATGAGGAGCACGGGGCCCCTTCACCCAGAACGTGAGGTTCCAGGAGGTCATGAGGAGCGCGGGGGCCCTTCACCCAGAACGTGAGGCTCCAGACGGTCATGAGGAGCGCGGGGCCCTTCACCCAGAACGTGAGGCTCCAGACGGTCATGAGGAGCGCGGGGGCCCTTCACCCAGAACGTGAGGCTCCAGGAGGTCATGAGGAGCGCGGGGCCCCTTCACCCAGAACGTGAGGCTCCAGGAGGTCATGAGGAGCGCGGGGCCCCTTCACCCAGAACGTGAGGCTCCAGGAGGTCATGAGGAGTGCGGCGCCCCTTCACCCAGAACGTGAGGCTCCAGGAGGTCATGAGGAGCGCGGGGCCCCTTCACCCAGAACGTGAGGCTCCAGGAGGTCATGAGGAGCGCGGGGCCCCTTCACCCAGAACGTGAGGCTCCAGGAGGTCATGAGGAGCGCGGGGGCCCTTCACCCAGAACGTGAGGCTCCAGGAGGTCATGAGGAGCGCGGGGCCCCTTCACCCAGAACGTGAGGCTCCAGGAGGTCATGAGGAGCGCGGGGGCCCTTCACCCAGAACGTGAGGCTCCAGAGGGTCATGAGGAGCGCGGGGGCCCTTCACCCAGAACGTGAGGCTCCAGGAGGTCATGAGGAGGGCGGGGCCCCTTCACCCAGAACGTGAGGCTCCAGGAGGTCATGAGGAGCGCGGGGCCCCTTCACCCAGAACGTGAGGCTCCAGGAGGTCATGAGGAGCGCGGGGGCCCTTCACCCAGAACGTGAGGCTCCAGGAGGTCATGAGGAGCGCGGGGCCCCTTCACCCAGAACGTGAGGCTCCAGGAGGTCATGAGGAGCGCGGGGCCCCTTCACCCAGAACGTGAGGCTCCAGAGGGTCATGAGGAGCGCGGGGGCCCTTCACCCAGAACGTGAGGCTTCAGAGGGTCATGAGGAGCGCGGGGGCCCTTCACCCAGAACGTGAGGCTCCAGACGGTCATGAGGAGCGCGGGGGCCCTTCACCCAGAACGTGAGGCTCCAGGAGGTCATGAGGAGCGCGGGGCCCCTTCACCCAGAACGTGAGGCTCCAGGAGGTCATGAGGAGCACGGGGCCCCTTCACCCAGAACGTGAGGTTCCAGGAGGTCATGAGGAGCGCGGGGGCCCTTCACCCAGAACGTGAGGCTCCAGACGGTCATGAGGAGCGCGGGGCCCTTCACCCAGAACGTGAGGCTCCAGACGGTCATGAGGAGCGCGGGGCCCCTTCACCCAGAACGTGAGGCTCCAGAGGGTCATGAGGAGCGCGGGGGCCCTTCACCCAGAACGTGAGGCTCCAGAGGGTCATGAGGAGCGCGGGGGCCCTTCACCCAGAACGTGAGGCTTCAGAGGGTCATGAGGAGCGCGGGGGCCCTTCACCCAGAACGTGAGGCTCCAGACGGTCATGAGGAGCGCGGGGGCCCTTCACCCAGAACGTGAGGCTCCAGAGGGTCATGAGGAGCGCGGGGGCCCTTCACCCAGAACGTGAGGCTCCAGAGGGTCATGAGGAGCGCGGGGGCCCTTCACCCAGAACGTGAGGCTCCAGACGGTCATGAGGAGCGCGGGGGCCCTTCACCCAGAACGTGAGGCTCCAGGAGGTCATGAGGAGCGCGGGGCCCCTTCACCCAGAACGTGAGGCTCCAGGAGGTCATGAGGAGCGCGGGGCCCCTTCACCCAGAACGTGAGGCTCCAGCAGGTCATGAGGAGCGCGGGGCCCCTTCACCCAGAACGTGAGGCTCCAGGAGGTCATGAGGAGCGCGGGGGCCCTTCACCCAGAACGTGAGGCTCCAGGAGGTCATGAGGAGCGCGGGGCCCCTTCACCCAGAACGTGAGGCTCCAGGAGGTCATGAGGAGCGCGGGGGCCCTTCACCCAGAACGTGAGGCTCCAGGAGGTCATGAGGAGCGCGGGGCCCCTTCACCCAGAACGTGAGGCTCCAGGAGGTCATGAGGAGCGCGGGGCCCCTTCACCCAGAACGTGAGGCTCCAGAGGGTCATGAGGAGCGCGGGGCCCCTTCACCCAGAACGTGAGGCTCCAGGAGGTCATGAGGAGCGCGGGGCCCCTTCACCCAGAACGTGAGGCTCCAGGAGGTCATGAGGAGCGCGGGGTCCCTTCACCCAGAACGTGAGGCTCTAGGAGGTCATGAGGAGCGCGGGGCCCCTTCACCCAGAACGTGAGGCTCCAGGAGGTCATGAGGAGCGCGGGGCCCCTTCACCCAGAACGTGATGTTCCAGGAGGTCATGAGGAGCGCGGGGGCCCTTCACCCAGAACGTGAGGCTCCAGACGGTCATGAGGAGCGCGGGGGCCCTTCACCCAGAACGTGAGGCTCCAGACGGTCATGAGGAGCGCGGGGGCCCTTCACCCAGAACGTGAGGCTCTAGGAGGTCATGAGGAGCGCGGGGCCCCTTCACCCAGAACGTGAGGCTCCAGGAGGTCATGAGGAGCGCAGGGCCCCTTCATCCAGAACGTGAGGCTCCAGGAGGTCATGAGGAGCGCGGGGGCCCTTCACCCAGAACGTGAGGCTCCAGGAGGTCATGAGGAGCGCGGGGGCCCTTCACCCAGAACGTGAGGCTCCAGACGGTCATGAGGAGCGCGGGGCCCCTTCACCCAGAACGTGAGGCTCCAGGAGGTCATGAGGAGCGCGGGGGCCCTTCACCCAGAACGTGAGGCTCCAGGAGGTCATGAGGAGCGCGGGGGCCCTTCACCCAGAACCGGAGGCTCCAGGAGGTCATGAGGAGCGCGGGGGCCCTTCACCCAGAACGTGAGGCTCCAGGAGGTCATGAGGAGCGCGGGGGCCCTTCACCCAGAACGTGAGGCTCCACGAGGTCATGAGGAGCGCGGGGCCCCTTCACCCAGAACGTGAGGCTCCAGGAGGTCATGAGGAGCGCGGGGGCCCTTCACCCAGAACGTGAGGCTCCAGGAGGTCATGAGGAGCGCGGGGGCCCTTCACCCAGAACGTGAGGCTCCAGACGGTCATGAGGAGCGCGGGGGCCCTTCACCCAGAACGTGAGGCTCCAGGAGGTCATGAGGAGCGCGGGGCCCCTTCACCCAGAACGTGAGGCTCCAGGAGGTCATGAGGAGCGCGGGGGCCCTTCACCCAGAACGTGAGGCTCCAGGAGGTCATGAGGAGCGCGGGGCCCCTTCACCCAGAACGTGAGGCTCCAGGAGGTCATGAGGAGCGCGGGGCCCCTTCACCCAGAACGTGAGGCTCCAGGAGGTCATGAGGAGCGCGGGGGCCCTTCACCCAGAACGTGAGGCTCCAGGAGGTCATGAGGAGCGCGGGGCCCCTTCACCCAGAACGTGAGGCTCCAGGAGGTCATGAGGAGCGCGGGGGCCCTTCACCCAGAACGTGAGGCTCCAGGAGGTCATGAGGAGCGCGGGGCCCCTTCACCCAGAACGTGAGGCTCCAGGAGGTCATGAGGAGCACGGGGCCCCTTCACCCAGAACGTGAGGTTCCAGGAGGTCATGAGGAGCGCGGGGGCCCTTCACCCAGAACGTGAGGCTCCAGACGGTCATGAGGAGCGCGGGGCCCTTCACCCAGAACGTGAGGCTCCAGACGGTCATGAGGAGCGCGGGGGCCCTTCACCCAGAACGTGAGGCTCCAGGAGGTCATGAGGAGCGCGGGGCCCCTTCACCCAGAACGTGAGGCTCCAGGAGGTCATGAGGAGCGCGGGGCCCCTTCACCCAGAACGTGAGGCTCCAGGAGGTCATGAGGAGTGCGGCGCCCCTTCACCCAGAACGTGAGGCTCCAGGAGGTCATGAGGAGCACGGGTTCCCTTCACCCAGAACGTGAGGCTCCAGGAGGTCATGAGGAGCGCGGGGCCCCTTCACCCAGAACGTGAGGCTCCAGGAGGTCATGAGGAGCGCGGGGGCCCTTCACCCAGAACGTGAGGCTCCAGGAGGTCATGAGGAGCGCAGGGCCCCTTCACCCAGAACGTGAGGCTCCAGGAGGTCATGAGGAGCGCGGGGGCCCTTCACCCAGAACGTGAGGCTCCAGAGGGTCATGAGGAGCGCGGGGGCCCTTCACCCAGAACGTGAGGCTCCAGGAGGTCATGAGGAGGGCGGGGCCCCTTCACCCAGAACGTGAGGCTCCAGGAGGTCATGAGGAGCGCGGGGCCCCTTCACCCAGAACGTGAGGCTCCAGGAGGTCATGAGGAGCGCGGGGGCCCTTCACCCAGAACGTGAGGCTCCAGGAGGTCATGAGGAGCGCGGGGCCCCTTCACCCAGAACGTGAGGCTCCAGGAGGTCATGAGGAGCGCGGGGCCCCTTCACCCAGAACGTGAGGCTCCAGAGGGTCATGAGGAGCGCGGGGGCCCTTCACCCAGAACGTGAGGCTTCAGAGGGTCATGAGTAGCGCGGGGGCCCTTCACCCAGAACGTGAGGCTCCAGACGGTCATGAGGAGCGCGGGGGCCCTTCACCCAGAACGTGAGGCTCCAGAGGGTCATGAGGAGCGCGGGGGCCCTTCACCCAGAACGTGAGGCTCCAGAGGGTCATGAGGAGCGCGGGGGCCCTTCACCCAGAACGTGAGGCTCCAGACGGTCATGAGGAGCGCGGGGGCCCTTCACCCAGAACGTGAGGCTCCAGACGGTCATGAGGAGCGCGGGGCCCCTTCACCCAGAACGTGAGGCTCCAGGAGGTCATGAGGAGCGCGGGGGCCCTTCACCCAGAACGTGAGGCTCCAGGAGGTCATGAGGAGCGCGGGGGCCCTTCACCCAGAACCGAAGGCTCCAGGAGGTCATGAGGAGCGCGGGGCCCCTTCACCCAGAATGTGAGGCTCCAGGAGGTCATGAGGAGCGCGGGGGCCCTTCACCCAGAACGTGAGGCTCCAGGAGGTCATGAGGAGCGCGGGGCCCCTTCACCCAGAACGTGAGGCTCCAGGAGGTCATGAGGAGCGCGGGGGCCCTTCACCCAGAACGATAGGCTCCAGGAGGTCATGAGGAGCGCGGGGGGCCCTTCACCCAGAACGTGAGGCTCCAGGAGGTCATGAGGAGCGCGGGGCCCCTTCACCCAGAACGTGAGGCTCCAGGAGGTCATGAGGAGCGCGGGGCCCCTTCACCCAGAACGTGAGGCTCCAGAGGGTCATGAGGAGCGCGGGGGCCCTTCACCCAGAACGTGAGGCTCCAGAGGGTCATGAGGAGCGCGGGGGCCCTTCACCCAGAACGTGAGGCTCCAGACGGTCATGAGGAGCGCGGGGGCCCTTCACCCAGAACGTGAGGCTCCAGAGGGTCATGAGGAGCGCGGGGGCCCTTCACCCAGAACGTGAGGCTCCAGAGGGTCATGAGGAGCGCGGGGGCCCTTCACCCAGAACGTGAGGCTCCAGACGGTCATGAGGAGCGCGGGGGCCCTTCACCCAGAACGTGAGGCTCCAGACGGTCATGAGGAGCGCGGGGCCCCTTCACCCAGAACGTGAGGCTCCAGGAGGTCATGAGGAGCGCGGGGGCCCTTCACCCAGAACGTGAGGCTCCAGGAGGTCATGAGGAGCGCGGGGGCCCTTCACCCAGAACCGAAGGCTCCAGGAGGTCATGAGGAGCGCGGGGCCCCTTCACCCAGAATGTGAGGCTCCAGGAGGTCATGAGGAGCGCGGGGGCCCTTCACCCAGAACGTGAGGCTCCAGGAGGTCATGAGGAGCGCGGGGCCCCTTCACCCAGAACGTGAGGCTCCAGGAGGTCATGAGGAGCGCGGGGGCCCTTCACCCAGAACGTGAGGCTCCAGGAGGTCATGAGGAGCGCGGGGGGCCCTTCACCCAGAACGTGAGGCTCCAGGAGGTCATGAGGAGCGCGGGGCCCCTTCACCCAGAACGTGAGGCTCCAGGAGGTCATGAGGAGCGCGGGGCCCCTTCACCCAGAACGTGAGGCTCCAGGAGGTCATGAGGAGCGCGGGGGCCCTTCACCCAGAACGTGAGGCTCCAGAGGGTCACGAGGAGCGCGGGGGCCCTTCACCCAGAACGTGAGGCTCCAGAGGGTCATGAGGAGCGCGGGGGCCCTTCACCCAGAACGTGAGGCTCCAGACGGTCATGAGGAGCGCGGGGGCCCTTCACCCAGAACGTGAGGCTCCAGGAGGTCATGAGGAGCGCGGGGGCCCTTCACCCAGAACGTGAGGCTCCAGACGGTCATGAGGAGCGCGGGGCCCTTCACCCAGAACGTGAGGCTCCAGGAGGTCATGAGGAGCGCGGGGGCCCTTCACCCAGAACGTGAGGCTCCAGGAGGTCAATAGGAGCGCGGGGCCCCTTCACCCAGAACGTGAGGCTCCAGGAGGTCATGAGGAGCGCGGGGGCCCTTCACCCAGAACGTGAGGCTCCAGGAGGTCATGAGGAGCGCGGGGGCCCTTCACCCAGAACGTGAGGCTCCAGAGGGTCATGAGGAGCGCGGGGGCCCTTCACCCAGAACGTGAGGCTCCAGAGGGTCATGAGGAGCGCGGGGGCCCTCCACCCAGAACGTGAGGCTCCAGACGGTCATGAGGAGCGCGGGGGCCCTTCACCCAGAACCTGAGGCTCCAGGAGGTCATGAGGAGCGCGGGGGCCCTTCACCCAGAACGTGAGGCTCCAGGAGGTCATGAGGAGCGCGGGGCCCTTCACCCAGAACGTGAGGCTCCAGGAGGTCATGAGGAGCGCGGGGCCCCTTCACCCAGAACGTGAGGCTCCAGGAGGCCATGAGGAGCACGGGGGCCCTTCACTCAGAACGTGAGGCTCCAGGAGGTCATGAGGAGCGCGGGGCCCCTTCACCCAGAACGTGAGGCTCCAGGAGGTCATGAGGAGCGCGGGGCCCCTTCACCCAGAACGTGAGGCTCCAGGAGGTCATGAGGAGCGCGGGGGCCCTTCACCCAGAACGTGAGGCTCCAGGAGGTCATGAGGAGCGCGGGGCCCCTTCACCCAGAACGTGAGGCTCCAGGAGGTCATGAGGAGCGCGGGGCCCCTTCACCCAGAACGTGAGGCTCCAGGAGGTCATGAGGAGCGCGGGGGCCCTTCACCCAGAACCGGAGGCTCCAGGAGGTCATGAGGAGCGCGGGGGCCCTTCACCCAGAACGTGAGGCTCCAGGAGGTCATGAGGAGCGCGGGGGCCCTTCACCCAGAACGTGAGGCTCCAGGAGGTCATGAGGAGCGCGGGGCCCCTTCACCCAGAACGTGAGGCTCCAGGAGGTCATGAGGAGCGCGGGGCCCCTTCACCCAGAACGTGAGGCTCCAGGAGGTCATGAGGAGCGCGGGGGCCCTTCACCCAGAACGTGAGGCTCCAGAGGGTCATGAGGAGCGCGGGGGCCCTTCACCCAGAACGTGAGGCTCCAGAGGGTCATGAGGAGCGCGGGGGCCCTTCACCCAGAACGTGAGGCTCCAGAGGGTCATGAGGAGCGCGGGGGCCCTTCACCCAGAACGTGAGGCTCCAGACGGTCATGAGGAGCGCGGGGGCCCTTCACCCAGAACGTGAGGCTCCAGGAGGTCATGAGGAGCGCGGGGGCCCTTCACCCAGAACGTGAGGCTCCAGACGGTCATGAGGAGCGCGGGGCCCTTCACCCAGAATGTGAGGCTCCAGGAGGTCATGAGGAGCGCGGGGGCCCTTCACCCAGAACGTGAGGCTCCAGGAGGTCAATAGGAGCGCGGGGCCCCTTCACCCAGAACGTGAGGCTCCAGGAGGTCATGAGGAGCGCGGGGGCCCTTCACCCAGAACGTGAGGCTCCAGGAGGTCATGAGGAGCGCGGGGGCCCTTCACCCAGAACGTGAGGCTCCAGAGGGTCATGAGGAGCGCGGGGGCCCTTCACCCAGAACGTGAGGCTCCAGAGGGTCATGAGGAGCGCGGGGGCCCTCCACCCAGAACGTGAGGCTCCAGACGGTCATGAGGAGCGCGGGGGCCCTTCACCCAGAACCTGAGGCTCCAGGAGGTCATGAGGAGCGCGGGGGCCCTTCACCCAGAACGTGAGGCTCCAGGAGGTCATGAGGAGCGCAGGGGCCCTTCACCCAGAACGTGAGGCTCCAGGAGGTCATGAGGAGCGCGGGGCCCCTTCACCCAGAACGTGAGGCTCCAGGAGGCCATGAGGAGCGCGGGGGCCCTTCACCCAGAACGTGAGGCTTCAGGAGGTCATGAGGAGCGCGGGGGCCCTTCACCCAGAACGTGAGGCTCCAGAGGGTCATGAGGAGCGCGGGGGCCCTTCACCCAGAACGTGAGGCTCCAGAGGGTCATGAGGAGCGCGGGGGCCCTTCACCCAGAACGTGAGGCTCCAGACGGTCATGAGGAGCGCGGGGGCCCTTCACCCAGAACGTGAGGCTCCAGGAGGTCATGAGGAGCGCGGGGGCCCTTCACCCAGAACGTGAGGCTCCAGACGGTCATGAGGAGCGCGGGGGCCCTTCACCCAGAACGTGAGGCTCCAGGAGGTCATGAGGAGCGCGGGGGCCCTTCACCCAGAACGTGAGGCTCCAGGAGGTCATGAGGAGCGCGGGGCCCCTTCACCCAGAACGTGAGGCTCCAGGAGGTCATGAGGAGCGCGGGGCCCCTTCACCCAGAACGTGAGGCTCCAGGAGGTCATGAGGAGCGCGGGGGCCCTTCACCCAGAACGTGAGGCTCCAGAGGGTCATGAGGAGCGCGGGGGCCCTTCACCCAGAACGTGAGGCTCCAGAGGGTCATGAGGAGCGCGGGGGCCCTTCACCCAGAACGTGAGGCTCCAGACGGTCATGAGGAGCGCGGGGGCCCTTCACCCAGAACGTGAGGCTCCAGGAGGTCATGAGGAGCGCGGGGGCCCTTCACCCAGAACGTGAGGCTCCAGACGGTCATGAGGAGCGCGGGGGCCCTTCACCCAGAACGTGAGGCTCCAGGAGGTCATGAGGAGCGCGGGGGCCCTTCACCCAGAACGTGAGGCTCCAGGAGGTCAATAGGAGCGCGGGGCCCCTTCACCCAGAACGTGAGGCTCCAGGAGGTCATGAGGAGCGCGGGGGCCCTTCACCCAGAACGTGAGGCTCCAGGAGGTCATGAGGAGCGCGGGGGCCCTTCACCCAGAACGTGAGGCTCCAGAGGGTCATGAGGAGCGCGGGGGCCCTTCACCCAGAACGTGAGGCTCCAGAGGGTCATGAGGAGCGCGGGGGCCCTCCACCCAGAACGTGAGGCTCCAGAGGGTCATGAGGAGCGCGGGGGCCCTTCACCCAGAACGTGAGGCTCCAGAGGGTCATGAGGAGCGCGGGGGCCCTTCACCCAGAACGTGAGGCTCCAGGAGGTCATGAGGAGCGCGGGGGCCCTTCACCCAGAACGTGAGGCTCCAGGAGGTCATGAGGAGCGCGGGGCCCCTTCACCCAGAACGTGAAGCTCCAGGAGGTCATGAGGAGCGCGGGGGCCCTTCACCCAGAACGTGAGGCTCCAGGAGGTCATGAGGAGCGCGGGGGCCCTTCACCCAGAACGTGAGGCTCCAGAGGGTCATGAGGAGCGCGGGGGCCCTTCACCCAGAACGTGAGGCTCCAGAGGGTCATGAGGAGCGCGGGGGCCCTCCACCCAGAACGTGAGGCTCCAGACGGTCATGAGGAGCGCGGGGGCCCTTCACCCAGAACCTGAGGCTCCAGGAGGTCATGAGGAGCGCGGGGGCCCTTCACCCAGAACGTGAGGCTCCAGACGGTCATGAGGAGCGCGGGGGCCCTTCACCCAGAACGTGAGGCTCCAGGAGGTCATGAGGAGCGCGGGGGCCCTTCACCCAGAACGTGAGGCTCCAGGAGGTCATGAGGAGCGCGGGGGCCCTTCACCCAGAACGTGAGGCTCCAGGAGGTCATGAGGAGCGCGGGGCCCCTTCACCCAGAACGTGAGGCTCCAGGAGGTCATGAGGAGCGCGGGGGCCCTTCACCCAGAACGTGAGGCTCCAGGAGGTCATGAGGAGCGCGGGGGCCCTTCACCCAGAACGTGAGGCTCCAGAGGGTCATGAGGAGCGCGGGGGCCCTTCACCCAGAACGTGAGGCTCCAGAGGGTCATGAGGAGCGCGGGGGCCCTTCACCCAGAACGTGAGGCTCCAGGAGGTCATGAGGAGCGCGGGGGCCTTTCACCCAGAACGTGAGGCTCCAGGAGGTCATGAGGAGCGCGGGGGCCTTTCACCCAGAACGTGAGGCTCCAGGAGGTCATGAGGAGCGCGGGGGCCTTTCACCCAGAACGTGAGGCTCCAGGAGGTCATGAGGAGCGCGGGGCCCCTTCACCCAGAACGTGAGGCTCCAGGAGGTCATGAGGAGCGCGGGGGCCCTTCACCCAGAACGTGAGGCTCCAGAGGGTCATGAGGAGCGCGGGGGCCCTTCACCCAGAACGTGAGGCTCCAGAGGGTCATGAGGAGCGCGGGGGCCCTTCACCCAGAACGTGAGGCTCCAGGAGGTCATGAGGAGCGCGGGGGCCTTTCACCCAGAACGTGAGGCTCCAGGAGGTCATGAGGAGCGCGGGGGCCTTTCACCCAGAACGTGAGGCTCCAGGAGGTCATGAGGAGCGCGGGGCCCCTTCACCCAGAACGTGAGGCTCCAGGAGGTCATGAGGAGCGCGGGGGCCTTTCACCCAGAACGTGAGGCTCCAGGAGGTCATGAGGAGCGCGGGGGCCTTTCACCCAGAACGTGAGGCTCCAGGAGGTCATGAGGAGCGCGGGGCCCCTTCACCCAGAACGTGAGGCTCCAGAGGGTCATGAGGAGCGCGGGGGCCCTTCACCCAGAACGTGAGGCTCCAGAGGGTCATGAGGAGCGTGCACTTGTCATGACTCTAAAAAATAAAGCCCTAATGTTGTTTCTTAAATGAAACGAGCTGATGCGTCTCAGGTGGCTCCTCCTCCTCCTCCTCCTCCTCGCCGCTCCCCCTCCTCCTCCTCCTCGCCGCTCCTCCTCGCTCCTCCTCCTCGCTCCTCCTCCTCGCCGCTCCCCCTCCTCCTCCTCCTCGCCGCTCCTCCTCGCTCCTCCTCCTCGCTCCTCCTCCTCGCCGCTCCCCCTCCTCCTCCTCCTCGCCGCTCCTCCTCGCTCCTCCTCCTCGCCGCTCCTCCGGTGACGTGGTGCGCTCGCGGCTCCAGGGGCCAGTGGCGCATGCGCACAGGGGGGACCCGAGCAGCATCAGGAGGACTCTCACCGGAGCCGCGGGAGGAAGGACCGACGCTTTCCGCACACTGACCCCAAACATGTCCGGCTTCGACAGTAACCCCTTCGTGGACCCGGTGGACGTCAACCCGTTCCAAGTACGTCCCGCCGCCGCGGGCCCCGGACCGCGCCGGGACAACGCGCTGAACCTAAACCAGTTTGGGCGGTTGCGGCGCGGAGCCGCGGCGTGTATTTCCTGTGGCTTTTTAGTGGCTTTGAAGTGGCTTTATTTATCCGTGAGGGAAAGTTTGACGTTGTTGGGTAAATTTGAGCCGTTAAAACGCGGTAAATGGCGTGTGTTTGTGCGGCGGCGGAAGAAGCAGCTGCGCAGGTGAGAGCGACAGGTGGACGCACGTCACGAGAGACGCCATTAACGTCACGAGAGACGCCATTAACGTCACGAGAGACGCCATTAACGTCACGAGAGACGCCATTAACGTCAGCGGCGCGTGTTTGTCTAAGACTTCATCAGGAACTTGTGCTAAATAATGATCATAGTTTTACAGTGGCAGTTTGTCAAGACAAAGTGGAAAATAAAAGTTGAAAATGACAGGAAGTAGAACCGAGTCGAGTCCCTCTGTGACGTCATCAATAAGTGACATCACAACAGACACATTTGTCGTATTGTTGTTAAATGATTGTTCAAAACTATTTTGCAATTCACAAGGATTTTAGCTCTTGTCTACATTATGTTTATGTCAAACTAGGAAAAATGGGGCAAAGTATTTAGTCAAATCTTTAGTCTAATCTCACACTTTTTTCCAATAGTGTGTGACACTTTTATGAACTCTTTCTGAATGAAAAGTAAAGTCATTGTGACAGACACAGACACATAAAAGGCAGTTTTTTGGGAGAACAGATTGAATTTAAATGAGTGGATTCTCTTCTAAAATAGTAATAATAATTGTTAGTTTTTAGTTCTTAAAATGATATTGTGACCTGAATAATCACACTTATAGATCCAGCTGATCCTGATGCCGAGGCCTCAGGGCTGATGCCGAGGCCTGAGGGTCGAGGCCCGAGGGCTGAGGCCTGAGGGTCGAGGCCCGAGGGCTGATGCTGAAGCCGAGGGCTGAGGCCTGAGGGTCGAGGCCCGAGGGCTGAGGCCTGAGGGTCGAGGCCCGAGGGCTGAGGCCTGAGGGTCGAGGCCCGAGGGCTGAGGCCTGAGGGTCGAGGCCCGAGGGCTGATGCTGAAGCCGAGGGCTGAGGCCCTGCCTGAGGGCTGTAGCTGTGGCTGTGGCTGAGCGTTAAAACAGTCAAAGTTACTGATTGTCTTTACAGCTTCTGCAAACACGGTCAGATAGTTTGCTTCACAAACGGACCCGGCTTTCACGTTTAAACTCTGGTGCTTTGTCTGAAACTGTCTTAGTTTTAATGCGGATGCCCTCCCAACAGCGTGTGGAGCTGGTCATGTGACCAGATGAATCCATCATGTTGTGAAAGTGTGTTTGTTCTGCTTTGTCTGTGTCAGGACGCTTCAGTCACAAACGTCACCAAAGGAATCAACGAGAATCTGGAAGACTTCAACCCTTTCTCCGCTCAGGACATGGTCAGTGCTGCACTCCGCAACGTTCAGTCACACGTTCAGTAAAGCGTTCAGTCACACGTTCAGACTCACGTTCAGTCACGCGTTCAGTCACACGTTCAGTAAAGCGTTCAGTCACACGTTCAGTCACACGTTCAGTAAAGCGTTCAGTCACACGTTCAGGCTCATGTTCAGTCTCATGTTCAGTCACACGTTCAGTCACACGTTCAGTCACACGTTCAGTCACACGTTCAGTCTCATGTTCAGTCACACGTTCAGTCACACGTTCAGTCACACGTTCAGTCACACGTTCAGTCTCACGTTCAGTCACACGTTCAGTCACACGTTCAGTCACACGTTCAGTCACACGTTCAGTCTCACGTTCAGTCACACGTTCAGTCACACGTTCAGTCACACGTTCAGTCTCATGTTCAGTCACACGTTCAGTCACACGTTCAGTCACACGTTCAGTCTCATGTTCAGTCACACGTTCAGTCACACGTTCAGTCTCACGTTCAGTCACACGTTCAGTCACACGTTCAGTCACACGTTCAGTCTCACGTTCAGTCACACGTTCAGTCTCATGTTCAGTCACACGTTCAGTCTCACGTTCAGTCACACGTTCAGTCACACGTTCAGTCACACGTTCAGTCACACGTTCAGTCACACGTTCAGTCTCACGTTCAGTCACACGTTCAGTCACACGTTCAGTCACACGTTCAGTCACACGTTCAGTCTCACGTTCAGTCACACGTTCAGTCACACGTTCAGTCACACGTTCAGTCACACGTTCAGTCACACGTTCAGTCTCATGTTCAGTCACACGTTCAGTCACACGTTCAGTCACACGTTCAGTCACACGTTCAGTCACACGTTCAGTCACACGTTCAGTCTCATGTTCAGTCACACGTTCAGTCACACGTTCAGTCTCACGTTCAGTCACACGTTCAGTCACACGTTCAGTCACACGTTCAGTCTCACGTTCAGTCACACGTTCAGTCACACGTTCAGTCACACGTTCAGTCTCATGTTCAGTCTCATGTTCAGTCACACGTTCAGTAACAGTATCTTTTGTCTGAAACGTTTGTGCTTTTCATTCTCATTGTGATGTTGGTGTTGTGTTGAGACGGCACTGATTGTTCTGCTGGTGTTAGTTTCACTGATTGTTCTGCTGGTGTTAGTTTCACGGATTGTTCTGCTGGTGTTAGTTTCACTGATTGTTCTGCTGGTGTTAGTTTCACTGATTGTTCTCCTGGTGTTAGTTTCACTGATTGTTCTGCTGGTGTTAGTTTCACTGATTGTTCTCCTGGTGTTAGTTTCACTGATTGTTCTGCTGGTGTTAGTTTCACGGATTGTTCTGCTGGTGTTAGTTTCACGGATTGTTCTGCTGGTGTTAGTTTCACGGATTGTTCTGCTGGTGTTAGTTTCACTGATTGTTCTGCTGGTGTTAGTTTCACTGATTGTTCTCCTGGTGTTAGTTTCACGGATTGTTCTCCTGGTGTTAGTTTCACGGATTGTTCTCCTGGTGTTAGTTTCACATCTGACGCTGTCTCGTACTGAGGACTCTTCAAATCAATGTCCACTTCGTGTGTCCAGGGACAGTTCTCTGTGACCGGGACCACCATTCCCATCACCGCGCCCACTGCGTCCCAACCTGCGGTGCTGCCAACGTCTGTGGAGCAGAGTGCAAAGGTCAGTGCCAGGTACAACCCCTACGTTGTACTTGTACTTCAGTCTATGTTGTACTTTTACAACATAGGGGCGGGGCGTCGGCCCGCCCCGGGGCGGGGCCATGCTGCAGCCCCATTCATCTATTCTTTATCAGAAGTACTTTGATTCATTATTGTAGAGGCTTTTAAAAGAATGAATACTGAAGATCCTGGACAGTGCTGATGTCACGACTCTGGTTTGGAGGAGCCTCAGGGTTTGTGTGAAGGTGGAGTTATGGTCAGGTGTGGAGCTGTGTCCGCTGGCAGCAGGTGAGAACTCGCTTTAAAGATGCCCCGCCCCAAACTCCACCCACCGCCGCACTGTCCCACACGTGCTACAACAGAACAGGCTTAAACTTCTGAATCAAGTCTGAATCAAAAGAGCCAGAAATGACAGTTACAGACTTTTAAATGCTCCAGAAAAACTTTAGACAAAACTTATCATTAAATATAAGAGCAATAAATGCAATGCTTTTGTCCAACATTTGACTCGTCTCGTCCATATCACTGAGTGAGTGTGAGGAGGAGCTGAAGAGGAGCTGAAGAGGAGGAGCCACACAATTCAACATTTGAACATCAAACTTTTTTTGTTTTCAAATGTGGGGTATTATTATCATTATCATTATTATTATTAGGCTGCCCCAAATAAATTGTCTGTTTGCTTTAACCCGAGTCAACATTTTTTAAGTGGCTCGGTCGGTAGGCAAATTCTTATTTTTTTTTTACTTTGAAGGCAAAAAAAAAGATCCAAATTTTGTCATTTTTTGAGTCGGAGTGACCACCAGGGGTCAGGCTTCAACAGTCAATGACGGAAAACGTCTCTATCAACCCGATACTAAATCTCACGATTTTAAGATATTTCAATTGACCTTTTGTACGCCGTTATCCTTTATTTTGGTAGCGAAGGCGAGCGGGGGGAACATGCGGGGGACACGGGCGCCGCCATATTTGTTGTGATGACGCTGCTGGGCGTGTTTAAATCCCAGAATGCATTTGCGTAAGTCAAATTTCACACCCTGACAGAGGGTGACACTACAATGGACATATCAGTGGCGCCGACAAGAGCAAATATTACGAAAAGTCTGAGGAATAAAGTCTGGCGGTAATGCAACAATTGGATGCCAACCGCCATAAAACAACAACAACAACAACAAATCAACTTGTTAAAGGCAAAATGACGCCACCTACACGTGCTCTGTTTCATTACAAACGCATGTGGAGGTCTGAATATGAAGACGCACTTGTGATGCGCAGTGCGTTATTAGTCCTTTGGGAGGAAAGACAGGTTTACCAGCGTGATAAAAAATATTTGACACGGTGGTTCAGGAAAGACCTGTCGGTGAGTCGGCAAAATAATTGAAAAAAAAAAGATTTTGAAGTTTTTTTCAACAAAATGCTGATATGTTTTTCAGTCGGCTAGTTTCATAGCGGGTCGCTCGGGTTACGGCAAACAGACATATTATTTTTGCTCAGCCTAATTATTATTATTATTATTATTATTATTATTATTATTATTATTATTATTATTATTATTATTATTATTATTATTATTATTATTATGTGTTAAAGTAGATTTAGTGCATTTTAGTTTTATAAACTCTTATTATAAAAGAAAATCACTTCTAAAAATAATTTGTTTACTGCAATATGTCTTTGTCCAAACTATTCAAAAGTGTTTAGAATAAAAAAAATATCAGTCTAATATCGTTATTGGTCCAAGTTTTTCCCATAACATCGTCCTAAATGTCCATGTGCAGCACTAGTGCAGGTGTCACTGCTCTGCCCTGGTGTGATGCTCCTGTAGCAAAACACTGAAATGATAAGAACAGAATCTCACAATCTTTAGATCATTTTGGTGTTGTCTCTTTAGATACTTAATATATCACTTTGCATTCTATGTATTTTTTAAATATATGTATCATTTAAGGGAGTGTCTACAGAGCCGCGGCGAGCGGCCGAAACTGCTGCGCTATTTGACCGCGCCAGGTTAGGGTTAAGGTTACGGTCAGGGTTAAGGTCAGGGTTAGGGTTAAGGTTAGGGTTAGCCATGAGGCTATATGGCAATGCCGCGGCTCCTGAAACTGCTGCGCTATTTGACCGCGCCACGGCTCTGCAGCCACGGCCATAACTTAATAGAGGACAATCAAATAATTTTGCGTTAATGCAATAAAATTGACAGCTCTCATATTTTTTACTTTTACCTTCTGCATGTTCTTAAATATGCTGGTTTTTATCTTCAAGTAATGTTACTTCTCCACACTGGGACGTTCTTTGCTCAGATCTTGCTGATCCTCTGGAGCAGGAGATTGTGTTTGACGGTGTCTTTCTTGTCCCACACAGACCAGTGCGAGTGCTGCTGCTGTGAGTCTGGCCAAGCAGCAGGAGGAGCTAGAGAAGAAGGCGGCTGAGCTGGAGAGGAAAGAGCGAGACTTAGAGGCGCGCAGTGCAACCCGGCCCAACCCTGGAGGTCAGCACTTCAACTGCACGCCGCACACGGCACGCTGCACACTACTGCACCATATACCACACACTGCACGCCGCACACTGCACGCCGCACACTGCACGCCGCACGCCGCACACTGCACGCCGCACACTGCACGCCGCACACTGCACGCCGCACACTGCACATCAACAACCCCAAACATGCACAATAGGTAAAATCCTCTCTAAGATCTGGAGATGGTCTGAACACTTAACTGCAGCGACCGCTGCTCCTGAGGAGACGCTCCAGCAGCATTTAAGGATGGGTCAAATGCAGAGGACAAGTTCAGCTTAACTTTAACCTTTGAGAAATGGGTTTACTGACGTGCACTGGGGTTCGTCTCCCTCCAGATATCTATCAGGCCTATATTCTTTATTACTTTGCAAAATGTGCTGTTATTGCTCCTCCAGAGCCCTTGAGTTTGATACATCTCATGAAGGTTGAACATTAAGATTCCAATCACTGCCACAGATCAGGGTTCCCTCAGAGTGGTTTACAATCAGGTCCATGACATCAGCATAGATAGTGATATCGCCCCCTGGTGGAGCAGACACATTTAAAAGAGTTAAAACCGTTCCTTTAAAGGACAAATATTATGCGTTATTGGTATTATCAGCCTTTAAACATGCTCTTAAGTAAGTTTGGCATCCGTTTTAGAAAAATGAAAATAAAGTTACAAATAAACAAATACAATTACATTTTGATCTATGCTGTTTTCCCCGAGACAACCTGCGTTTCAGCACATTTCAGGCTGTCCTCACTTCCAGGTCTCACTACACAATTGTACTGATCGTGATTAGACGGGAGAACTGCACAGAAGGAGTTTGGCCATGATTCATGGACTTAAAAACTTAAAAACCAGAAAAGATTCTCAGAGCCACATAACAGATCAAGAAAACGTCAGTTATCGAGGAGATTCAGAAAAAATATATGTCCTTTAACGTATTGGCTCCCTACGCGGGGGTCACGATGCCTGAGCTGGGGCTCACGAGACGACTGTGAAGACGTTGATATTATATACATATAATTAATATAGCTATTTTTGTGAAATTAAGTCAAATTACTTGATAAGCCGATTAAATAAACACAATCAAACCTGATTTTCAAGTTTTTGCAACTTGAGATGATGATGACAGACGACAATGTCATTTAGCAGTGGGGGTCCCAGTGGGGGTCCCAGGTCGGTTTTACGGGTTTTGGTTGTCCCGACTTGAAATGTTAACGAACCCCTGCTTTAAAGGACACACATTGTGCAGGATTCTGGGTGAAATCGAGCCTTGTGGAGGCGTCTGCAGAGAGGCCTCGCCTCCTGGAGGTCTCACACTTACATCATTGTCATTGTGGTAGAACTATGGACAGCACAACTGATTATTTTAGTCCTTATTCTGTAAATTGGGAGCTGAAAGTAAATCTGTTGTTGCTAGCTTCTTTGCTAACAGCAGGGGGAGATAAAGGGCACTTGACTCCTCCCACAATAATAACTTTTCTTAACACCTTGACTCAGAAACGCTGTGTATTCATGAAGTCTGTATCCGTGATGAATGTGTGAGTGTGACGACGTTTGTTCTACTGCTGTTAATTCAATACAAGTTAAGATATCAAACAGGTACAAACCGATTATTGAGCTTCATTAGAGTTGTAGACTGTTGCAGGAGCAGATTTCTTTCTTCACACTGCTTCACACTCACTGCTAACATTCCAAATGCTGTGATCTCTTCTGCAACTACAGTGAAGGAGAACAACTGGCCTCCTCTGCCCAAGATCTTCCCAGTGAAGCCGTGTTTCTACCAGGACTTTGAGGAGGAAATCCCTGAGGAGTACCGGAGGATCTGCAAGAGGATGTACTATCTGTGGATGTGTGAGTCTGCTGTATTAGTCCTAACTAGAGCTGTGGAGTTTTTGGGGCCATGAACAATGTAAACAAGGATGAAGGTGCTGATAACCGATATATTTAGTGATGATAATTGTCCCAGCGACTTATTAAAATTGTATCCTAATTTTGAGTGAAATTCTTATTTTGACCCTGTGAAAAATATTGAACGATAGCTCAGTAGCGCCACCTCAAAAAGCAATTAACAATCAGGAAGTCGGCCATATTGGATCAAAGACGGCGCTGACTAAAGTGCACCTCGTCATACTTTAGGCATCTCCTCCTACAGTTTGAACATACTTCATGTCAGGACAAGTACAAAATTAGATTATGACCCCGCCCTAAACCCCACAGGTAGTCGGCCAATGTGGGCGGAACCCAATTTGTTCATAATTTTACATTGCATACTTTATTTTTTTCCACCTTTTTTAAAATGTATATATAGATATATCTATATAGATAGGTTCGCCGTTTGTTCAGAATATATATATCTATCTGCAAGCATGTTACTGTGGCAACCTGATAAATATTGCCATTGACTTATATTGCGTGTTGGTTTACAAAACTTTTGAATGGGTTGAAAAAATGTACTTTGTCATAAACGGGTGAAATTTGGCACACTTATTAACCACATCACACTGAACATAAAATCCCATGGGGACATGACGCTATCACGACCCGTGTGGTCAGGAAAATGTTAGAAGTGTCTCTCATTGCGCTGAATGAAGTAGTAGGATGAGAGGTGGGCTCTTTGCCGTGGCTCGTGCCCTGCAGTGGGTCCTTTAATGCCATGTGTGGCATGATGAATTGTTAATAGGAAAAGGATCTGTTTATGGTTTATTTAGGGGACATCTTTAAGACTGAAAGTAAGTTTGTACAACACTATTTCTGATAAACTAGCCTACTATTGAAGAAACGGACAGTTAATATGCATGGCTGTTAGCGCCTCTTTCACGACTCATTTACATGTCAGCGTTGGTCTAGGATACAGACATATTCACTCTACAGCAGCCAATGAGAGAACAGAGGCAATGTTTATAATGTTGTGGTAGCATTTCACGGGCTAAGCGCTAACTACACCAACAAAACAAAGCATCAAAACGGACACATGTCCAACAGTCGGCACTCAGACAGGCCCCCTCAGATCACAACTCTTCACACATAAGATTTCCTTCAATCGTGACTCCAAACGATTGCAGCAACATTATTATATTCACTGCGGACAGTTTCACTTCACACCCCCTGATATAGTCTGTAGATGCAGTATATGGCGTTTGACCCTGTGCACCACAATGACCCAATGAAACGTTATTTGTTTAAATGATCTTTGAGAATCTCAACACAGCAGTCTGCCTCACACGTGTGTGTGGACAGTCAAAAGAACTGTTGAGTCATTTAGTGAGTAGTAACTGGTGCTGCAGGTCATCAGGATTCACAGAACTGTTTTTAAAATTCTCAACTTATACGTAAGTTATACTTACGTATATGACCATTTGTGATACCTTTGTTCCATGTGTCACCTGACCTGTGTTTGGTGGTTGTGCTTCAGTCCACAGTGCCACGCTGTTCCTGAACATCCTGGGCTGCCTGGCCTACTTCACGGCCGGCTCCACCACACACGGAGTGGACTTTGGCCTGTCCATCCTGTGGTTTGTGCTCTTCACTCCTGTGGCCTTTGTGTGCTGGTACAGGCCTGTGTACAGGGCCTTCAGGTACTGCTCTGCTCCTCATACATTCACTTTACAGCTCACATATTGTGCTAAATGAACTTCTCTCCTCATCAAAAACATACCTGGAGTTATATTTAGCTCCAGTCACACAGTTTGATCCTGTGTAGAATCCTCTCCCTTCTTCAAAATGTTCATCCAACATCACAGTTAGAGCTCAGAGATCTCCTTTAGCTCCAGAAATGATCACCAGACTCACATTTACAACCACATAATATGTGTTTGATCATATCTATTTTTGTGTGTGTATATATATATATATATATATATAATGTGTACACGTGTGTGTGGCAAAGCAATAACCTCTCTCTGAAGAACAGCTGCTAAAGTTCCACAGTGCAGCTTTAAGATGGCGCTCGTCTCTCTGCAGGTCGGACAGCTCCTTCAGTTTCTTCTTCTTCTTCTTCGTGTTCTTCTTCCAAGTGGTGGTGTACATCATCCAGACGGTGGGCATCCCGGGCTGGGGGAACAGGTGGGTGTGGCCATGTGCGGTAAAGTCACAGCACATATGCCAGGCTCCATGTGCAGCTGGCCTCAGTGTCGTGAGTTCAAATCCCGACACTTTGCTGCATGTCCTCCCTTCTCTCTCATCCATTTCACACTGGGCTGTCCTGTCTAATAAAGCCTACGAGCAAAACAAATCCTTTAAAAAAAGAACGAAACAGAATGATAAACTCATGTAAACAGATCCATCTGACTGTTGTTGACAAGGACAATATGAAAGGCAACGAATGTGGCAAAGACACAAATGAATGTTTGCATGTTCTGCATGTTCTGAATGTGGCGTAGGTCTCCTCTACAACTAGGCTCAATGGACTTTTCTGGTTAAATAAAACGTAAATAAAATAAATAAATTGCTCTGAAAAACTGTCCTCACAGTGAGCAGATAGCTCTCCACAAACCTGACTCGTACTTGGCCTGGCGGAGGAGCCTCCCGTTTGTTTCCATGGGAATATTGGGCATTAAACACATCTATGTCCATGGAGAAAGTTCCAAAGAATGGTTTTAACTTTATTTCCATGGACTCAGGCAGGAAAAGGTCAGATTTTCTTCCTTTAACCAAAACCAAAATCAGATGTTCTTCTGTTCACTTGTAAATGACCCACTGTCGGCCATGTTTTCATCTTCATTCTCTCCTTATTCTGCTCTAACATCCTGGACAGTAGTGCTGTCCTGGAGCAGACACTTTCAGAACATCTGAGCTGTGGCTGAACAAGAATATCTCTATCTGAGAGAAATGTTCGGTTGTTAAAATGTAAATATGCTGCTCTGATATGTGGCCAATAACTCAGACTTTTAAGATCTTTTTCTGGGCCTTGCTTCGGATTTTAAAGTTCACAAATAAACTTTTCACTTGAGTAAAATTGAAGTCTGGGCGTTTAAAGATAGTCCATCACAGACTCCCCCATGTCCACCTCCTCTTCCTCTGCACCACCATCACCCGGGACCTCAAGTGGGAGCCCACCATCAGACTACAGCGCCCTCTGCTGAGAAGGTGTTCGTCTGCAGACTTCCATCTCTGCAGGACCTGTACGTCTCCAGGACTCTGGGACGAACAGGTCTGATCACTGTTGACCCTTCTCATCCTGGACATGGACTATTTGAGCCACTCCCCTCAGGCAGGAGGCCACGCCCCTCAGGCAGGAAGCCACTCCCCTCAGGCAGGAGGCCACTCCCCTCCCCTCAGGCAGGAGGCCACTCCCCTCAGGCAGAAGGCTCCGGTCTATCCGGACCAGAACCTCCCGCCATAAGAACACCTTTTAGGCCTAAATATGTCGTAAGAGTTTGACTTTCATTGTATCTGGGACTAAATTACTTCATATAAAATAATAAGAATATTCTCCGTATTTTGTTGATTGTTGATTTTTTTTTTTTTTAGGATCAGAATGTTCTTTAACCTTTTTAAGGCTGAACATATTTTATCAAACCCAGTGGTGTGTGTCATATCACAGAAATGAACCACACTTTTATTGACACAATCTTCAGCTGTTTGCAAAGGAAAAGATAAAGTCTAATCTGAAGCAGCCAAACTCAAAGTGCAGCACACGTCTGACCCTGTCTGTCCGTCTGAAACAGGCCCTTTTTGTGTATGTTGTGCGCGTGTTGTGTTGTTGTGCGCGTGTTGTCGTACAGTAAAGACTTGTGTGTTCTGTGACAGCGGCTGGATCGCAGCCATCAGCATGATCCAGGCCAATCTGGCTGTGGCCGTCACTATGTTGGTTGTCGCCGGGTTCTTCACTGTCAACTCTGTGCTGGGAGTCATCCTCCTCAAGATGGTACTGAACCTGCACAATACACGCACATGCGCACATGCACAATACACATGCATGCACACACGCACATGCACAATACACATGCATGCACACACGCACATGCACAATACACATGCACACGCACATGCACATGCACAATACACATGCACACGCACATGCACAATACACATGCATGCACATGCACAATACACATGCACAATACACATACACATGCACAATACACATACATGCACAATACACATGCACAATACACATACACATGCACAATACACATACATGCACAATACACATGCACAATACACATGCATGCACACACGCACATGCACAATACACATGCACAATACACATACACATGCACAATACACATACATGCACAATACACATGCACAATACACATGCATGCACACACGCACATGCACAATACACATGCATGCACACACGCACATGCACAATACACATGCATGCACACACGCACATGCACAATACACATGCATGCACACACGCACATGCACAATACACATGCACACGCACATGCACAATACACATGCACAATACACATACACATGCACAATACACATACATGCACAATACACATGCACAATACACATGCACATGCACAATACACATACATGCACAATACACATGCACAATACACATACATGCACACATGCACAATACACATACACGCGCACATGCACAATACACATACATGCACACGTGCACATGCACAATACACATATATGCACACACGCACGTGCACAATACACATGCACAATACACATGCACAATACACATACATGCACAATACACATACATGCACACACGCACATGCATAATACACATACATGCACAATACACATGCATGCACACAAGCACATGCACAATACACATACATGCACACATGCACAATACACATACATGCACACACGCACGTGCACAATACACACACATACATGCACGCACGCACATGCACAATACACATACATGCACATGCACAATACACATACATGCACACACGCACATGCACAATACACATACATGCACACACGCACATGCACAATACACATACATGCACACACGCACATGCACAATACACATACATGCACACACGCGTGCACACACACATGCACAGACACACACATATATGCACAATACACATATATATACACACACACACACACATTGTCATCTCGCTCTCTGTGTTTTGTTCTGGATATTTTAATTTTGTGTTTTTATCTAAAACAATTTTAAAAAGCCTTTGGTGTGAATCTTACTGTCATATTCCATCAACCAAACGCTGCATTTTGTAAAGTTTGTAATTGGATCAGTTGTGATACATATACATTATATTCTGTCACACTTTGACCTCATCACTGCTGTGTTTGCTTCAGGTTCACTCAAAGTACCGGAGGACCGGGGCCAGCTTCACTAAGGCTCAGCAGGAGTTCTCTCAGGGCGTCCTGACCAACCGCACCTTCCAGTCCGCCGCCACCACGGCAGCCTCCGGCGCTGCCCAGGGAGCCTTCAGCAGGAACTGACCTGGGCCTGGAGGGGGAGAGCGCGGGAGGGAGGGGGAAGTGTGAGGGAGGGGGAAGTGTGAGGGAGGGGGAAGTGTGAGGGAGGGGGAAGTGTGAGGGAGGGGGGAGGGCGTGCTCATTTAAACATAAACGGCAGCGGTGCCGCCCACGTGACATATTTTCAGTCCGATCTGGCACAAGCCGAAGACCTTGACTCTAAACAGAACCCAAGATATAAAGGGCGGTCTTCCCCCCCCAGACAGATACCACTGGGAGTCATCCTCCTCAAGATGGTACTGAACCTGCACAATACACATACATGCACACACGCACATGCACAATACACATACATGCACACACACACATGCACAATACACATACATGCACACACGCACATGCACAATACACATACATGCACACACGCACATGCACAATACACATACATGCACACACGCACATGCACAATACACATACATGCACACACGCACATGCACAATACACATACATGCACACACGCACATGCACAATACACATACATGCACACACGCACATGCACAATACACATACATGCACACACGCACATGCACAATACACATACATGCACACACGCACATGCACAATACACATACATGCACACACGCACATGCAGTGACTTCTCTTCTCCCCCCCAGACCGATACCACTCCCCCCCCCCCCCCCCCGACCGATACCACTTCCCCCCCACACGGACACACTGTTTTAAATTTGTACTGAAAGTACTAGTGTTAGGATGGTCATTATTTTAAATATTATTTAGAAGTTCAAGTAGTTACTTTTGAGGTTAATACTGCAGAATCTGTGTGTTTGTGTAACTGACAAATATGACCATGTTATGGAACTTTTAAAAGCTTAAATCCACTTTTTTAGCTGAAAGATTGTTTTCAGTGGCAGAAAGTCATGTGATCACAGGCAAAGAGGCGGGGTCTGTGCTGATGTCATCAAGAACTATGGAAATGTTTAAGATTCATGTAAGTAACTGACCGTCCAGAGCCGTGTGTGGCGGGTGAAACGCAGCGGCTCAGTTACAGTAAGCGGTATCGGTCCTTAGTATCGGTCCGTAGTATCGGCCCCACATTCACGAGTACAAGTACAAACAAAAGTAGATATCTGATATTGATATTGGTGCATCCTTAGATATGTCTTTTCTGAATGATTGTTGCTCTTTTCTGAAGGTTTCTTGTGAATAATGTAAAGATGCTGCTTATTATTCTGACTCTCTGACACGAGAGACGGACGTGGGACATTGAAGAGCAGAAGAACACAAAAGTGATTGTAATATTTGATTCGTGCCGCGCTCCTTTCTCTGACACTGTAGTTACTTAACGTTACTGTACTTAACGTTACAGCGCCGCCCTGTGGTGGGTCTGTGCCTTACACTGTTCGCTTTAGCCTGGTGCCTTTGGAAAGAAGAACCAAACTGGAGGTGTTAAATGATCATAGTTTCGAATCTTTAAAGTTTATGTTGGGCTCGTTTTTTAATGTTTATAGCGGTGTGTAAATATTGGTCTGTTAAAATATGGTATTTAAAGATGGTTCTTGTGATACTCGTTTTTGTCAAATAAAATGTTTCTTGTCTCAATGAAACTGTCCTTGGTTTCCTCAGTTTACTTTGTCATATCTGCATTATTGGAATATCACAGTTAGATCTGATCTCCAGTAATCTGATTTCTGTTCACATTGGGAAATGGAGCAAAAACAAACTAATGTGGCAAAGACAAAAATGATAGAGAAAATGCTACAGATTGAGTTATTTAAAAATGTATTCTACGTTCTCAATAATAATACTTTAAAAAGCCAGTGATACACGCGCGTGTCATCAGCGATTTTGAAGATCATATTTCACATTATTGGATAATCTGATATGTATTTATTCTCTAGGCTTGTAAATGTACCCACAGATAGAATATATATTGCATGTCTTTATTATATTTGTTGCAAGTTTATGTTTGTGAATTCTATTCAGTAACAATGGCAATAAACGGTTGTAGTTGAATATATACATTTTTATTTAAATTTCAGTTGCAATTCACGATTTCATGTACAGAAACCTCAATCCACGTGTCAATCGGGCTGTTTATCCTGTTAAAACTTCAAATGTGGTTGAGTTTTCACCAAAAGTGTAAAAGTAGACGCGCGTCAGACGTGGCACAGCGCCTCCTGGTGGTGTGTCCTCACAGCGCCTCCTGGTGGTGTGTCCTCACAGCGCCTCCTGGTGGTGCGTCCTCACAGCGACTTGTCTTCAAACGCCTTCTTCCACGCGGGCATGATGTGCTCGTAGATCTTCTCAATCTGTCACACCAGAGATGAGAAGAAGACTTTGAACATGTATTTACAGAATACTGAATACTGCACTCAAATATATTCTGTTACTTTCTCTAATCAGAGAACTGTATTCTGAATACTTAAGATACTTTACACTTGAGTTGCAAAACACGACACAGGATTAAACCGCATTTTGAGTTTGGTCTGAATTTATAAGATATGATGGTATTGCACATGGTTAAGTCAGTATTGTGAGTGTTCAGGACTGACAGTGTTTGTTATAAAGTCTGACAGCAGCAGAAGGAAAGACCTGCGAAACCTTTCCTTCACACAGCGAGGGTGGATCAGTCTCTCACTGAAGCTGTTCTCCAGAGCGGACAGAGTGTCCTGCAGGGGACAGAATGCCCTGCAGGGGGCGACACTCATGGTCCAGCATAGATGTGAGTTTAGCTAGGACCCTTCTTTCCCCCACCTCCTGCACCGAGTCCAGAGCACAGCCCAGGACGGAGCTTTGTCCAGCTTCTTCCTCTCCCTCTCTGTGATGCTGCTGCTCCAGCAGACCACACCATACAGGAGGGCTGATGCCACCACAGAGTCGTAGAAGGTCTTCAGGAGTGGCCTTGTCACTCCAAAAGACCTGAGTCTCCTCAGGAGGTAGAGCCGACTCTGGCTCTTCCTGTACAGTGCGTCTGTGTTATGAGTCCAGTCCAGTTTGTGGTTCAGATGAACACCAGGTACTTGAATGAGTCACTCTCTTAATGTCCCGTCCCTGGATGTTCACTGGTGAGGGGGCAGTGGGGTGCGGAAATCCACCACCATCTCCTTGGTCTTCCCCGCGTTGATGAGGAGGTGGTTCCGCTGACACCAGTCCACAAAGTCCTGCGCCAGTCCTCTGTACTCCACATCATCGTCGTCTGTGATGAGTCCGATGATGGCAGAGTCGTCAGAACTTCTGCAGGACACAGCTGTCCATGTCGTGTCTGAAGTCTGCAGTGTAAAGGGTGAAGAGAAAGGGCGTGAGGAC
>NW_027316167.1:40481833-40511833 GCF_026437365.1 Eucyclogobius newberryi
GGTAACGGCTGCATTATGGAGAGGACATGTCCACGAGGCTGTAACGGCTGCATTATGGAGAGGACATGTCCACGAGGCTGTAACGGCTGCATTATGGAGAGGACATGTCCACGAGGCTGTAACGGCTGCATTATGGAGAGGACATGTCCACGAGGCTGTAACGGCTGCATTATGGAGAGGACATGTCCACGAGGCTGTAACGGCTGCATTATGGAGAGGACATGTCCACGAGGCTGTAACGGCTGCATTATGGAGAGGACATGTCCACGAGGCTGTAACGGCTGCATTATGGAGAGGACATGTCCACGAGGCTGTAACGGCTGCATTATGGAGAGGACATGTCCACGAGGCTGTAACGGCTGCATTATGGAGAGGACATGTCCACGAGGCTGTAACGGCTGCATTATGGAGAGGACATGTCCACGAGGCTGTAACGGCTGCATTATGGAGAGGACATGTCCACGAGGCTGTAACGGCTGCATTATGGAGAGGACATGTCCACGAGGCTGTAACGGCTGCATTATGGAGAGGACATGTCCACGCCGCTGTAACGGCTGCATTATGGAGAGGACATGTCCACGAGGCTGTAACGGCTGCATTATGGAGAGGACATGTCCACGAGGCTGTAACGGCTGCATTATGGAGAGGACATGTCCACGCCGCTGTAACGGCTGCATTATGGAGAGGACATGTCCACGAGGCTGTAACGGCTGCATTATGGAGAGGACATGTCCACGCCGCTGTAACGGCTGCATTATGGAGAGGACATGTCCACGAGGCTGTAACGGCTGCATTATGGAGAGGACATGTCCACGCCGCTGTAACGGCTGCATTATGGAGAGGACATGTCCACGAGGCTGTAACGGCTGCATTATGGAGAGGACATGTCCACGAGGCTGTAACGGCTGCATTATGGAGAGGACATGTCCACGAGGCTGTAACGGCTGCATTATGGAGAGGACATGTCCACGAGGCTGTAACGGCTGCATTATGGAGAGGACATGTCCACGAGGCTGTAACGGCTGCATTATGGAGAGGACATGTCCACGAGGCTGTAACGGCTGCATTATGGAGAGGACATGTCCACGAGGCTGTAACGGCTGCATTATGGAGAGGACATGTCCACGAGGCTGTAACGGCTGCATTATGGAGAGGACATGTCCACGAGGCTGTAACGGCTGCATTATGGAGAGGACATGTCCACGAGGCTGTAACGGCTGCATTATGGAGAGGACATGTCCACGAGGCTGTAACGGCTGCATTATGGAGAGGACATGTCCACGAGGCTGTAACGGCTGCATTATGGAGAGGACATGTCCACGAGGCTGTAACGGCTGCATTATGGAGAGGACATGTCCACGAGGCTGTAACGGCTGCATTATGGAGAGGACATGTCCACGAGGCTGTAACGGCTGCATTATGGAGAGGACATGTCCACGCCGCTGTAACGGCTGCATTATGGAGAGGACATGTCCACGAGGCTGTAACGGCTGCATTATGGAGAGGACATGTCCACGAGGCTGTAACGGCTGCATTATGGAGAGGACATGTCCACGCCGCTGTAACGGCTGCATTATGGAGAGGACATGTCCACGAGGCTGTAACGGCTGCATTATGGAGAGGACATGTCCACGCCGCTGTAACGGCTGCATTATGGAGAGGACATGTCCACGAGGCTGTAACGGCTGCATTATGGAGAGGACATGTCCACGCCGCTGTAACGGCTGCATTATGGAGAGGACATGTCCACGCCGCTGTAACGGCTGCATTATGGAGAGGACATGTCCACGAGGCTGTAACGGCTGCATTATGGAGAGGACATGTCCACGAGGCTGTAACGGCTGCATTATGGAGAGGACATGTCCACGAGGCTGTAACGGCTGCATTATGGAGAGGACATGTCCACGAGGCTGTAACGGCTGCATTATGGAGAGGACATGTCCACGAGGCTGTAACGGCTGCATTATGGAGAGGACATGTCCACGAGGCTGTAACGGCTGCATTATGGAGAGGACATGTCCACGAGGCTGTAACGGCTGCATTATGGAGAGGACATGTCCACGAGGCTGTAACAGCTGCATTATGGAGAGGACATGTCCACGAGGCTGTAACGGCTGCATTATGGAGAGGACATGTCCACGAGGCTGTAACGGCTGCATTATGGAGAGGACATGTCCACGAGGCTGTAACGGCTGCATTATGGAGAGGACATGTCCACGCCGCTGTAACGGCTGCATTATGGAGAGGACATGTCCACGAGGCTGTAACGGCTGCATTATGGAGAGGACATGTCCACGCCGCTGTAACGGCTGCATTATGGAGAGGACATGTCCACGAGGCTGTAACGGCTGCATTATGGAGAGGACATGTCCACGAGGCTGTAACGGCTGCATTATGGAGAGGACATGTCCACGAGGCTGTAACGGCTGCATTATGGAGAGGACATGTCCACGAGGCTGTAACGGCTGCATTATGGAGAGGACATGTCCACGAGGCTGTAACGGCTGCATTATGGAGAGGACATGTCCACGAGGCTGTAACGGCTGCATTATGGAGAGGACATGTCCACGAGGCTGTAACGGCTGCATTATGGAGAGGACATGTCCACGCCGCTGTAACGGCTGCATTATGGAGAGGACATGTCCACGAGGCTGTAACGGCTGCATTATGGAGAGGACATGTCCACGAGGCTGTAACGGCTGCATTATGGAGAGGACATGTCCACGAGGCTGTAACGGCTGCATTATGGAGAGGACATGTCCACGCCGCTGTAACGGCTGCATTATGGAGAGGACATGTCCACGAGGCTGTAACGGCTGTATTATGGAGAGGACATGTCCACGAGGCTGTAACGGCTGCATTATGGAGAGGACATGTCCACAAGGCTGTAACGGCTGCATTATGGAGAGGACATGTCCAGGAGGCTGTAACGGCTGCATTATGGAGAGGACATGTCCACGAGGCTGTAACGGCTCAAAGAAAACGCCAAAGAGAGGAGGAGTTTTCACTTCTGACTCTGAATGTATGAAATGAGATCCACAGTGGTGCAGTGAGTTAAGCATCTGCACTGGAAGGTCAAAGGAATGAGTTACGCTTCAAAGCGGGAAAAGTACCCTGCACTTTAAACAAGGGCCTGCAATATCCTGGTAGAACATGAAGAACAGGTAGAACAGGTAGAACAGGTAGAACATGTTGAACAGGTAGAACAGATAGAACATGAAGAACAGGTAGAACATGTTGAACAGGTGAACATGTTGAACAGGTAGAACATGTAGAACATGTAGAACAGGTAGAACAGGTAGAACAGGTAGAACAGGTAGAACATGTAGAACATGAAGAACAGGTAGAACATGTAGAACAGGTAGAACATGAAGAACAGGTAGAACATGAAGAACAGGTAGAACAGGTAGAACATGAAGAACAGGTAGAACATGTAGAACAGGTAGAACATGAAGAACAGGTAGAACAGGTAGAACAGGTAGAACATGAAGAACAGGTAGAACAGGTAGAACATGAAGAACAGGTAGAACAGGTAGAACATGAAGAACAGGTAGAACAGGTAGAACAAGAAGAACAGGTAGAACATGTAAAACAGGTAGAACATGAAGAACAGGTAGAACAGGTAGAACAGGTAGAACATGTAGAACAGATAGAACAGGTAGAACATGAAGAACAGGTAGAACAGGTAGAACAGGTAGAACATGTAGAACAGGTAGAACATGTAGAACAGATAGAACAGGTAGAACATGAAGAACATGTTGAACAGGTAGAACAGATAGAACAGGTAGAACATGTTGAACAGGTAGAACAGACAGAACAGGTAGAACAGGTAGAACAGGTAGAACATGTAGAACAGGTAGAACATGTAGAACAGGTAGAACAGATAGAACATGTAGAACAGGTAGAACAGGTAGAACATGAAGAACAGGTAGAACAGGTAGAACAGGTAGAACAGGTAGAACAGATAGAACATGTAGAACATGTAGAACATGAAGAACAGACAGAACAGGTAGAACAGGTAGAACAGGTAGAACATGTAGAACAGGTAGAACATGTAGAACAGGTAGAACAGATAGAACATGTAGAACAGGTAGAACAGGTAGAACATGAAGAACAGGTAGAACAGGTAGAACAGGTAGAACAGGTAGAACAGATAGAACATGTAGAACATGTAGAACATGAAGAACAGGTAGAACATGTAGAACATGAAGAACAGGTAGAACATGAAGAACAGGTAGAACATGTAGAACAGGTAGAACATGAAGAACAGGTAGAACATGAAGAACAGGTAGAACAGATAGAACAGGTAGAACATGAAGAACAGGTAGAACAGGTAGAACAGGTAGAACAGGTAGAACAGATAGAACAGGTAGAACATGAAGAACAGGTAGAACAGATAGAACAGGTAGAACATGTAGAACAGGTAGAACATGAAGAACAGGTAGAACAGGTAGAACATGTAGAACAGGTAGAACAGGTAGAACATGAAGAACCGATACAACAGGTAGAACAGGTAGAACATGTTGAACAGGTATAACAGATAGAACAGATAGAACAGGTAGAACATGAAGAACAGATAGAACAGATAGAACAGGTAGAACAGGTAGAATATGAAGAACATGTAGAACAGGTAGAACAGGTAGAACAGATAGAACATGAAGAACATGTAGAACAGGTAGAACAGGTAGAACAGGTAGAACATGTTGAACAGGTAGAACAGATAGAACAGGTAGAACATGTTGAACAGGTAGAACAGATAGAACAGATAGAACAGATAGAACAGGTAGAACAGGTAGAACAGATAGAACAGATAGAACAGGTAGAACATGAAGAACATGTAGAACAGGTAGAACAGGTAGAACATGTAGAACAGGTAGAACAAGTAGAACATGAAGAACCGATAGAACAGGTAGAACAGGTAGAACATGAAGAACGGGTAGAACAGATAGAACAGGTAGAACATGAAGAACAGGTAGAACAGATAGAACAGGTAGAACAGGTAGAACATGTAGAACAGGTAGAACATGAAGAACATGTAGAAAAGGTAGAACATGTAGAACAGGTAGAACATGAAGAACAGATAGAACAGATAGAACAGGTAGAACATGTTGAACAGGTAGAACAGATAGAACAGATAGAACAGGTAGAACATGAAGAACATTTACAACAGGTAGAACAGGTAGAACAGGTAGAACAGATAGAACAGATAGAACATGAAGAACAGGTAGAACATGAAGAACAGATAGAACAGGTAGAACAGGTAGAACATGTTGAACAGGTAGAACAGATAGAACAGATAGAACAGGTAGAACATGAAGAACATGTAGAACAGGTAGAACAGGTAGAACAGATAGAACAGATAGAACAGGAAGAACAGGTAGAACAGGTAGAACATGTAGAACAGGTAGAACAGGTAGAACATGAAGAACCGATAGAACAGGTAGAACATGTTGAACAGGTAGAACAGGTAGAACATGTTGAACATGAAGAACAGGTAGAACAGATAGAACAGATAGAACAGGTAGAACAGATAGAACAGGTAGAACAGGTAGAACAGATAGAACAGGTAGAACATGAAGAACATGTAGAACAGGTAGAACATGAAGAACAGGTAGAACAGATAGAACAGGTAGAACATGTAGAACAGGTAGAACATGAAGAACTGGTAGATCAGGTAGAACAGGTAGAACAGATAGAACAGGTAGAACATGAAGAACCGATAGAACAGGTAGAACATGTTGAACAGGTAGAACAGGTAGAACATGTTGAACATGAAGAACAGGTAGAACAGATAGAACAGATAGAACAGGTAGAACAGATAGAACAGGTAGAACAGGTAGAACAGATAGAACAGGTAGAACATGAAGAACATGTAGAACAGGTAGAACATGAAGAACAGGTAGAACAGATAGAACAGGTAGAACATGTAGAACAGGTAGAACATGAAGAACTGGTAGAACAGGTAGAACAGGTAGAACAGATAGAACAGGTAGAACATGAAGAACATGTAGAACAGGTAGAACAGGTAGAACAGATAGAACAGATAGAACAGGTAGAACAGGAAGAACAGGTAGAACAGGTAGAACATGTAGAACAGGTAGAACAGGTAGAACATGAAGAACCGATAGAACAGGTAGAACATGTTGAACAGGTAGAACAGGTAGAACATGTTGAACATGAAGAACAGGTAGAACAGATAGAACAGATAGAACAGGTAGAACAGATAGAACAGGTAGAACAGGTAGAACAGATAGAACAGGTAGAACATGAAGAACATGTAGAACAGGTAGAACATGAAGAACAGGTAGAACAGATAGAACAGGTAGAACATGTAGAACAGGTAGAACATGAAGAACAGGTAGAACAGATAGAACAGGTAGAACATGAAGAACAGGTAGAACAGGTAGAACAGGTAGAACAGGTAGAACAGATAGAACAGGTAGAACATGAAGAACAGGTAGAACATGTAGAACATGAAGAACAGGTAGAACATGAAGAACAGGTAGAACATGTAGAACAGGTAGAACATGAAGAACAGGTAGAACATGAAGAACAGGTAGAACAGATAGAACAGGTAGAACATGAAGAACAGGTAGAACAGGTAGAACAGGTAGAACAGGTAGAACAGATAGAACAGGTAGAACATGAAGAACAGGTAGAACAGATAGAACAGGTAGAACATGTAGAACAGGTAGAACATGAAGAACAGGTAGAACAGGTAGAACATGTAGAACAGGTAGAACAGGTAGAACATGAAGAACCGATACAACAGGTAGAACAGGTAGAACATGTTGAACAGGTAGAACAGATAGAACAGATAGAACAGGTAGAACATGAAGAACAGATAGAACAGATAGAACAGGTAGAACAGGTAGAATATGAAGAACATGTAGAACAGGTAGAACAGATAGAACATGAAGAACATGTAGAACAGGTAGAACAGGTAGAACAGGTAGAACATGTTGAACAGGTAGAACAGATAGAACAGGTAGAACATGTTGAACAGGTAGAACAGATAGAACAGATAGAACAGATAGAACAGGTAGAACATGTAGAACAGGTAGAACAGGTAGAACAGATAGAACAGATAGAACAGGTAGAACATGAAGAACATGTAGAACAGGTAGAACAGGTAGAACATGTAGAACAGGTAGAACAAGTAGAACATGAAGAACCGATAGAACAGGTAGAACAGGTAGAACATGAAGAACGGGTAGAACAGATAGAACAGGTAGAACATGAAGAACAGGTAGAACAGATAGAACAGGTAGAACATGTAGAACAGGTAGAACATGAAGAACATGTAGAAAAGGTAGAACATGTAGAACAGGTAGAACATGAAGAACAGATAGAACAGATAGAACAGGTAGAACATGTTGAACAGGTAGAACAGATAGAACAGATAGAACAGGTAGAACATGAAGAACATTTACAACAGGTAGAACAGGTAGAACAGATAGAACAGATAGAACATGAAGAACAGGTAGAACATGAAGAACAGATAGAACAGGTAGAACAGGTAGAACATGTTGAACAGGTAGAACAGATAGAACAGATAGAACAGGTAGAACATGAAGAACATGTAGAACAGGTAGAACAGGTAGAACAGGTAGAACAGATAGAACAGGTAGAACAGGAAGAACAGGTAGAACAGGTAGAACATGTAGAACAGGTAGAACAGGTAGAACATGAAGAACCGATAGAACAGGTAAAACATGTTGAACAGGTAGAACAGGTAGAACAGGTAGAACATGTTGAACATGAAGAACAGGTAGAACAGATAGAACAGATAGAACAGGTAGAACAGATAGAACAGGTAGAACAGGTAGAACAGGTAGAACAGATAGAACAGGTAGAACATGAAGAACATGTAGAACAGGTAGAACATGAAGAACAGGTAGAACAGATAGAACAGGTAGAACATGTAGAACAGGTAGAACATGAAGAACAGGTAGAACAGGTAGAACAGGTAGAACAGATAGAACAGGTAGAACATGTTGAACAGGTAGAACAGATAGAACAGATAGAACAGGTAGAACATGAAGAACATGTTGAACAGGTAGAACAGATAGAACAGATAGAACAGGTATAACATGAAGAACATGAAGAACATGTAGAACAGGTAGAACAGGTAGAACATGTAGAACAGGTAGAACAGGTAGAACATGAAGAACAGATAGAACAGGTAGAACAGGTAGAACATGTAGAACAGGTAGAACATGAAGAACATGTAGAAAAGGTAGAACATGTAGAACAGGTAGAACATGAAGAACAGATAGAACAGATAGAACAGGTAGAACATGTTGAACAGGTAGAACAGATAGAACAGATAGAACAGGTAGAACATGAAGAACATTTACAACAGGTAGAACAGGTAGAACAGGTAGAACAGATAGAACAGATAGAACATGAAGAACAGGTAGAACATGAAGAACAGATAGAACAGGTAGAACAGGTAGAACATGTTGAACAGGTAGAACAGATAGAACAGATAGAACAGGTAGAACATGAAGAACATGTAGAACAGGTAGAACAGGTAGAACAGATAGAACAGATAGAACAGGAAGAACAGGTAGAACAGGTAGAACATGTAGAACAGGTAGAACAGGTAGAACATGAAGAACCGATAGAACAGGTAGAACATGTTGAACAGGTAGAACAGGTAGAACATGTTGAACATGAAGAACAGGTAGAACAGATAGAACAGATAGAACAGGTAGAACAGATAGAACAGGTAGAACAGGTAGAACAGATAGAACAGGTAGAACATGAAGAACATGTAGAACAGGTAGAACATGAAGAACAGGTAGAACAGATAGAACAGGTAGAACATGTAGAACAGGTAGAACATGAAGAACTGGTAGATCAGGTAGAACAGGTAGAACAGATAGAACAGGTAGAACATGAAGAACCGATAGAACAGGTAGAACATGTTGAACAGGTAGAACAGGTAGAACATGTTGAACATGAAGAACAGGTAGAACAGATAGAACAGATAGAACAGGTAGAACAGATAGAACAGGTAGAACAGGTAGAACAGATAGAACAGGTAGAACATGAAGAACATGTAGAACAGGTAGAACATGAAGAACAGGTAGAACAGATAGAACAGGTAGAACATGTAGAACAGGTAGAACATGAAGAACTGGTAGAACAGGTAGAACAGGTAGAACAGATAGAACAGGTAGAACATGAAGAACATGTAGAACAGGTAGAACAGGTAGAACAGATAGAACAGATAGAACAGGTAGAACAGGAAGAACAGGTAGAACAGGTAGAACATGTAGAACAGGTAGAACAGGTAGAACATGAAGAACCGATAGAACAGGTAGAACATGTTGAACAGGTAGAACAGGTAGAACATGTTGAACATGAAGAACAGGTAGAACAGATAGAACAGATAGAACAGGTAGAACAGATAGAACAGGTAGAACAGGTAGAACAGATAGAACAGGTAGAACATGAAGAACATGTAGAACAGGTAGAACATGAAGAACAGGTAGAACAGATAGAACAGGTAGAACATGTAGAACAGGTAGAACATGAAGAACAGGTAGAACAGGTAGAACAGGTAGAACATGAAGAACAGGTAGAACAGGTAGAACAAGAAGAACAGGTAGAACATGTAAAACAGGTAGAACATGAAGAACAGGTAGAACAGGTAGAACAGGTAGAACAGGTAGAACATGTAGAACAGATAGAACAGGTAGAACATGAAGAACAGGTAGAACAGGTAGAACAGGTAGAACATGTAGAACAGATAGAACAGGTAGAACATGAAGAACAGGTAGAACAGGTAGAACATGTTGAACAGGTAGAACAGACAGAACAGGTAGAACAGGTAGAACAGGTAGAACATGTAGAACAGGTAGAACAGGTAGAACAGATAGAACATGTAGAACAGGTAGAACAGGTAGAACATGAAGAACAGGTAGAACAGGTAGAACAGGTAGAACAGATAGAACATGTAGAACATGTAGAACATGAAGAACAGGTAGAACATGTAGAACATGAAGAACAGGTAGAACATGAAGAACAGGTAGAACATGTAGAACAGGTAGAACATGAAGAACAGGTAGAACATGAAGAACAGGTAGAACAGATAGAACAGGTAGAACATGAAGAACAGGTAGAACAGGTAGAACAGGTAGAACAGGTAGAACAGATAGAACAGGTAGAACATGAAGAACAGGTAGAACATGTAGAACATGAAGAACAGGTAGAACATGAAGAACAGGTAGAACATGTAGAACAGGTAGAACATGAAGAACAGGTAGAACATGAAGAACAGGTAGAACAGATAGAACAGGTAGAACATGAAGAACAGGTAGAACAGGTAGAACAGGTAGAACAGGTAGAACAGATAGAACAGGTAGAACATGAAGAACAGGTAGAACAGATAGAACAGGTAGAACATGTAGAACAGGTAGAACATGAAGAACAGGTAGAACAGGTAGAACATGTAGAACAGGTAGAACAGGTAGAACATGAAGAACCGATACAACAGGTAGAACAGGTAGAACATGTTGAACAGGTAGAACAGATAGAACAGATAGAACAGGTAGAACATGAAGAACAGATAGAACAGATAGAACAGGTAGAACAGGTAGAATATGAAGAACATGTAGAACAGGTAGAACAGATAGAACATGAAGAACATGTAGAACAGGTAGAACAGGTAGAACAGGTAGAACATGTTGAACAGGTAGAACAGATAGAACAGGTAGAACATGTTGAACAGGTAGAACAGATAGAACAGATAGAACAGATAGAACAGGTAGAACATGTAGAACAGGTAGAACAGGTAGAACAGATAGAACAGATAGAACAGGTAGAACATGAAGAACATGTAGAACAGGTAGAACAGGTAGAACATGTAGAACAGGTAGAACAAGTAGAACATGAAGAACCGATAGAACAGGTAGAACAGGTAGAACATGAAGAACGGGTAGAACAGATAGAACAGGTAGAACATGAAGAACAGGTAGAACAGATAGAACAGGTAGAACATGTAGAACAGGTAGAACATGAAGAACATGTAGAAAAGGTAGAACATGTAGAACAGGTAGAACATGAAGAACAGATAGAACAGATAGAACAGGTAGAACATGTTGAACAGGTAGAACAGATAGAACAGATAGAACAGGTAGAACATGAAGAACATTTACAACAGGTAGAACAGGTAGAACAGATAGAACAGATAGAACATGAAGAACAGGTAGAACATGAAGAACAGATAGAACAGGTAGAACAGGTAGAACATGTTGAACAGGTAGAACAGATAGAACAGATAGAACAGGTAGAACATGAAGAACATGTAGAACAGGTAGAACAGGTAGAACAGGTAGAACAGATAGAACAGGTAGAACAGGAAGAACAGGTAGAACAGGTAGAACATGTAGAACAGGTAGAACAGGTAGAACATGAAGAACCGATAGAACAGGTAGAACATGTTGAACAGGTAGAACAGGTAGAACAGGTAGAACATGTTGAACATGAAGAACAGGTAGAACAGATAGAACAGATAGAACAGGTAGAACAGATAGAACAGGTAGAACAGGTAGAACAGGTAGAACAGATAGAACAGGTAGAACATGAAGAACATGTAGAACAGGTAGAACATGAAGAACAGGTAGAACAGATAGAACAGGTAGAACATGTAGAACAGGTAGAACATGAAGAACAGGTAGAACAGGTAGAACAGGTAGAACAGATAGAACAGGTAGAACATGTTGAACAGGTAGAACAGATAGAACAGATAGAACAGGTAGAACATGAAGAACATGTTGAACAGGTAGAACAGATAGAACAGATAGAACAGGTATAACATGAAGAACATGAAGAACATGTAGAACAGGTAGAACAGGTAGAACATGTAGAACAGGTAGAACAGGTAGAACATGAAGAACAGATAGAACAGGTAGAACATGTAGAACAGGTAGAACAGGTAGAACAGGTAGAACATGAAGAACAGATAGAACAGGTAGAACATGTAGAACAGGTAGAACAGGTAGAACATGAAGAACCGATAGAACAGGTAGAACATGTTGAACAGGTAGAACAGATAGAACAGGTAGAACAGGTAGAACAGGTAGAACATGAAGAACAGGTAGAACAGATAGAACAGATAGAACAGGTAGAACAGATAGAACAGGTAGAACAGGTAGAACAGATAGAACGGATAGAACAGGTAGAACATGAAGAACATGTAGAACAGGTAGAACATGAAGAACAGGTAGAACAGATAGAACAGGTAGAACATGTAGAACAGGTAGAACATGAAGAACAGGTATAACAGGTAGAACAGGTAGAACAGGTAGAACAGATAGAACAGATAGAACAGGTAGAACATGTTGAACAGGTAGAACAGATAGAACAGATAGAACAGGTAGAACATGAAGAACATGTTGAACAGGTAGAACAGATAGAACAGGTAGAACAGGTAGAACATGAAGAACATGAAGAACAGGTAGAACAGGTAGAACATGTAGAACAGGTAGAACAGGTAGAACATGAAGAACAGATAGAACAGGTAGAACATGTTGAACAGGTAGAACAGATAGAACAGGTAGAACAGGTAGAACATGTAGAACAGGTAGAACATGAAGAACAAGTAGAACAGGTAGAACATGTAGAACAGGTAGAACATGAAGAACAGATAGAACAGGTAGAACATGTTGAACAGGTAGAACAGGTGGAACAGATAGAACAGGTAGAACATGAAGAACAGGTAGAACAGATAGAACTGATAGAACAGGTAGAACATGAAGAACATGTAGAACAGGTAGAACAGGTAGAACAGATAGAACAGGTAGAACATGTAGAACAGGTAGAACAGGTAGAACAGATAGAACAGATAGAACAGGTAGAACATGAAGAACATGTAGAACAGGTAGAACAGGTAGAACATGAAGAACCGATAGAACAGGTAGAACATGAAGAACAGGTAGAACAGATAGAACAGGTAGAACATGAAGAACAGGTAGAACAGATAGAACAGGTAGAACATGAAGAACAGGTAGAACAGATAGAAAAGGTAGAACAGGTAGAACAGGTAGAACATGAAGAACAGGTAGAACATGTAGAACAGGTAGAACATGAAGAACAGATAGAACAGGTAGAACATGTTGAACAGGTAGAACAGATAGAACAGGTACAACATGTTGAACAGGTAGAACAGATAGAACAGATAGAACATGAAGAACATGTAGAACAGGTAGAACAGGTAGAACAGGTAGAACAGGTAGAACAGATAGAACAGATAGAACATGAAGAACAGGTAGAACATGAAGAACAGATAGAACAGGTAGAACAGGTAGAACATGTTGAACAGGTAGAACAGATAGAACAGATAGAACAGGTAGAACATGAAGAACATGTAGAACAGGTAGAACATGAAGAACAGGTAGAACAGATAGAACAGATAGAACAGGTAGAACATGAAGAACAGGTAGAACAGATAGAACAGATAGAATAGGTAGAACATGAAGAACATGTAGAACAGGTAGAACAGATAGAACAGATAGAACAGGTAGAACAGGTAGAACATGAAGAACATGTAGAACAGGTAGAACAGGTAGAACATGAAGAACAGATAGAACAGGTAGAACATGAAGAAGAGGTAGAACAGATAGAACAGATAGAACAGGTAGAAAATGAAGAACAGGTAGAACAGATAGAACAGATAGAACAGGTAGAACATGAAGAACAGGTAGAACAGATAGAACAGATAGAACAGGTAGAACAGGTAGAACAGGTAGAACAGATAGAACAGGTAGAACATAAAGAACAGGTAGAACAGATAGAACAGATAGAACAGCTAGAACAGATAGAACAGGTAGAACATGAAGAACAGGTAGAACAGGTAGAACATAAAGAACAGGTAGAACAGATAGAACAGATAGAACAGGTAGAACAGGTAGAACAGGTAGAACAGGTAGAACATAAAGAACAGGTAGAACAGATAGAACAGATAGAACAGGTAGAACAGGTAGAACAGGTAGAACAGATAGAACAGGTAGAACATAAAGAACAGGTAGAACAGATAGAACAGATAGAACAGCTAGAACAGATAGAACAGGTAGAACATGAAGAACAGGTAGAACAGGTAGAACAGATAGAACAGGTAGAACATGAAGAACATGTAGAACAGGTAGAACAGATAGAACAGATAGAACAGGTAGAACATGAAGAACATGTAGAACAGGTAGAACATGAAGAACATGTAGAACAGGTAGAACAGGTAGAACAGATAGAACAGATAGAACAGGTAGAACATGAAGAACATGTAGAACAGGTAGAACATGAAGAACATGTAGAACAGGTAGAACAGGTAGAACACCCCAGAATAAAGCTGAGCACATCTGCTTCTCATTTCAATCTGAGCTTGTGTCTGTGACTGACCCCGGGAGGTCAGGTGGGCCACGTAGGGAACGCCGTCCTTCTCTCCATAGTACACTCCAAAGTGGGAGAAGAATTTGTTTCTGGGGTACTCGATGATGTCACCGGGGTACACTGTGGGGGTGGAGTTCTTCTGCAGGAGAGAGATAACAGTGAGTCAGGAAGAAGGTCCCGTGTCCTGCTGTGGTCATTTAACGGTCAGTATAATACTTCTTTATGAGTGGAGCTAGGAAAAGGAGACATAATGTGCTTTTTCTGGATATTTGAAAATAAACTATATTATTCTATTATAATTTGTTGTTTTATGCATTGTAAACTGCATTGTTGATGTAAAATGGGTTAATAATAGAAAAAATAGGGGGTAGGTGAAAACAGGATTTTCCGAGCGCTTGAGCCTAAATTATACAAGTATACTGTCTGACGATAGGGGGCAGAGAGCCAGAGCCAGGGCCCTGGGGCCATGGCTTTAATTTAAACTCATGAAGGAGTGAATGGCACAAAGCTCAGAGTAAACTACTGATGAGGGAAGGACACTTAAGTAAAGGTAAAGTTTATTCTGTCTTCATGGTATGATTATTGTGTTTTTGTGGTTCATAGTATTTATATGCAAAAGTAATAATCATATCCTGGACTCGGACGAGGCTTGTGTCAAAGGAGCTGAAACGTGAAAGTTCCAACTCTGGATCAAGGAGAACATCGAAATCAGGAAGCGACATACTGACACCGTCAACCGAGATGAAGGAGCCTTCCCATTTTCACACACCTGACACTCTGAATCTGAGGAGGTGTGGTCAGTCTGAGGAGGTGTGGTCAGTCTAAGGAGGTGTGGGAGGCGTGGTCAGTCTGAGGAGGTGTGGTCAGTCTGAGGAGGTGTGGTCAGTCTGAGGAGGCGTGGTCAGTCTGAGGAGGTGTGGTCAGTCTGAGGAGGTGTGGTCAGTCTAAGGAGGTGTGGGAGGCGTGGTCAGTCTGAGGAGGTGTGGTCAGTCTGAGGAGGTGTGGTCAGTCTGAGGAGGCGTGGTCAGTCTGAGGAGGTGTGGTCAGTCTGAGGAGGTGTGGTCAGTCTAAGGAGGTGTGGGAGGCGTGGTCAGTCTGAGGAGGTGTGGTCAGTCTGAGGAGGTGTGGTCAGTCTGAGGAGGCGTGGTCAGTCTGAGGAGGTGTGGTCAGTCTGAGGAGGTGTGGTCAGTCTGAGGAGGCGTACATCCCTTCTTCTCTCCATCCTTTCACATACAGTCCTCCTTCTCTCCATCCTTTCACATACAGTCCTCCTTCTCTCCATCCTTTCACATACAGTCCTCCTTCTCTCCATCCTTTCACATACAGTCCTCCTTCTCTCCATCCTTTCACATACAGTCCTCCTTCTCTCCATCCTTTCACATACAGTCCTCCTTCTCTCCATCCTTTCACATACAGTCCTCCTTCTCTCCATCCTTTCACGTAAAGCCCTTCTCTTCACCTCCACCGCAGCAGAACCATCCCTCCTTTCATTTCATTGCTAACATTCAGGTCATTTCTCACCATAACATCAACACTTTGGAACATTTGGAGTAAAAGTGTGTTACAGTGACTTACGAGCCCCATGTGGCGTCGGGTGGAGTTCGGTGGAGTTCAGAGGAGTCTTGGTGGAGCTCGGTGGAGTTTGGTGGAGTTCAGAAGAGTTTTGGTGGAGCTCGGTGGAGTTTGGTGGAGTTCGGAGGAGTTCGGTGGAGTTTTGGTGGAGCTCGGTGGAGTTCCTCTGCGGTGGAGCTTGACTGCAGCTGTTGGACTGTGTCAGAGCTGTAGTTCCAGAAGAGTGCACCGCCTCTGTCTGCCCCGCCCACAGACACATGCTCCTCGCCTCGACAACATCATGAGCTTCTTCCGAGAACACCACCTACAGAAGGAGAAGTGAGCCATTATCACAGAGCAGTTTGCATGTTCTTCTTATCTAGGCCCATCATGACGAATACTATCAACTTAGTAGTGGTGGCAGGTAACAAAGTTCAATTCATTCTTTTTTTTACTTCTATAGGTTGTTTTATTATTGTTTATTGTTTTATGTTGCACCGAATCACCAAAGCAAGTTCCTATGTCTGTGGATTCTGTTGAGTAAGACTTTTCCCCTGTACTTTATTCAGAGGTGGAAGAAGTAATCTGTTTTGTTTAAGTAAAAATACAGATCCAGGAGCAAAAATATACCGTATTATCAGAATTTGTTTAAATCGACTTAAGTAAGGATGAAGTACCAGCAAAAAATAAGTATGGTAAGTATTTCAAACAAATGTGAAAACTACTAAAGTGTCATAAGCAGTGAATCTGGATAAATCTGGATTTGTTCAACTTTCCTGAATTTTAGCTTGTTTTATTTTAGTTTGCTCAGAGTTGGGACGTCAACTAAAACTGTAAATGTGAAAATTAGATTTTACAGTGAATACTTTAATTCTTTACATTTGAGAACAGTCTCTGTACTTTCTACTGCACTACAGTTTTGGACTGAAGTACTGAAGGATCTGAGAACGCCTGAAATGGTCATGGCGACATAAATGATTTTAAGTTAAAGCCCAGGTTTTAATAAAATAAATTTAAAAAAGGATAAATTAAAGTATTGATTCATTTGCATAATTTGACCAAAAATCAACACAATTCTTTATCAAGATTACAAGATTCTGTCTTTACGTTATTTATTTTTTCTGCAAAACACATTTTTTCTGGTACTTTCATGCTTTTAAGTACATTTATTTTAATTCAATACTTTTACTGTTTTACTCCTGTGCTTTTCTTGAGTACTTCTTCCACCACTGCCTTATCTTAAGTAATAAGATCATTAGTAAATGAAAGCTGGAACAATTATTTTTGCACTGTTGGGGAATTTTTTCTTTTATATTGTAGTATAAGATTTTACCTATAGAGGGTCAAATAAATAAAGTTATTATCACAGGTAAGATAGTGTTAATATATCAAAATAAAGTACCAAATAAAGTAAAAAATCATAATAACTGTGATATGCACTTAAATTTTTACATTTCAACATCTTACATTTATAAAAGGCTCTGATTATCTGTCTATTGTGTGTATTATTGTGTGGTACAAAGTATCAACCACATGCCTCCATTTGATCTTAGTTTATATTTTTGTTGTTTTATGTTGCACCGTATCATCAAATCAAGTTCATATTTTGTGACTTTTGTTCACTGACAATAACACTTTTCTGCACAGTGCACTCCTCCTGCCATATCAACCTTTTCCTAGAACAAGGTCTGGTGAAGGGCCCCCAAAGGGCCCCCAATGACTGCTCTTGGGTCGGGTAAAAAAGCAGCAATATCCAAGGGCCAAATGTAGAAAACATTTAAAGCTCGCGTCGCATTAAACATTAGAAAAGTCGTGGGTTGTGACGGTCCTCAGTGTTCATAAAAACCCTTGAGGGCCAAAATGAGGCTTTAGTCGGCTTAATAAGTGACTGGAGTCGTGCATTTATCAGTCGACTGCTTCAAGCTTCCTCTTTCATGAGGAAACACCTGGTACTCGCACCTTCTGAGAAAGATTGGGGCTGCCCAGTCCTTCAACTATTTCCCTTTTTATCAGTGTTTTATCAGTGCTCATCATTTTGTCTCCATGAGCCACACACTACGGGACACGACCCTCACGGGTCACAGTTTGTACAAGTTAGCATCAGAAGTGCAAAACCTTTTACTTTTTAGCCATAATATAGACAAAAGTAAAAGCATGGTTTTATATTTAGGATTTGTGTTTTTTTAACTGAAAAACGTGCACCACAAACCTTTTTCATACTTGGCCTGGAGGAGGAGACTCCATATAAGTCCCAATTAGACCAAAGTCTATCGAATTTATCCACGTTAAGAATGAATCCAAGTGTCAGTTTTTCCATTTGTCTAATAATCCAATTATGTCAGTCCAGTCTTTTGGTGAGACTTGAGTCCTGCATTTCTTTGTGTTGTCCTTTCTTGTGGCCAAAAGTACGTTCCAAAGGTTTCTGTTTATTATGTCCATGGCCTCACCTCAGCCCTCACCTCACCTCAGCCCTCACCTCACCTCACCTCAGCCCTCACCTCACCTCACCTCAGCCCTCACCTCACCTCACCTCACCTCACCTCAGCCCTCACCTCAGCCCTCACCTCACCTGAGCCCTCACCTCACCTCACCTCAGCCCTCACCTCAGCCCTCACCTCAGCCCTCACCTCACCTCACCTGAGCCCTCACCTCACCTCACCTCACCTCACCTCAGCCCTCACCTCACCTCACCTCAGCCCTCACCTCACCTCACCTCAGCCCTCACCTCACCTCACCTCACCTCAGCCCTCACCTCACCTCACCTCACCTCAGCCCTCACCTCACCTCACCTCAGCCCTCACCTCACCTCACCTCAGCCCTCACCTCAACTCACCTCAGCCCTCACCTCACCTCACCTCACCTCAGCCCTCACCTCACCTCACCTCAGCCCTCACCTCACCTCACCTCAGCCCTCACCTCACCTCACCTCACCTCAGCCCTCACCTCAGCCCTCACCTCACCTGAGCCCTCACCTCACCTCACCTCAGCCCTCACCTCAGCCCTCACCTCAGCCCTCACCTCACCTCACCTGAGCCCTCACCTCACCTCACCTCACCTCAGCCCTCACCTCACCTCACCTCACCTCAGCCCTCACCTCAGCCCTCACCTCACCTGAGCCCTCACCTCACCTCACCTCAGCCCTCACCTCAGCCCTCACCTCAGCCCTCACCTCACCTCAGCCCTCACCTCACCTCACCTGAGCCCTCACCTCACCTCACCTCAGCCCTCACCTCACCTCAGCCCTCACCTCACCTCACCTCAGCCCTCACCTCAGCCCTCACCTCACCTGAGCCCTCACCTCACCTCACCTCAGCCCTCACCTCAGCCCTCACCACAGCCCTCACCTCACCTCAGCCCTCACCTCACCTCACCTCAGCCCTCACCTCACCTCACCTCAGCCCTCACCTCACCTCAGCCCTCACCTCACCTCAGCCCTCACCTCAGCCCTCACCTCACCTCAGCCCTCACCTCTGCCCTCACCTCACCTCTGCCCTCACCTCACCTCAGCCCTCACCTCACCTCAGCCCTCACCTCACCTCAGCCCTCACCTCAGCCCTCACCTCACCTCAGCCCTCACCTCACTTCAGCCCTCACCTCACCTCAGCCCTCACCTCACCTCACCTCAGCCCTCACCTCACCTCACCTCACCTCAGCCCTCACCTCACCTCACCTCAGCCCTCACCTCACCTCACCTGAGCCCTCACCTCACCTCACCTCACCTCAGCCCTCACCTCACCTCACCTCACCTCAGCCCTCACCTCAGCCCTCACCTCACCTGAGCCCTCACCTCACCTCACCTCAGCCCTCACCTCAGCCCTCACCTCAGCCCTCACCTCACCTCAGCCCTCACCTCACCTCAGCCCTCACCTCAGCCCTCACCTCACCTCAGCCCTCACCTCTGCCCTCACCTCACCTCTGCCCTCACCTCTGCCCTCACCTCAGCCCTCACTTCAGCCCTCACCTCAGCCCTCACCTCACCTCTGCCCTCACCTCTGCCCTCACCACAGCCCTCACCTCAGCCCTCACCTCAGCCCTCACCTCTGCCCTCACCTCTGCCCTCACCTCAGCCCTCACCTCACCTCTGCCCTCACCTCAGCCCTCACTTCAGCCCTCACCTCAGCCCTCACCTCACCTCTGCCCTCACCTCTGCCCTCACCACAGCCCTCACCTCAGCCCTCACCTCTGCCCTCACCTCACCTCAGCCCTCAACTCACCTCAGCCCTCACCTCACCTCAGCCCTCACCTCACCTCTGCCCTCACCTCTGCCCTCACCACAGCCCTCACCTCAGCCCTCACCTCAGCCCTCACCTCACCTCTGCCCTCACCTCAGCCCTCACCTCAGCCCTCACCTCACCTCAGCCCTCACCTCACCTCAGCCCTCACCTCACCTCTGCCCTCACCTCAGCCCTCACCTCAGCCCTCACCTCACCTCAGCCCTCACCTCACCTCTGCCCTCACCTCAGCCCTCACCTCACCTCTGCCCTCACCTCACCTCTGCCCTCACCTCAGCCCTCACTTCAGCCCTCACCTCAGCCCTCACCTCACCTCTGCCCTCACCTCTGCCCTCACCACAGCCCTCACCTCAGCCCTCACCTCACCTCAGCCCTCACCTCAGCCCTCAACTCACCTCAGCCCTCACCTCACCTCAGCCCTCACCTCACCTCTGCCCTCACCTCTGCCCTCACCACAGCCCTCACCTCAGCCCTCACCTCACCTCTGCCCTCACCTCAGCCCTCACCTCAGCCCTCACCTCACCTCAGCCCTCACCTCACCTCTGCCCTCACCTCAGCCCTCACCTCAGCCCTCACCTCAGCCCTCACCTCTGCCCTCACCTCTGCCCTCACCTCAGCCCTCACCTCAGCCCTCACCTCTGCCCTCACCTCAGCCCACAATGACACCATGATATGCCATAATTCATGTAACATGTGGGCCAGCTGTTGTAAAGTTATGTCCACTCCTCCTTCCGCCCATGGTGGACCTGGCGAGTCTGCATTGTAGCGGGCGCTTGTCTGTGTGGCATTCATCTCAGAGGGCGTCTCTTCAGGAGCATTGTTAGCAGTAGCAACATTAGCTTGAAAGAGAGTCAGCTTTGACCCAGGTTACGGTCCATCAGCTTTAGCTCACGAATCTTCCTTGTTTTGTCCATTTTTAGTCATCGCTCACAGCGTCTTGCTCCTTGTTTTTTGAGGTGTTGTGGGTAAAACAGAAATTTGTAGAGTCACGTGTGGTGCAACCACCTTCACCAGAGCCATAACTAGAAGTCCCACAAATGTTTTTTTATGGCTTTTCACAGACTTATAACGGAGAAGAAAAGGTTATTAATCTGAAAAGCTCAATAGACCCATAATGTTTCTGTGGAACTAATATGCTGGCAAAAAATCATCATTTGATTTGAACAGGTTTACCTGTGTGGAGTAACATGGAGATGTAAGTAAAAGTATCATATATACAAATCTACTTAAAGACCATGTGACACATTAGACTGCACTTTTCAGAAAACAAAGAGAATATGATTATATTTAAGATTCCAACACACTTTATTCGTTAAATTCTTGTTTGAACTGTCTTAAAAAGGTATAAATTGCATGCAAATTGTCGATGCATTTCTGACAGACTGGTGCTTTTTGATGACATCACAGAGGGATTCTCAGCTTTACTTCCTGTAATTTCATACTTTTATTCATTTTCTTCACAAACTGCAACTTGACTGATTGTACTAAATATTATTCACAGGGACTATCTCACCAAACTCAGCAAACTACTGGGTGTTAGTTCCTCGGCCGTCTGCAGCGTGGGGGGCTCTGGGCTTGTAGTTGGTGAGAATCCGGAGCCCTCTCCACACAGAGGCGGGGTCACTCCACACAGAGGCGGGGCCACTCCACACAGAGGTGGGGCCACTCCACACAGAGGTGGGGCCACTCCACACAGAGGCGGGGCCACTCCACACAGAGGCGGGGCCACTCCACACAGAGGCGGGGCCTCTCCACACAGAGGCGGGGGCCACTCCACACAAAGGCGGGGCCACTCCACACAGAGGCGGGGCCACTCCACACAGAGGCGGGGGCCACTCCACACAGAGGCGGGGCCACTCCACACAGAGGCGGGGCCACTCCACACAGAGGCGGGGCCACTCCACACAGAGGCGGGGCCACTCCACACAGAGGCGGGGCCACTCCACACAGAGGCGGGGTTGTTGTTGGAGAACTGCTGCTTCAGACACGTATTGTACTGAGATCTAGTCCCTGCAGAGTTTGTCATTGTTGGATATGATTTTGGCGTGAGTTGGTTTAATGCTGAACAGAATCTAATGTAGCTCCTCCCAGTCCGTAATGTCCAAACACACACGTAGCTCCTCCCAGTCTGTCATGTCCAAACACACACGTAGCTCCTCCCAGTCTGTCATGTCCAAACACACAAGTAGCTCCTCCCAGTCTGTAATGTCCAAACACACACGTAGCTCCTCCCAGTCTGTAATGTCCAAACACACACGTAGCTCCTCCTCCTCTGCCTCGTTGGTCCACCTCTCAGAAGTCCTCACTACAGGTTGGGAGAGCTTCAGCCTCTGTCTGTTCGTGGGGATCAGGTGAACCATGACGTGGTCTGAGGCCACGGCGTGGAAGGCGTGGCTGACTGTTGTGTAGCCATGATCCAGTGTGTTGACTGTTGTGTAGCTATGATCCAGTGTGTTGACTGTTGTGTAGCAGTGATCCAGTGTGTTGACTGTTGTGTAGCCATGATCCAGTGTGTTGACTGTTGTGTAGCTATGATCCAGTGTGTTGACTGTTGTGTAGCAGTGATCCAGTGTGTTGACTGTTGTGTAGCAGTGATCCAGTGTGTTGACTGTTGTGTAGCAGTGATCCAGTGTGTTGACTGTTGTGTAGCAGTGATCCAGTGTGTTGACTGTTGTGTAGCCATGATCCAGTGTGTTGACTGTTGTGTAGCCATGATCCAGTGTGTTGACTGTTGTGTAGCAGTAATCCAGTGTGTTGACTGTTGTGTAGCCATGATCCAGTGTGTTGACTGTTGTGTAGCCATGATCCAGTGTGTTGACTGTTGTGTAGCAGTGATCCAGTGTGTTGACTGTTGTATAGCAGTGATCCAGTGTGTTGACTGTTGTGTAGCAATGATCCAGTGTGTTGACTGTTGTGTAGCCATGATCCAGTGTGTTGACTGTTGTGTAGCAGTGATCCAGTGTGTTGACTGTTGTGTAACAGTGATGCAGTGTGTTGACTGTTGTGTAACAGTGATGCAGTGTGTTGACTGTTGTGTAGCAGTGATCCAGTGTGTTGACTGTTGTGTAGCAGTGATGCAGTGTGTTGACTGTTGTGTAGCAGTGATGCAGTGTGTTGACTGTTGTGTAGCAGTGATGCAGTGTGTTGACTGTTGTGTAGCAGTGATGCAGTGTGTTGACTGTTGTGTAGCCATGATCCAGTGTGTTGACTGTTGTGTAGCAGTGATCCAGTGTGTTGACTGTTGTGTAACAGTGATGCAGTGTGTTGACTGTTGTGTAACAGTGATGCAGTGTGTTGACTGTTTTGTAGCAGTGATGCAGTGTGTTGACTGTTGTGTAGCAGTGATCCAGTGTGTTGACTGTTGTGTAGCAGTGATCCAGTGTGTTGACTGTTGTGTAACAGTGATGCAGTGTGTTGACTGTTGTGTAACAGTGATGCAGTGTGTTGACTGTTGTGTAGCAGTGATCCAGTGTGTTGACTGTTGTGTAGCAGTGATCCAGTGTGTTGACTGTTGTGTAGCAGTGATGCAGTGTGTTGACTGTTGTGCAGCAGTGATGCAGTGTGTTGACTGTTGTGTAGCAGTGATCCAGTGTGTTGACTGTTGTGTAGCAGTGATGCAGTGTGTTGACTGTTGTGTAGCAGTGATGCAGTGTGTTGACTGTTGTGTAGCAGTGATCCAGTGTGTTGACTGTTGTGTAGCCATGATCCAGTGTGTTGACTGTTGTGTAGCAGTGATCCAGTGTGTTGACTGTTGTGTAGCCATGATCCAGTGTGTTGACTGTTGTGTAGCAGTGATCCAGTGTGTTGACTGTTGTGTAGCCATGATCCAGTGTGTTGACTGTTGTGTAGCAGTGATCCAGTGTGTTGACTGTTGTGTAGCCATGATCCAGTGTGTTGACTGTTGTGTAGCAGTGATCCAGTGTGTTGACTGTTGTGTAGCCATGATCCAGTGTGTTGACTGTTGTGTAGCAGTGATCCAGTGTGTTGACTGTTGTGTAGCCAGTGATCCAGTGTGTTGACTGTTGTGTAGCAGTGATCCAGTGTGTTGACTGTTGTGTAGCCATGATCCAGTGTGTTGACTGTTGTGTAGCAGTGATGCAGTGTGTTGACTGTTGTGTAGCCATGATCCAGTGTGTTGACTGTTGTGTAGCAGTGATCCAGTGTGTTGACTGTTGTGTAGCCATGATCCAGTGTGTTGACTGTTGTGTAGCAGTGATCCAGTGTGTTGACTGTTGTTTAGCCATGATCCAGTGTGTTGACTGTTGTGTAGCAGTGATCCAGTGTGTTTACTGTTGTGTAGCAGTGATCCAGTGTGTTGACTGTTGTGTAGCAGTGATGCAGTGTGTTGACTGTTGTGTAGCAGTGATCCAGTGTGTTGACTGTTGTGTAGCAGTGATCCAATGTGTTGACTGTTTTGTAACAGTGATACAGTGTGTTGACTGTTGTGTAACAGTGATGCAGTGTGTTGACTGTTGTGTAGCAGTGATCCAGTGTGTTGACTGTTGTGTAGCAGTGATCCAGTGTGTTGACTGTTGTGTAGCAGTGATGCAGTGTGTTGACTGTTGTGTAGCAGTGATGCAGTGTGTTGACTGTTGTGTAGCAGTGATGCAGTGTGTTGACTGTTGTGTAGCCATGATCCAGTGTGTTGACTGTTGTGTAGCAGTGATGCAGTGTGTTGACTGTTGTGTAACAGTGATGCAGTGTGTTGACTGTTGTGTAGCAGTGATCCAGTGTGTTGACTGTTGTGTAGCCATGATCCAGTGTGTTGACTGTTGTGTAGCAGTGATCCAGTGTGTTGACTGTTGTGTAGCCATGATCCAGTGTGTTGACTGTTGTGTAGCAGTGATCCAGTGTGTTTACTGTTGTGTAGCAGTGATCCAGTGTGTTGACTGTTGTGTAGCAGTGATGCAGTGTGTTGACTGTTGTGTAGCAGTGATCCAGTGTGTTGACTGTTGTGTAGCAGTGATCCAGTGTGTTGACTGTTGTGTAACAGTAATACAGTGTGTTGACTGTTGTGTAACAGTGATGCAGTGTGTTGACTGTTGTGTAGCAGTGATCCAGTGTGTTGACTGTTGTGTAGCAGTGATCCAGTGTGTTGACTGTTGTGTAGCAGTGATGCAGTGTGTTGACTGTTGTGTAGCAGTGATGCAGTGTGTTGACTGTTGTGTAGCAGTGATGCAGTGTGTTGACTGTTGTGTAGCCGTGATCCAGTGTGTTGACTGTTGTGTAGCAGTGATGCAGTGTGTTGACTGTTGTGTAACAGTGATGCAGTGTGTTGACTGTTGTGTAGCAGTGATCCAGTGTGTTGACTGTTGTGTAGCAGTGATCCAGTGTGTTGACTGTTGTGTAGCAGTGATGCAGTGTGTTGACTGTTGTGTAGCAGTGATCCAGTGTGTTGACTGTTGTGTAGCAGTGATGCAGTGTGTTGACTGTTGTGTAGCAGTGATGCAGTGTGTTGACTGTTGTGTAGCAGTGATGCAGTGTGTTGACTGTTGTGTAGCAGTGATCCAGTGTGTTGACTGTTGTGTAACAGTGATGCAGTGTGTTGACTGTTGTGTAGCAGTGATCCAGTGTGTTGACTGTTGTGTAGCAGTGATCCAGTGTGTTGACTGTTGTGTAGCAGTGATGCAGTGTGTTGACTGTTGTGTAGCAGTGATGCAGTGTGTTGACTGTTGTGTACCAGTGATGCAGTGTGTTGACTGTTGTGTAGCAGTGATCCAGTGTGTTGACTGTTGTGTAGCAGTGATGCAGTGTGTTGACTGTTGTGTAGCAGTGATGCAGTGTGTTGACTGTTGTGTAGCAGTGATGCAGTGTGTTGACTGTTGTGTACCAGTGATGCAGTGTGTTGACTGTTGTGTAGCAGTGATCCAGTGTGTTGACTGTTGTGTAGCAGTGATGCAGTGTGTTCTGCTCTCTGGTCGGGACTTGTCTGTACTTTGGTAGTTTGTGGCTGGGAAGCTCCGCTCCACACTCAGAACCACACGCTGTGCCACCTGCGGGTTTGTGCCCGGTGGGATGTGTATATATATATATATATATATATTTATATACATCATCTTGAAGGTTTGAAACTTAAAGCTGAATATGAAGCCCATCTAAGTGTACACTTTTAAAGTTGCTCTCTTCCTCGTCAGCGCTGACTCTTGCTGTCTCCATGGTAACCGCCTCTCTGTTGTCGCTCCTGTTCCAAGATGGCGGACGAGGAGAAGAGCGCGGTGGTGAGTGCGCCACTAAAGCCTCTTTTCTGCAGATAAATAAGAGTGTTGGGTCCAGACAGAGCTCGGGGACGTTCTGCGCCACACCGCGGGGCACGTGGGGTCTTTGTGCACAAATCTAAAGGTCCAGAGGGGTTTGCGGTGCTGTTGTAGCGCTAGCTCCTGTGCTAAGCCTGGATAAGTGCATTAACCTTCACGTTATCCACGGGCCGCGTGCAGTTCGGATTCTGCCACCACAAAGGAAAAACAGCCTTTTAAAGTTCGCAAACAACTACATTCTATTCCGCAAAAGAGACGAATGGAAGCAGAAGTGAAGTGGAACATTATGTGGTTTCAATGGACAAGTTATTGTTAAGTGTATTTAGCAAAAACCTGACAGATCCATGTGAAAACCAGTTTAAAGGGGACATATTATGCTAAATCAAATTTAATGAGCTTTTAATCTTGTTATAACAGTTTTTCCTCATCATTAGTTTACTCAGAGTTGCATTGTAATTATAACTATAACTATAACAGACACACACATACACACAAACACACACAAAACTATATAGACATATATATATATTATATGTATATGTATATGTATAGTATTATTATATATATATATAACTATACTATATATATATTATATATAGATAATATATATGTATATATAGTATAGTATAGTATAGTATATATATATATATATATATATATATATATATTAGGCTGCCCCAAATAAATTGTCTGTTTGCTTTAACCCGAGTCAACATTTTTTAAGTGGGTCGGTCGGTAGGCAAATTCTTATTTTTTTTACTTTGAAGGCAAAAAAAAAGATCCAAATGTTGTCATTTTTTGAGTCGGAGTGACCACCAGGGGTCAGGCTTCAACAGTCAATGACGGAAAACATCTCTATCAACCCGATACTAAATCTCACGATTTTAAGATATTTCAATCGACCTTTTCTACGTCGTTATCCTTTATTTTGGTAGCGAAGGCGAGCGGGGGGAACATGCGGGGGCCGCCATATTTGTTGTGATGACGCTACTGGGCGTGTTTCAATCCCAGAATGCATTTGCATAAGTCAAATTTCACACCCTGACAGAGGGTGACACTACAATGGACATATCAGTGGCGCCGACGAGAAGGGAAAAGTCTGATGAATAAAGTCTGGCGGTAATGCAACAAATGGATGCCAACCGCCATAAAACAACAACAACAACAACAACAACAACAACAGCCGGTCGGTCTCTGAAACAACAACAACTGTTCTAGTCACAAAGACATATCATGACCTCATGGGCTTTGTAACACCAAAGCAATGGAAGGAGTACTTTTACGGACTACGACAGTCTGAGGACTACGAAAAGTCTGAGGAATAAAGTCTGGCGGTAATGCAACAATTGGATGCCAACCGCCATAAAACAACAACAACAACTACGAAAAGTCTGAGGAGTGAAGTCTGGCGGTGATGCAGCGATTGGATGCCGGCTGCCATAGAACAACAACAACAACAACAACAACAACATCTTTTAAGAACTTTTAGGACTGCGACAAAGTCTAAGGATTACAGTCTGGCGGTAATGCAACACTCGGATGCCAACTGCCATAAAACAACAACAACAACAACAAAGCGTGTTAAAGAGACGGTGGTTCAGGAAAGACCAGTCGGTGAGACGGCGAAATAATTGAAAAATAAAAGATTTTGATGTTTTTTCAACAAAATGCTGATATATTTTTTTCAGTCGGCTAGTTTCATAGCGGGTCAGTCGGGTTACGGCAAACAGACATTATTTTGCTAGCCTTACTATATTCTATATAACTATAGTGTTCCATAGTAGAAAAAGCTTCAGTTGTAGTCATCTGGACTCAGTTTGAAAAAATAGACGTTTCGACTCTCATCCAAGAGTCATTGTCAATAACAGAATTTAGGTCAAGAACTCCGAAATTAATACTGTTCTGTGGTAAGACCCGCCCATTGGGAGGAGCCTTCCTGAAGTAGAAAGAGTTGTTTGTTTCAACAGAAACTCCCCCCTTGTATCTACCTAAACCAGGAAATACTTTAAGACAAAAACTGGTTCACCCTAAGGACAAGTTGCCGACTCAAAAACAGAGCAATGTAGTTTATTCGATCCAATGCAGAGAAGAAAGCTGTAAAGAACGTTACATAGGTGAGACTAAACTCACTATCAGCACAGAAGAAATACAAGTTCAGGACCTCAGAGCGCCGTGCATCTCCATCTTGAAGCCTCTAATCACTCGTTTGAAGACGGTGAGGTGAAGGTTTTAAGCAGGAGAAAAGATGGTTTGAAAGAGGAGTCAAGGAAGCTATTTTTGTTAAAAAAGAAAGACCTTCTTTAAACAGAAATGGAGGGCTAAGGTTTAATCTTCCTGTTATTTATAATGGGTTACTGAACCCCTGGAAAGGTAGAGGACCAGGACCAGGACATTCAGATGCTAATCAGGTACTCAGGGTGGTTGAGCCAGGGTCTCACAAAGACAAAGAGGATTCTAATAGCCCATTAAGATTCTGAATAGGCTCGGTAGATACAAGGGGGGAGTTTCTGTTGAAACAAACAACTCTTTCTACTTCAGGAAGGCTCCGCCCAATGGGCTGGACTTACCACAGAACAGTATTAATATCGGAGTTCTTGACCTAAATTCTTTTATTGACAATGACTCTTGGATGAGAGTCGAAACGTCTATTTTTTCTAACTGAGTCCAGATGAAACAACTGAAGCTTTTTCTACTATATAATTGAGGCTAAAATAATCCCTGTTTCCACATACCCCATATTCCCCCCCACTTGCCTGTTCTTAGTTGTACAGGTCTAAACCGTCACATAGACACTTTTTTTAAATTTAAAACATGTAAATGAGCTTCTTGCTACAGTGAAATCTCACTGTTAAAAGGCGGAGCTTAACACTATGAAGAGGCGGGGCTTATCAGTCATGCAATTTTGAACAGGAAGTCAATAGAGCTGTTTCTATGACTGAGCCATTTTAGATTTACAATTAACAAAATTATCTGATCTGCTCATGTTAGAGTTGAAGCGTGATCTGTGGCTCACGCTTATATGTATAATCAGATGCATTTTATTATAGTTCAATGTTATTATGAACAGCAATAGTAGTCAAGTGTCACATAAACAGATACTAACGACCTGAAACGTCTCATTTCAAAACATTTACAATTGTATTTTATCTTATTTAGAAGATTATTTATCACACATATTATACCAAGCATTTAATGTAGGTTTTACTGGAAAAATAATTACAGAAATGTTCATTTTATGACACAGACACACAACAGACCCTGAACACACCACAGACACAACACAGACCCTGAACACACCACAGACACAACACAGACCCTGAACACACCACAGACACACAACAGACCCTGAACACACCACAGACACACAACAGGCCCTGAACACACCACAGACACACAACAGACCCTGAACACACCACAGACACACAACAGGCCCTGAACACACCACAGACACACAACAGACCCTGAACACACCACAGACACACAACAGACCCTGAACACACCACAGACACACAACAGGCCCTGAACACACCACAGACACACAACAGGCCCTGAACACACCACAGACACAC